>NW_027507790.1:268125599-268556630 GCF_037356315.1 Lithobates pipiens | reverse complement strand
GTGGTACTGCATACAGTAGCAGTGACACTAGAACAATTTTTTTTCTGAGTTTCCATTGATTTCTATGGGGAAACTCACTTTGATATACGAGTGCTTTTGAATTTCAAGCATTCTTCTGGCACAAATTATGCTCGTAATCCAAGGTACTACTGTATTCACACGTGATCCTGTGCACAGGTGCCGCTCTGTAGCAGTAAACCGCTATGGGGCTGACCTGAAGTGGTTAAATACTCAAACAAACTATTTTGATCCTTTTTGTGTCTGAGCGAGAAAAAAAATCTACAGGTGTAAGGCTGGCTTTAGACATCATCTGTAGTTCTCCAGGCTACAGTGGTGACCGATTTCACCCCACTACTAGTGGTGGATGTTCTATGTTTTCACACCCAGCAATGCCCACCAACACTGATCGACAGCCATATTACATTACTTCTTGCTGTAGCCCTGTTTTCTTTTGGGGGTGTCAAGGCAGCACTTGTTACGCCCCAAAAGAGGAAGGAATATGGCAACTAGAGTTGAGTTATGTGATGATGTCCTCAAGTTGCTCCCTGTCATACAGAAGAAAGAAAGCAAATGGGGCATTCACATAGCTGAACTTGATGAAATGAAAGTGTTTTAATAACTATTTTAACGTTCGTATTTAATGAACAGTGAGGGCGGGCTTTAATTTCTGTTTGCTTTAAATTTGTGCTGATTATCATGTGTTACCTGCAGGGGGCAGTGTCCCAGGGGGTAAAATGGCAGAAAGCGTAAAAGCCAATCACATCGGTTACACAGATTGTAGTTTTTTTTTTTTTCTACTTTAAAAACAAAGGGAAGTTATTTTTAAATATTAGTTGGGATGATGAGTAATAAAAGCGTCCATTGATGCACAATGTTGCATTATGAGCAGTTCTGTGCCTAAACCAATAGAATCTTTGCCTTACAGAAACGGGGACAGGGGTCTTGAGGTCAGGTGCACGCAAATTAATTTTATCCGTTCCGCCTACACTTCATTTTGGATTTTTGTTCCTGCAGTACAAATGCCTGCTGCTAAGTTGTATTGGCTTCTCCCCATGTGTGCATTTGGTGTGGGCATTAGAGTGTAAGCTTCTTTGGGTCATGGTTTGATATGAATGGTTCAGTGTTGTACATAAAGTGCTGTAAAATACAGCAGCACTATAATAAAGGTGTGTGTAAATATATACATTTACCGTGTGATAACTGTCTTTTTCAATGCGTATTGTTCACAAATATAAGTTGTGCACAGAGCTCGTGCTTGACCATTTCACACCCTAGGCACTAGTCTTGCGCAGGGTGCAGGTGACTACAGCAGAGAACAGAGCAGACTCAGCAGGCAGGATCGTTTTCGCCATCGTCCGGAGACCTGATGGTTCCTACCTCATCCAGCTCCTCAGCTGTGCCCATCTTGTCCGGATCCCCACTGGCCTCCTCAGCTGTGCCCGCCTTGTGCAGCTCCCCACTGGTCTCAGCTGTGCCCACCTCACCTAGGTTCCAACAGCTCTCCTCAGCTGTTCCTGCTTCATCCATATCCCCACTGGTCTCAGCTGTGCCCACCTCATCCAGATCCCCACTGGTCTCCTCAGCTGTGCCCGCCTCGTCCAGATTCCCACTGGCATCCTCAGCTGTGCCCACCTCACCTAGATCCCCCACTGGTCTCCTCAGCTGTGCCCGCCTCACCTAGATCCCCACTGGTATCCTCAGCTGTGCCCGCCTCACCTAGATCCCCACTGGTATCCTCAGCTGTGCCTGCCTTGTCCAGATCCCCACTGGTATCCTCAGCTGTGCCCGCCTCACCTAGATCCCCACTGGTCTCCTCAGCTGTGCCTGCCTTGTCCAGATCCCCACTGGCATCCTCAGCTGTGCCCACTGGACATTCTTCAGCCTCCCATGTTCCCCAGCCAGGCTCAAGAGGAAGTCGGCAGCCTAGATTACCTAGCGGGAGCACCAGCTCTGGGTGTGCCATAACAAAGGCTATCAATGTTACATCCAGGGTATTGCAGCCGCAATTCACCCCAATGACATCTTTTAGGATTGTGAAAAGTCTTGCAGGTGCTGGGATATCAGTTCCGATTGACGCAGGCAAGCCCACCAAAACTACACCCCCCCCCCCCCCCCCCCCCCCCCCTCCGATCCTATTCCCTACACCAAGGTTTCTCAACTCTAGTCCTCAAGTACCCCCACAGGTCATGTTTTCAGGATTTCCATCAGATGAAATGGCTGTGGTAATTACTAAGGCAGTGAAACTAATCAAATCACCTGTGCAAATAATTGAATGCCTGAAAACCTGACCTGTTGGAGATACTTGAGGACTGGAGTTTACTAAAACTGGGGAAGCTGTGCATAGTAACCAATCGGCTTCTAACTTCAGTTAAGCTTTGACAATAAAACCTGGAAGCCGACTGGTTACTATGCACAGCTGCACCAGATTTTGTGTGCACCACTTTTAGTAAATCTCCCCACTGCCTCTGCAGCACAGATATCCCAAGCAGTATTGTAGGCCCTGCCCAGCTCTCTTCCGTGCTGGACTACAGCACTCCTATTCTATGCCCCTTCTAATAAGCATGCATTCATTTCTTTCCTAGCAAAACAATGCTGCTGTCTTGACTCCCATGAGTAGGGATGGGCTCCGGCATGTTTGCACAGCCCACGTGCAGAGGCCGCCAGGAAGATGGCGCTGCGCTAATTAAAGTCAGTGAGACATTTCCCGATGCGTGGCTGCAGAGATCAGGAAATGTCTCACTGCCTGTGATTAGCGCAGTGCCGACTTCCTGGCAGGCTGTGCGAACATGCCGGAGCCCATCCCTACTCATGATAGTCAAGACAGCAGCATTGTTTTGCTAGAAATAAATGAATGCATGCTTATTAGAAGGGGCATAGAATAGGAGTGCTGTAGTCCAGCAGGGAAGAGAGCTGGTCTGGGCCTACAAGACTGCTTAGGATATCTGTGCTGCAGAGGCAGTGGGGGAGATTTACTAAGACTGGTGCAGCTGTGCATAGTAACCAACTGGCTTCCAGGTTTTATTGTCAAAGCTTAACTGAAGTTAGCAGCTGATTGGTTACTATGCACAGCTTCCCCAGTTTTAGCAAATTTCCGATGTGTAATCTGCTCAAATGGAGGAAGTTGAAGCGCACTGGATTTCTAGCTGATGAAGGGGTAACTTTTGCAGTAATAAAGAAAAAGAATAAGCTATTGCACTGACGGGCCCAGACCTTATTTAAAGGAGCACAGAAGAGGGCTAGGAGGGTGTTATGGAACACCAGGTAAAGGTGGATGTGCATTAGGTCTTGAGAGCCTAATGCACATTTAAGAAGAAACACAAGAGGGCGCCTCCATCTAGGAGTAGTGATTTATTAAAAAAAAGTAATAAAGACAATAAAAGGTTTGCCTATGGTTTGATAAAGGGGTGCTCATGACTGCCCTGAAACATACAGCCACATCCCCTCCACCTCCTGTCTTCACCCAGCCAAGAGAAGTGCTGTTTGGAACTGCAGCCATCTTGCAATTTTTGGAAGCTGCAGATTCTTATGTTCCAGCCTGAAGTCTGACAGCTGCACTTTCTTCAAGAACTCTGCTTCAACTAGCCACGGGCCTGCGAAGCTCTGCAGCCTCACGGTGATCCTATGGAGGTCTATATGGGGGTCAAGAAGTGCCTTTATCCACTTTTATCTTGTGAGTGCATTTTTATTGTCTTTTATACTTTTTTAAATGAATCACTACACCTAGATAGACAGACATATAAAAAGGTGCTATAAAATAAGAGTGTAGGTGGTTATTGCAGTGGGTCCATGAGAAAAAACCTGTAAGGAACGCAACATTTTTAATTATTTTTTTTACATTCTATTCATTATTTTATTTTTTTATTTTTTTTTTTACAAATAACTGTTTCTTTAGTTGTGCTTTAAGATGAAAAGATAACGTTAAACTCCCACAGGGGAGTCTGTTGCGCTTTAACAATCACCCCCCCCCCCCCCCGCCCCGCATGCAGAAATACATGAATTTTTTGTTGTTGTTCGCCCTCTCCTCAAAAACACAAATTCTGCCTAGGCTGAGGACATGTATCTGGTCCTGCAGCCTCCTGGGGTACTTAAATCACATCTCCCTCAGGAGGCTGCAGGATTGGCACACATTGAGCAGTCAGGGGGCGGGTCCGGTGCATCATTGGAGCTGGCTGGCTGCCTACACCTATAAGAAGCAGCCAGCTGAAGAGGACCAAGATGGTGGTGCGGGTACTGCTGTGTGGCACCCAAATAGTAGATCACAACGGGACAAGACTAGATTCACTGTGCAGGCGTAGTACAGTGCATTCATAATGTATTTAGATCCCCTTTACTAATTTCAGTGTTATGTTGCAGCCTGATGTTACATAGTGTAAACAGAATTTTAGAAACATCAGTTCATTTTTTTTTTTTTTTATATATAAATTCACAATCCCATGTACTTAAAGTGATTGTAAAGGATCTTTTCTTTTATATATATATATATTTTTTAAAATAACAAACATGTCATACTTAACTCCACTGTGCAGTTTTTTTTGCAGAGTGGCCCTGATCATCCTCTTCTGGGGTCCCTTGGTGACTCCTCCCCGCATCAGATAACCCCCCTAGGACAAGGACATGCAATTAGCGGACCTCCAGCTTTTGCAAAACTACAAATCCCATCATGCTTCTGCCTCTGGGTGTCATGCTTGTGGCTGTCAGAGTCTTGCTATGCATCATGGGACTTGTAGTTCTGCAACAGCTAGAGGTCCGCTAATTGCTTATCCCTGCTCTAGGAGAGCGCTCTCCTTAGGGGATACCTTGCAGGTACGCTCCCGAGTCCAGCATTTGCATCCATAGACACGAATTCGGGACTGATACCTGTAGATCAGACATGTAAGCAGATGGGTGTGCTTAGCTGAGAAGGCTCCTCATAAGGGGGGAAATGCCCATGAAGACTCCTGGGGGTGTATAACATCATTTTAACCTATGCCAGGAAGCAACCAAAGAAATATTTAAAAAGAGAAGGTTAAAACAAGAAATTGTATTATACCTTCCTATCTATTTACTAAGCTAGCAGCATAGGGATTAAAAATAGTTAATGGTGATTGAGAGAGTTTATCTCCACTATAACTAGAGTAGCAGTCGAGGGTGACAACTCTACTCCTCTACAGAAACAGCACTGTACATGAACGTTGTCACAATAGGACAGGAAGTGTGTTGCTGGCAGGATCATCAGAAGAAACTAAAGGGAGGGGAAGGGGAAGAAAACTGATGCAGCCACCCCATCTAAGATCCGGTAACCTTACATTCCATGTACAGTTTTGGGTTTACGTTTAGTGTATAGAGTTTGTTCTATCCAACGATTTAAAGTAGGTTAAAAAAATAAAAATAAAAAAAAATAAAAATAAAAAAAAATAAAAAATAAAAAAAATAAAAATAAAAAAAATAAAAATAAAAAAAATAAAAATAAAAAAAAATAAAAATAAAAAAAAATAAAAATAAAAAAAAATAAAAATAAAAAAAAGTACACACTGCTCCTTGTTGGTTAAGGGAGAGTGTTGCCCCTTCCTGCTTGGTTTTGCAGAAGGAGAAGGAAAAGAAAATGGCACACAGAGAGCACACATCCATGTAACCTTACATTCCATGTACAGTTTTGGGTTTACGTTTAATTAGTCTTTACAAAGACACATACACCAGGAAGATTCACCTAAGGTGAACTTCACATTTACGAATGAGTATGGGAGTGAATGTGCTGCTTTTCAATAAAGATTAAAACAATGCAGAATTCATACAATTCACATCACAAAGGTAACAACCAGGTATAGGATTGTGTGTGTGTTTGTTTTGTTTTACTATTATATACAGTAAAGTCCAATGAGATTTGAAAATCAGTCACATGGCTGCACATAAAGCAAATTTCCATATTTCCCCCAAAAAAACCCTGCTTACCCGGTGGTGTGTTTAGCCCATTTCAGTTACCCACCCAGCAGATACAGTGCTGTCCAGGTAAGAACCTCTTAGCTTCTGGCAGCGTTTTGGTCCCGTGCCACCATGTTTGACCGTGATGTCATCGATAAGCTGCCAGCTGTTCCAGGTTCAACCGACAAGCCTCACGCTGATAGAACCGTCCCCTCCTCCTTTCAATGAAAGGCAGAGGGCCTCCTGGGATGTGAAGTGCATATCCCAGGAGGCAAAGATGCACATCATTGACCTAAGTGAATGACATACGGGGGGGGGGGGGGCTAGGGGCTGAACATTTTCTTTTTTAAAAAAGAGAAAGAGGAAATAGGGGGGGGGGGGGGGGAGGGAGTACATAAAAGAGGGGAATAAAAAAATCGTTTCCCTTTTATTTACTTCTCTTATGTACCCCCCCCCCCCTTTTTTTTTACGTTAAAAAAAACCTGCCCCTTTTAAGTAAATAAAAAGTGGGGAAAAAGTAAAAAGGGGGGGGGGGGGAAGTACATAAAAGAGAAATAAAAGGGGGAGGTTTTTTTTTAATTTTATTTACTTCCCTCTCTTATGTATTCCCCACCCCCCCCCCCCCCCATTTACTTTTTCCCCACTTTTTATTTACTTAAAAGGGGGCAGTTTTTTTTCGTAAATAAAGGGGGGGGCTGAGTACATAAGCCCCCCTTCGGAAATAGAAAGTGGGGAAAAAGTAAATAAAGGGGGAGGGGAGTAGTACATAAAAGGGAGGGAAGTAAATAATAGAAAAACAAGCAAACAAACCTCACTATACATGTAGAGATCTGTAGATCCACTTAAAGCATCAGGTTCACCTTTTGGAACATGTTGCACCCATATTTAGGGTAGAACAAGCAGCAGCAGCCTGTCCCCCATCTCACCAGCGACAGCAGGTGGGCATCTTCATCAGGCACCCGCTGTCACTGTTTGAACATAACGAGGCCATGTGGGGGCTCCACCCGCCTGGCCACGTCATTCACTCACAGTCCTCTGTGAATGGGAAACTACAACCCCCCCGGTAGCCTTTGCGGTTGGCGGCTTGTAGTTTCAATGAGCTGCCATGGTACCGTTGAGGACTCTGGCAGTTCACCAATTCTTCCTGTCTGTGTGTATTTGCCTGGCCATACAAGGTACGAGCAGATACATACACTGGCAAGTCTGCAGGAATCCTGCATGGCACCCGCGATCTGTTGAACCGCGGGTGCAATGCTTTCCAGGCTCAGAGTTTAAAAAAATAAAAATAATGAAAAAAATCTTTACCTGCAAAAAAAACAAAAAAAAAAAGTAATTATTATATATATTTTTTTTAAGTGAACCTATCCTTTAATCCTTCTTTCATCCTTGTTTAAAGCTTTGTGACTTGAGCCTATGTTCTGCATCTGTCTGCTCAGTTAGGAAGATAGAGAGGCAGGTCCCAGGAACTAGTCTTCCATCATGCCAAGAAATGGGACTGCAAGACCCCTTTCACACTGGGGCGTTTTTCATGCGCTTTAGCGTTAAAAAAAAAGCACCCGAAAGAAGCTGCAACTGCAATTCCAATGTAAAAGCCCGAGTGCTTTCACACCGAGATCCCTTTCACACTGGGGCATTTTTCAGGCGCTTTAGTGTTAAAAAAATAAAAAAATAAAAAAAAAAGCACCTGAAAGAAGCTGCAACTGCAATCCCAATGTAAAAGCCTGCGTGCTTTCACGGGGCGCTGCGCTGGCAGGGCGTCAAAAAAAAAAAAAAAAGTCCTGCAAGCAGCTTCTTTGCAGCGGTGAACACAACGCTCCTAAAGCGCCCCTTCCCATTGAAATCAATGGGAAGCGCCTGTAAAACGCTATTGGCAGCAGCGTTTTGTGGGCGCTTTTAACCCTTTATTTGACCACTAGCAGGGGTTAAAAGTGCCCCAATAATGCTCGAAAAATGCTGGTAAAGTGCTGCTAGTTTAAGCGGCGCTTTACGAGCGTTTTTCGGGCGCTGACATTGTGAAAGGGCTCTTTAAGCACTTGGGCTTTTACATTGGGACTGCAGATGAGGCTTCTTTCAAGCGCTTTACAGGCGCTTTTTTTTTTTTAACGCTAAAGCACCTGAATAACGCCCCAGTGTGAAGGGGGTCTAAAGGTTTTGTGTCCCGTGACACTAGTAGGGAACGCCATATAGCATGGATTACTCACAGCCAGAGTCAGTATTTTACAGTTTTATTAGTACCTCTAAAGGGAGAAAGAAAATATTTAGCAAATTACTTGTTTCAAGACTCAGATTTACATTTTTTTTTAAATTTTTATTAAATATACAACATAATACACTTTTTTTTTACTATCAAAACTGACTGGAAATGTTAGATGTCGTTCTGGAAAGGAAGCCAAGAAGTGTGGACAAAGTGCTTTAAGAAAGGCGATTTTGGAGGGCTGATTGGCAATTGCTGATGCGATAAGCATCATTTCCCGCTAAACTCAACATTTCCAATTAAAAGTACAACTCCGCTTTTTTTTTTTAATATCATCCCAGCTCCCTCACTACATTCAGATGTTCTAACTCTTTCTCCCACTTACCAGGGGTGGGGGGGTACATACCTGCTACAATGGCTGTGGCCTCCGTCAGGAAACATCTAGCAGCGGGCTGCTGATGCTCTAATATCCTATAGCCAGGAAACTGACATTGCGCCTGTAATAGAGGTACATCCTTGTATTGGTCCACATTGGTTGCAGCCTGGCTGGTAAAAAAGAAAATTTAAATGTAGATCTGGGCTGCCCTCCCTGTGCACGAACATCCCACAGATTTGAATACAGCTACATCAATATGGGATGTTTGTGCACAGGGAGGGATCTAGATTTTTTATCTTTGGTTGCAGCCTGGCTGGTAAAAAAAAAAAAATATATACATCTAGATCTGGGCTGCCCTCCCTGTGCATGAACATCCCATATTGATGTAGCTGTATTCAAGTCTGTGGGATGTTCGTGCACAGGGAGGGCGGCCCAGATCTAGATTTTTTTCCTTTTACCGGCCAGGCTGCAACCAAAGATAAAAAAAATCTAGATCTGGGCTTCCCTCCCTGTGCACAAACATCCCACAGACTTGAATACAGCTACATCAATATGGGATGTTCTTGCACAGGGAGGGTAGATTTTTTTCTTTTTTTACCAGCCAGGCTGCTACCAAAGATAAAAAAAAAAAAATCTAGATCTGGGCTGCCCTCTGTGCACGAACATCCCATATTGATGTAGCTGTATTCAAGTCTGTGGGATGTTTGTGCACAGGGAGGGCAGCCCAGATCTATAATTTTTTATTTTTTTTAACCAGCCAGGTTGCAACCAATGTGGACCAATACAGCTGTAGGAGAAGGAAAGTGTCCAGGGAGGGAGTTGTGCAGATTAATGCAGGCCATACACGGTCGAATTTCGAAAAACGAATTTTCTGATTTTGAAAAGAAAATTTGTTTTTGTGATCCAGTGATGCCACCATTGATTTTCGAAATTCGGCAGACCAAGCCTTCAATTTCACCTCATGTTGCTACAGAAAAGAATTTTTTTAGCTGGGAATCTTCTTTTATTTCCGTACATTTTCTTTCATCTCCGTACATTTTCTTTTCTTATTACGTTTCTCGCACGATTCTCCCATCATTGATTAGAAAATCGTTCGTTTTTCTAAAAATTTCCAACATGTCCGATTCCTCAAATTTTATTTCTGCACGAAAATTGGCTGTTGCTGCAGTCCACTAATGGTGCGAAATTCATACGAAAATTCTTAGATACGATTTTCGAAAGAAAATTCTTTCGAAATTCGAAGCGTGTATGCCCGGCATAACACCTACATGTGTTGAGGGAGCTATGGAGAGGAGGGGAAAAAAAACGTACTATTAAAAAAAAAAAAAATAATAAAATAAAAAAAAAGGGGCAAATTAACCTGAGCCCCCAGCTATTTAAGTGCATGGCCCCAAGTTACCCCATATCTGAGTGCAAGGGTTTGCCTACTAAAAATATTTGTTTCAGTTATAAGTGGACGCTGGAGGTTTTAATCACCTATTGGCTTTTTTTTTATTTTCATTTTTTATTAAGACTCCAGCAGTGAGACCTCTCCAGACTGCAATTATACAATAAAGTCACAAGATGGCACCAGAGTAATATCACATAACCCATTTTTTAAGCTTACTGATGATTACTTGCTGGTTGCTATTCTACTATAAAGTCAAAAGTTGGCACCAGAGTAAAAGGTAAAGAACAGTACTAAGCCCCTTTCACACTTGTGCAACCTGAAAGTCACGTGACCTGAGGCAATGTCTGTAATCTTAAGGTCTATGGACCTCAAGTCGCCTCAAAGTAGTGCAGGGGCAACTTTGAAGTCACACAGATATGAATGGTACCCACTGGAAATGATGGCAAGTGACTTTGCAGTCCCAAGTTGCAGAAGTATGAAAGGGACTGCCAGGCCAATATTCCCTGTTAAAATACTGATCCTCCTCCCGGGCCAATCAGGTAGTGGGTCTGAGACCTGTTTCATGATTGGCCGAAAGGAGACGTGCTCTGATTGGCTGCCCAGGAGGGAGGAGGAAGCCACCCATGATGCCCGCCCACCATAGATGGGGTAAGTGCTCCGTGGGGGTGTGGGTGTGTGTGGGTGTGTGTGTGTGTGTGTGTGTGTGTGTGTGTGTGTGTGTGTGTGTTATTTTCTCTTTTTGCATAAAGGTTTTACATGAATACATATAAGCTGATCATTGCAAGCACCTATCAGTGGGTAAATGGCTTGTCCCAATGCTCAAACTGCTACATCTGCTGGAGAGCTTGTTCTGTTGAAAAACAATAGACTTACTAGCCAGATCACCAAGTGAAAATAAAGGAAGGAAAGCCCAAAAAAGAAAAATGAATGCAGCCATCACATCGAAGAAAGGGTAAGCTGCAATATTATAAAGGTTTGCTTTTGGGTTCGGTACCGCTTTACAGGGATTATAAACCTTCCTTCCTTTGTTTTGAAACTGCATAAACTGAGCATTGATCGTGTAATCTCATTGGGGTCGATTTACTAAAACTGGAGAGTGCAAAATCTGGTGCAGCTGTGCATGGTAGCCAATCGGCTTCTAACTTGAGCTTGTTCAAAAAAATAAAAACCCACCACAATACAACAAACAAAAAAACCTGGAAGCGGATTCTGCAGTTTTAGTAGAAAAACCCCCATGGTGTCACTACTTGTCCTGTACGCACAGCCTATATAGTAGAGTCAATTTTCACATTCTGGTGTCAGCAATTTCTACTTGTGAAGAGACATGGCACTGCACAGGTTAAAGCATGACCTCTGTCTGTAGTCTGAGCACTGACACTTCCTCTGAAGAAACTATATATCTCACAATCCCTGGGTCTCCGAGTCTAGCAGCGGTGCAGTAATTAGAGCAAACACAAGCAGGTGCGTTTTCATCACATTAGTACTCCTGCAGAAATGATGAGGCATTGATTGGACACCGCATGACCCGGAGCCAGAAGTTGCCTTGTAGGGGACAAGCTAGGTGAATGAATATATGGATATAGTGGAATCGATCATCCATGACCTTACAACGTGCAGCCTCGACATGTGAGCTCATCATTTTAAGGCAAACAAATGACAAAGGGAATAAAGTGCACTAATACTGAGTAAAAAATGAATACATTTGAAGGTGGTACAATACCTTTAAAAACAAGGCTGGATAGGTAATCGGCCACAACGGACAGCCGATCCCACCGCACAGCCCTGATCTAAAAAACACCAGTGTAAAGGGAACCCGGGCTCAACTGCACGGCATAGCCAATGAGATTTTATCGTTTAGATAAATTAGAAAACCTAATTGCTTAAAAAACAATCAAAAAATACATTTCAATTTCCTGCTTCCTCCATAAATCAGCCCCCCAAAAAAGTTGGTGAAATAAAAACTGCATGAATGTACTTAAGTACCAACATAGCATAAGGAAATCTACTAGCTCAGTGGGGGAACAAAAAAAAAAAAAACACTTTAAAAAAATAAGTTTATGCAAAATGTTTTTGGTTACGGAAAGCAGGATTAGCGCTCCTGCTACAGGTATTGTATTGCTGCCTGTGCCTTCCTGCCCTGGTGACAACCACACCTCCATTTCATGTATGGGTTGTCATCGGGCACCAACACTGAGCGAAATTTTACAGCCACTTTGTTTTCAAAAATACAATATTTTAAAAAGGAGTTGCCCCTGCAGAAATTACTTTGCCAAGGCCAGCTCTACTTTAGAGACCATGTTTTATGGTACAAATACCTAGAGTAAAACATGCTGTGCCCCCCCACCCCTGAATTTTGGGGATTTTCTCCCTGCAGCAGCCTGCATTTTTCTTTAAATCCATTCACAGGTCCATTCACATAAATCTGTGAATGGAAGACTATTGGGGGGGGATTTACTAAAACCGATGCACACAATCTGGTGTAGTTCTGTATAGTAACCAATCAGCCTCTAGCTTTGGCTTGTTCAATTAAAGGGTAACTCCACTTTAGTGGGGGGGGGGGATAGCAAAAAAAGAAAAAAAATAGAGTGCATATAATTGCAACACTAATCATATTGTGATGGCATGTTATTAAAAAAGTACCTTTCCTTTTCAATCTGCAGCCACTGTAATTTTCTGAGAATGCAATATGGCTAAATGGAATTCTGTACACAGAGTGTTTACTGGCCACGCCCCAGAAACAGCATTTCCTGTTTATGTGATTGGCTCACCAATTGTCCCAGAAGTCTGCACTAAGATAAAAAAAAGTCACATTTCAGGTATCCCCTGCAACAAAAATGTCATTTTTGGAGAGATACTTTCAATAGGAACTCCGACTCCTGGGAAGATTAATTCATAGCTCGGGAGGAGTCAGTGCGCCGCCCCAGGAGACATTGCACCGCCGGATCCGACGGCGATACCCGCGGGTGGCTAGGACCGGAAACGCCACATAAATAATCCTCTGTGGGATGATGAAAAAAATGACTGAAGGTCCGCTTTAAGGGGATAAAACCTTCCGAGGCTGAAGTGGTTACGCTCTGACAATAAAACCTGGAAGCCGGTCGGTTTCTATGCAGAGCTGCACCAGGATTTTGCACTCTCCAGTTTTAGTAAATCTCCCCCAATGCCTTTAATAATATCCTCTCCCACCACTAATCTTTTATCGGAAAGATGCCACAGCCGGAAGACTGTTCAGAATCAACACATATGGACATAATGGACACCAGGTCCTCCACTGCGCTGTGCTCCCCTCCCCCGCCAGTCCCCATGTGAGTACTGTAGTGATCTAGGAGCCAGCAGATTGAGTGACAGAGCAAAGCGGGGGGGGACCAGCTGGACAATACCCCCATGTGTAAGGCCCCTTTCACACGGGACGGATCAGTAATGATCCGCCCCGCGATGATCCGCTCGCTCAGCGGGGATCGCTCTGTTGTCCCCGCTGAGCCGGCAGATAACAGGGCGGTCTCCGCACACTGTGCAGGGACCGCCCTGTCAGCTCTCCGCTCTCCTCTATGGGGATCGGGTGAACACGGACCGTCTGTCCCTGTTCATCCAATCCGCTCTGCAGACGGATAGAAAAATAGGATTTTCCTCTGTCTGTAGAATCGGACAATAGCGGGTGTCTGCGGATGTTCATCCGCAGACACCCGCTATCCCATAGGCATGCATGTATGTCCGTATTTCATCCGCAAACGGATGGATGAAATACGGACATAATGTCCGCATGTGTGTAAGGGGCCTAAGATTCTGAAGACTCTTCAGCCAAAGGTAGCTTTTAAAACAAGCAGAAAGATTGTCAGTGATCGGGAAAAAAAAAATAGTCTTCTTGACATGGTGTACTTTTTATCTATTCTAGCAAATCAAGCTCAGGGGCTCTCTCTACATGCACATATTTCTAATGTACCTGGACAGAAAGAAGCTACAGAATGCACTACAAACACCAGCGCACCTTTAGGAATGCACCACACAGCAATTGCCCCAGTCCTGCACCAGTTCCTTCCTTTACCTGTCATGGGAGGGTAGTTTACTATACAAACCAGTGCCTGCCACCCTTACACACTGAGGGGGGGGGGGGGGGGGCAAAGGCATAACGTAGGAATGGGTCTGACGTTATCCCTTTCGCCCCCCCCCCCCCCCCCCCTGCATGTAAAGGTGGCAGGCACTGGACTGTACAATAACTACCCTCCCATGACAGGTAAATTAAGGAAACTTATTAAATGACTGAAGTTAGTGTTCCAGCCAGTGTTAATTTTGACTAAAACATTTTAGTCGACTAAATGAATAATTTTAGTCAACTAAAATACAACTAAAATGGCATTTTAGTCAAAAGACTAAAGAGCTCCAGTACATTCTAAAACTACATTGAAATTTTACTTCAAAATGAACACTGGTCTGTAGTGCATGTACATGCCTCAATGTAATAATAAATAATAGAGGTCGACCGATATTTGCCGTTTTTTAAATAATCGGCATCGGCCGATTGTGCTGATAAAAAGCCGATTTAGAACTACAGCGGGACTTTGAAATGACTTCTGTATAGAAGTCAGTGCAAGTTGACTGAGTCGTCATAGCAACGTCTTTCCTCCTCTCTGGGCAGTCTGCCAAGAAAAGAACTAAATGATACAATGTAGCAGAGATCCTAGGGAATAAAATAGCGGTTGTTGCAATATTTTGTCACACGGCATTTGCACAGAGGTCTTTCAAATGCATTTTTTTGGAAAAAAAATACACCATTTAAAAAAAATAAAAATAAATAAAAACAGTAAAGTTAGCCCATTTTTTTTTTTTGTCCAAAAGTTTTGACTACCTGTTTTTATTTAATATATTAGGTTTTTTTTTTATCTAAATCATACATACAAGTAAACTGATTGGAGGTTTGTTTTGTTTAATAAATGTTTAAATGTAAGAAATTTTCTGTATCACTTATGAAGTTGCTTTCACACTGGAGCGGGCAGGCGTTGATGGTAAAACGCAAGTTTTAGCGGCTCTTTACCATCATTTTAGCGGTGCTATTTGGCTGCTAGTGGGGCACATATAACCCAGCTAGCGGCCAAGGAAGAGGTTAAATGCGCCCATGAAGCACCGCTGCCAAGTCGCATTGCATGCGCTTCGGCAGTGGTGCCCATTCATATCAATGGGCAGGAGTGGTGGAGGAGCGGTATACACCACTCCAAACGTGCTGCTTGCAGGACTTTTTTTTAAGATCCTGCCAGCGCATCGCCTCCGTGTGAAAGCGCTCTGTCTTTCACACAGACTGCAGGGGAGCCATTTTGCAGGCACTTTACAGGCGCTATTTTTAGCCCAAAAGCGCCTTAAAAAACGCCCCAGTGGGAAAGGTGTGTTAGATCAAGGGGGATTAAAAATAAATAAATAAAATAAAATCGGCCTAACATATCGGCCCAAAAAAAATCGGCATCATATATCGGCTATCGGCCGCCATGATTTCTAAATATCGGCATCGGCCAGAGAAAAACCCATATCGGTCGACCTCTAATAAATAACATTCGATTTTTCACTCCAACAGTATATAAGGAGTTTGCAAATTGTAGAGAATTGTTAACTAATGCATTACAATTGAATTACACCTATTAGACTAAAAAAAAAAAAAAAAAAAGGTAGGACATTTTAGTCGACTAGAATGTACTGGAGATTTAGTAGACTAAAAATACAACTAAAACAATAGCAGAAGACTAAAATGGGACTAAAACTAAAATGCTATTTTAGTCCTAAAACGGAGACTAAAACTAAATCGAAACTCGCTGCCACAAATTAACACTGGTTCCAGCTGCTCATCATAGAGCAATATTCACATTTAATGAGCAGATTTCTTTATTCTGTTTCTTCTACACTCTGCTGTAGATGTCCGGGAGTTGTGTGTCCATGCTTATTTTTCTTTTGGTAGTTTAGTGTACAAACATAAACCCAATTAAAAATCAGCCCTTACACCTTTACTTCCCTTCCAAAAACATTTTGGTAGCTTCTTTTAAAAAGGGGATGCCTGAGAGTCAATTTCTTCTCTCTTGTTCACAGGAGGAGACAATGCAGTGACTTAGCAGCTCTTCTGGAGCGCTAAGGGCTGTGTAAATCCCTGATCCCTCATCTGAAATCATCTAAAAGAGGTATTAATTCCAGGAATGACTTACCATAGAGTACTATACTTCAGCGTTTTCTCCAATCTCTGTTTTAGTGCAAGCTGATATAAGATGATGACCCAGGCCTCGCACAGCCTGCGTCTCTAAAGTGCAAATTTAAGTGAAAACGGAAAAGCAATTTCTGCAATAAAGTGTTACTAAGCCCACAACAGTAAAATCAGTCTGTATATGCAGTAAAGCATGCTTGTTATACTCACTGTAGAACCTAAGGGGTTAATCATCTGCATTATGTAAAAAAGGTTGTTTGATCCTGCCTTCTCTGATCCACCCCTTCTACTGTCCCCAATACATCTCCGGATAGTACAGCGGCTTGGGGGCACTGTGCACATGCCCAGTTTGGTGTGTATTGCTAGCCCTTGGGAGGGTGCATGTGATCAGCACAGGGCCAATCAACACTGTCCAGACAGAGGGTTGGGGGTCCTGCAACCTCATATGAGGCTGAAAAAAAATTCTCCTACCAGCTTTAACCAGACACTGGCAGAAGTCACAAAACGTATATGCTGCTGCTGAGAAAAGGTATTTAGCAGTTTTTATTTACTAAAATAATTGCATTTCTGTGTACTGTGGGAGACCAGATATAGTGAATGCAGGCCCATGGGGTTTAGTACCACTTTAAGACACTGGGTTCACATATACGAGTCGGATGCAATTTGGACTACATCCGAATTGGCTTTCTGTGGAGCCTGTTCACATATGTCTGGGCTGGTCAATGTCCGTGTTTAAAGAGAGTCCTGTACATTTTTCATTGCAGTTCCAGTGCAATTTCAAGTAAAATTTTCCCTTGAATCGCACCTGAACCAGTGAACAAAACCACAGACTACTTAAAAAACAAAAACAAAATAAATAAAAAAATAAAAATATTAAAATAAAAAAATGGAACTGAAACCACGGCCGGACATATGTAAACAGAGCCTTAAGCAAGCCATATATGGGTGGAACTCAAAGAATTTTCTTACAAAATTTTGCACCATTGGTGGGCTGCAACAGTCGCTTTTTTTCATGTGGCCATCAAATTTGAGTGATGGGGCGTGTTGGAAATTTTTTGAAAAACAAAAACAATTTTCTAATCAATGATGGGAAAATCGTGCGAGAAATATAATCGAAAAAGAAAGGTGCGTGAGCTGTGACCTGGAAAGAAAAAAAAAAAAAAAAAAAAAAAAGAAGATTCCCGGCCATGAAAAATTATTTTCTGAAGCAACAGGAGGTGCAACTGAAGGCTTGGCTGGTTGAATTTCAAAATCAATTCTGGCATCATCAGATCACAAAACGCACAAAATTTCAGTAGAAAAAAGAAAAAAAAGGATGTGTTCGGAATTTGACCCATGTATGGCTTTACTCTTTATATTATCAATGTTAAAGCAGACCTTCGCCCACTTTCCATTAAATTATTAGATTCATTTTTTTTAAATGTAAATACCGTATTTAATTGGCGTATAACATGCGCCCGCGTAGAACACGCACCCTAATTTTAAGACGGAAGTTTCAGAGAAAAAAAAACATTTTTAAAATAAAACAACTTTGAGGCAAAGTAAGGGTCAGTGGCCATCAATGTCCATCTGCAGCCTGATTAATGTCCTCAATGCAGCCGAAACAAATCAATAAAGCCTGATTATGGTCCTCAATGAAGCATAAAAAAAAAAAAAAGTCCTCAATGCAGCATGATAAATACCTTTATTTAAACTACCGTCATTTGCAGCCTCACCAGCAGCCTGAATCAAGAAATCACCGAGCCGCCATCTCCTCGGCACTCGGCTCTCATGTCACACACACAGTCCCGCCTCCGCCATCAGCATTGGACCAGCTCCTGTGATAGGCAGAACACCGGTCTAATGCAGGTGGTGGAGACGGGAGGGAGTGTGTGTGTGTGTGTCGCGAGAGCCGCTGTCTGCGTATAACACGCACCCCTGATTTGCACCCTCCTTGGATACTTAGATAACACATCCCAGAAGGCATATGCACCATGTCATCAGGACAGTGCCAACTGTCTCACTCTGGTTCTAGAAGCTGGCCCCCTTTATGATGTGTCATCAGAGGGCTGGCAGCAAGAACCAGAAAGGGAGTGTTTTTTTTTTGTGAATAACCCAGCAAAAAACAAAGAGGAGAGGAAAGGGGAGAGAGGAGAGAGGAAAGGGGAGAGAGGAGAGAGGAAAGGGGAGAGAGGAGAGAGGAAAGGGGAGAGAGGAGAGAGGAAAGGGGAGAGAGGAGAGAGGAAAGGGGAGAGAGGAGAGAGGAAAGGGGAGAGAGGAAAGGGGAGAGAGGAGAGAGGAAAGGGGAGAGAGGAGAGAGGAAAGGGGAGAGAGGAAAGGGGAGAGAGGAGAGAGGAGAGAGGAAAGAGGAAAGAGGAGAAAGAGGAAAGGGGAGAGGAGAGAGGAAAGGGGAGAGGAGAGAGGAAAGAGGAAAGAGGAAAGAGGAAAGAGGAAAGAGGAAAGAGGAGAGGAAAGAGGAAAGAGGAAAGAGGAGAGGAAAGAGGAAAGAGGAGAGGAAAGAGGAGAGAGGAGAGAGGAAAGAGGAGAGAGGAAAGAGGAGAGAGGAAAGAGGAGAGAGGAGAGAGGAAAGAGGAGAGAGGAAAGAGGAGAGAGGAAAGAGGAGAGAGGAAAGAGGAGAGAGGAAAGAGGAGAGGAAAGAGGAGAGGAAAGAGGAGAGGAAAGATAAAAGCAAAAAAAATTATAAAGCCGCGTACACACGGGCGGACTGTCTGGCCAACTAAGTCCGTCAGACAATCCGACGGACAGTCCGTCCTACTTTCGAATGAACGGACTTGACCACACACGATGAACAAACAGTCCGTCGAAAGCTTGCGCGATGACGTGTACAGCACGTACGACGGGACTAGAAATTTGACGTCCAATACACTGCAATGCAACCTTTCGCCGTGTAAATCCTTTCTGAGCATGCGCCATACTTAGTCCGTCGAACTTGCCTACTCACGAGCGGACTGTCCGCTGAAACCAAAGTTGGATGGACAGTATTACGGAAATTCTGAAATACTTAGTCCGCCAGACTGTCCGCTGAAAAAGTCAGCTGAAGCCCACACACGAGCGGACTGTCCTCTGAAGTGTGTTTCGACGGACTAAGTTGGACAGACAGTCCGCCCGTGTGTACGCGGCTTTAGGCTTCATGCACACTGGACATTTTTGGGTGTTTGCAGCTGTTTTTGGCAGTAGACACTTTTTTCGACAGTCAATGCTCCATCATGTTATCCTATGTGTCCATGTACACACAGGTGGTTGTCAGTAGTTTTGCTCAGTAATGTTTTTCAGCATTAAAAAAAAGAAAATAAAAAACTAGTGGGCTCTGAGAATCGTTTACAGCTGTAAAAACGCTGCAACGCTGATAAAAGCTCACAAACGCCACTCACCATTGTTTAACGTTTTTGATCCATTGTAAAAAAATAAATAAAAAAACACTAACGTGGAAAAACGCTAATAAAACGCTATTGCAAAAACGTTATAAAAAGTTGAAAAACTCACTGCAAAGCTACTGACGTTTCTATAATGTTATTTTAATGTCCAGTGTGTATGAGACCTTAGAGGGGATAAACAAAAAAAATTATAAAATGGGATTAAAAAAAAATAAAAATAAATAAAAATAGCAGGGGAATAGAAAAGAAAAAAAAGAAAAGAAAATTAAGTATTCTTCAAAGACATGAGGATCTTCTTTAATAACAGAGTGTAAAGGTTTCTAAATTTCCCTGGTATTTTGCAAACTAAAAAGGATGCCAAGGCATTTGTCGATTACCCTCTTCCGAATGGACTTGTGGAACAGGTGGTTAGACTGTATCTGACTAAACCATGGCCCTCCAATTGTTCAGGAACTACAATTCCCATCATGCCTAGTCATGTCTGTGAATGTCAGAGTTTTACAATGCCTCGTGGGACGTGTAGTTTCGCAACAGCTGGAGGGCCGTAGTTTGAGGATCCCTGGCCTAAACAATGATAATTTTTCAGAGACCATGTGAGCAATGCAACCAATCACTGGGCACCGCAGAGAAGCCGAGCCAGCATTTAAAATAAAAATAAAATAAAAACCCAAGGTTGACTTTTTACCCTTTATCATTTTATATAACGAATGGCAAAAAAAAAAAAATGAACATGAATTGCATTTGATTTTTCACTTTTGTCCTGCAAATCACAAACCAGCCCTCCAACGCACTTTTTTTTGCGTAAAGAAACTCCGTTCCAAAGAACATCTCAATCATTTCTTGGGCACGTTTCATTTCCAAATGCACATAAAAGGTTATAATTCAAATAATTTAGGATATACTTGAACAATCCAACTAGCCATCACAGCTTACGTCAGTGATAGAACGCCAGCCAAAACCATCCCTTGTACAGAGTGCAATAGGAAGCCTAGCTATAAAAACCTGACAAGAGGTTTGAACCCCTTTCACACCCTGACTGACAATCTTTGGCTGGAGTTGTACTTTAAACTACCCCCCCCCCAAAAAAACAAAAAAACAAACAAACATGTAGGCGCTAAATATGATCCAGGGGGCGCCGGTTCCATTGCATCTGACTCTACGCTTGTGAGAGTAGTTTAATAACCAGTGTAGTACTAACTATCCGGAGTAAAGGAAAACAAAAATAAATCATTGCACTAAAGAGGTTTGCCTTATCAGTCTGTATTCCAGTACAAGCAATGAGCAGCTTCACTCGCACTGTTCTTCCTCGCTTCCGCCTCCCATTTCCACTGCAAAGGAAACAAGCAATTCAAACTTCCCCGCCGTCCTGCGTACTGTTCAGGGCAAACTCAATTCCTCAGAAGAGGGGAAAGTTTTAAAGTTAAAAGGGCACTTCTTACAATATATACTTCAGCTGACTTTTCAGGGAAAAGAGCGCAGAACGTGAAACATGGTGGGGAGGGAGAGGTCTGCTCTGTGCATTGGGACAGAAAGCTTGAAACAGGCTCCCCCCCCCTCCCCCTCTTCCAAACATGTTATAGCCTATGGTGAAGCCAATCCCTGGAGGTTCAGCTGGCCCCAGCCCGGGTCATGAGCTCTTCCAGAGCTTTGTCCTGGTCATTGTTATGTAGTAACAAAACCTCTTTGATCTCCTTCTGTTCGAATCCCATCTCTTTGAATTTGCTCATGAGCTGAAGGAACAACATTGTCTGGGAAAAAAAAAAAAAAGAAAGAACGGTGTCAAGCAGGACCAGAAGATCCAAAAAACCATAAGTTAGAACAGTGTTTCTCAACTCCAGTCCTCAAGGCGCCCCAACAGGTCATGTTTTCAGGATTTCCCTCAGATGGAACGGCTGTGGTAATTACTAAGGCAGTGAAACTGATCTAATCACCCTGTGCAAAATAATGGAAAACCTGAAAACATGACCTGTTGGGGCGCCTTGAGGACAGGAGTTGAGAAACACTGAGTTAGTGAGTGAGTCATCAATAATAACAGGGAGAGCAGATCAACTGAGTTTGTATACGAGAAAATGTTTCCTGCATATAGCTGTAGTAAGTTGGAGAACTAGTTCACCAAACCCACATCATAAAAAATCTAATCAATAAATGGTGTATTACATGCAGTTCATAGTCATACTTGCTCACTAGGAGATTCATTTTCTGCAAAAAAAACAGGTTGATCTTGCCCCTTCTGTCTTGCATTGTTGGCAACTCTTGCTGCAGTTTTTTTTATTATCAAGATGCACCTTCAATGACTTCTTGTCTTAGTGCATTTGTTTTGAATAAACACCTTTAACCACTTCAGCCCCGGAAGGATTTACCCCCTTCCTGACCAGAGCATTTTTTGCGGTTCGGCACTGCGTTGCTTTAACTGAAAATTGCATGGTTGTGCGATGTTGTACCCAAACAAAATTGATGCAGTTTTCCCCCACAAATAGAGCTGGCCGATACATATTCAACATATTTTTGGTTAAAAAAAAAAAAAAAAAAAAGCGTTTTGTTTGCGCAAAAGTTATAGCATCTACAAAATAGGGGATAGTTTTATGGCATTTTTATTAATCATTTTTATTTTTTTACTAGTAATGGCAGCGATCAGCGATTTTTATCATGGCTGCGACATTATGGCAGACACATCGGACAATTGACACATTTTTGGGACACTTGCCATTAATACAGCAATCATTGCTATAAAATTGCATGGATTATTGTAAAAATGTCACTGGCCATGAAAGGGTTAACCACTAGGGGGCGGGGAGGGGTTAAGTGTGTCCTGGGGGCGTATTTCTAACTGTCTGGGGGATGGGCTAGCAGTGACACGACACTGATCGCTGTTCCCGATCACAGGGAGCAGACGATCAGTGTTCTGTCACTATGCAGAACAGGGAGATGCTGTGTTTACATCGGCACCTCCCCGTTCTTCAGCTCCGTGACACGATCTCGGGTATCCCCGTGGACATAGAGTCGATGGCGGGAAATTCAAAGTAACGTACGGGCCAGCCGTACCATTCTGCCGACGTATATATACAGGCGGCGGTTGGCAAGCGGCTAAAAAGGTTTTACACTAAATCGGAAGCCCCATTTTCATTGCCTTTTTGGTATTTCTTGGCTGACATGAGGTTTTGATTTTGCTGCGGGAGGAACGGCTGGAGAGACGTGTACTGCCTGCACTACTTCCTCATTGATGCCTTTAGCTGGTATATCCCAAAGCGCATTTGACCTTCCATAATAGAGGGTCCATCTCATGGAGTAAGAGTACATCCTAACTATATGTTGGTGACGTCACTTGGTGGAGAAGATCGTTGGATGCCATTTGCACAAGCACTTTACACAGCACTTGTTTTCCATTGATCTGTTGGGACTTGGAGATCATTTTTGTTGAACTTTGTTTATAATAGTGTCCACTTAGTGCAACTTTTTTTTCTTTTGCAGAGCAGTGTTGGCAACTTTGCACATGCTCAGTTTTCCGCGAGTTTCTATGCTGAACATTTCCTTCCCATCACATCTGAAAAGCCCATGTAGCTATAGTTCAGTGATGGCGAACCCTGGCACCCCAGATGTTTTGCAACTACATTTCCCATGATGCTCATGCACTCTGCAGTGTAGTTGATCATCATGGGAAATATAGTTACAAAACATCTGGGGTGCCAAGGTTCGCCATCACTGCTATAGAGTCACACGTGGGCGTATACAGTGGTGAATGACAGTCCACTCCTCCTCCATGCCCACCAACCAACTAAACACAATGGGGGCAGATTACATAGAATAAGAGGGAGGTGAAGCCTCCATCAATTTATAAGCTACACAGGCTGGAGGGGCATGACACAGCCTGTGGTTGACTGAAGTCCGCCCACACCATGTTATTGCCAAAAAAAATAAATATTTGATTTCAAATATAAATTTGTATGGTAATTTAAAACAGTTTAGCAAGATTATTTATTTTTACTCTGTATTCCAAAGGCTGTTTTTTTTTGAACATGTGAGCAGCAGAAAACGACTAGAAGCTCCTACTGCTTATGTTTCCCTGCACAAAGGCTGAGAGAGAGCTAGGTCATGTGACAGCCTGTGTGTGACAGCCAATCCCCTCCCCTCCTGCTGATCTTCTCTGTGGCTTGAAAATACCATAACTGCCATCCCCTCTGTTTTAACAAGATATTAAGTATTGTGTTTTTTTTTTTTTTTGTTTATTCTAATCCTAAATACCTTCTCTCAAAGACCTGATGTGCACTCACGTGACCTTCCTTCGCTGGCTGATGTCAGAGGGGTATCTGAGCCCCTCCCTTCACTCTTAGATTAGGGAAGGAGAGCGGAAGGAGGACACATGATAGAACCAAGGTGCTGTAAGAGAAGGTATTTGGGATTAGAATTTTAGAAGGACACGCAGTACATTATATCTTGATAATACACAGGGGATGGCGGTTATTATAGTCCAATAGGCCAGTGGTCTCCAAACTGTGGCCCTATGCTTGGTCCTTGGGACACCATTTTCATCCACAGATACCAACAATGGGGTATAATACCTCCCAAAGACACCAACAATGGGGCCCAATGACAATCATGATGGGGCACAATCTCTCCCAATGACGCCAACAATGGGGCCCAATGACAATCACGATGGGGCACAATCTCTAACAATGACGCCAATTCCTCTCAATAACCACAACAATGGGGCGCCTTTCCTTTCACTAAAACTAAAGATGAGGTACAATTCCTCCCACTGATAACAAAGATAGCTTATTCTCACTGATGTCACAACCTTTTCTGTTCTCAATGGCCACAGTACAGCTCCCCTTAAAATCTGAAGGACAGTAAACTGGCCCCTGTGTTTATAAAGATTGGAGACCCCTGATCTAGGCCTTCTGAGTATACAGCCTCCTCTCTGAAGGGGACAACTGGATGAAGTAGGAATAAATAAAAAAAAAAAAAAAAAAAAAAAAACACACACACCACACTAACACTATATACACCCATTATACCTTTTCTTCTGAACACTGGTACATCTCCAGAGCCTCGTCCACCAGCACAGGGTCGAAGCCTTTCTCGCACAGCTGGGATTGGATGAACAGGTACTCCAGCACCTGAAAATGGCAAGAAAAAAAAAAAAAAAACAAACACCAATATTGAGGAACAGCCATTATGCAAAACACTCAAAAATCACCCAGAAAACAAACAATTACTTTTTTTTTTTTTACATTTTGTTCATAGGTCAACCTAAGAAAAATAAAAAAAGACCTGAACATAAAATAAAAAAAACCCCACAATATACAGTAAGTTTTCCAAACAAAAGCATTTTATATCATGTACGTCTTTGAGTTGCAATGGGTATACCAGGAAGATGCCTGCAGCTACACACAACATCCCGGGATTTTTTCTTTTCAGCCGGTGATTCTTTTTTCGTAAAAGCAATCCTAGTGGCCAATTAGCCACTGGATCTCTTTTACAGGCGGCGGGGAGGGGGGGAGACAGATCTCTTCATAGAGAAAAAAAAAAAAAGGGTACCTGTCACTGCCTATTGCTGTCATGAGGGATGTTTACATTCCTTGCGACAGCAATAAAAGTGATTAAAAAAAAAATGTAAAGGAACAGTTTAAAAAAAATAAAAAAAATATTTTTAAAGTGCTCTCATCCCCCCGCAAAGGCGTAAGCATATTAACGCCACACGTGAGGTATCGCCGTGAATAGTGAAAGCAATAATTCTAGCACCAGCCCTCATGAGTAATTCGTTTTGCACCATTCCACGGGCGTGACATGTTTGGTATCTATTTACTTATATCGATATATATTGAAATATCATCTTTTAACAAACAGTTGGGGTATCATATTGTGTTTTTGTGCATCAAAACTGATTAAATCGTATCTCCCCCCCCCCCCCCCCAAAAAAAAAACTTCAAATTTGAAAAACCACCACCAAGCAAATATCATGCGACAAAAAAATATCCTACCCCCCCCCCCCCATTTTATTCTCTAGTGTCTCCGCAAAAACGTATATGTATAGTAATATTATATTATATATGTTTGGGTGTTCCAAGTAGTTGTCTAGTCTAATTTTTTTAAATGTAGGAGAGAAGTGTCAGAGTTGGCACAGTAGGCAAGTAGTTAAAAAAAATATAAAGTGTGTGCATGCACATGCGTTTTTTTTTTCATCCCAAAAACGGCAGATGAAAACAGATGATCAGAGCGCCAGTGTGAAAGAACCCGTTTGAAACCCGGACACATGATTCCAAACCCGAACTGTCCGGGTGAATCCTGGACAGGTGGCAACCCTACACTGGTGGCGTGGTAGAAACCATACGTAGCTGCGAGCTACACTGTGTTCCGGGTGCGAGCCAAGACTTATTTTCATACCCAGAGCACAGAAGAGTCTACCGCATCGGTGCTCAGAGCAAGCAATGTATTCTCTTAATGAATGCAAGGCTTCCTCTGATTGGCAGAGGTTATCACATCATCAGCCCCTCACTCTGACTCAGCCAGTCAGAGGAAGCGTTTTATTCATCAATAGAATACACTGCTTGCTCTGTGCGCCGGTGTGTTACGGATATGAGACAGGAAGGTCTCGGCTCGCACCCAGAACACAGGGCGGTATACTGTATGTGACCACAGCTACATGTGGTTTATAGTGCACATCCAGCGGCCTCACAGATTAGTGAGGGAAATAGTTAATTTGGACCAGCTTGGCCCAAACTAACTATGTAAAGTGTGTGGGAAGATAAAGTACTTCTTTAAATATGAATGTCATATGTGCAGAGCCATGTCTACATGTGACATTCTGCAAATACGGAAATATTCTGCCCTTGCCCCAAATAAGATTACGATCTTATGTCTCCACCAGTGTCGCACTCTATTCACCACAAAAGGAACTTAACCACTTAAGCCCCGGACCAATTTGCAGCCCAAAGGACCAAGCCCCTTTTTGCGATTCGGCACTGCGTCGCTTTAACTGACAATTGCGCGGTCGTGCGACGTGGCTCCCAAACAAAGTTGGCGTCCTTTTTTTCCCCACAAATAGAGCTTTCTTTTGGTGGTATTTGATCACCTCTGCGGTTGTTATTTTTTGCGCTATAAACAAAAACAGGGCGACAATTTTGAAAAAAAAAAAATGCAATATTTTTTACTTTTTGCTATAATAAAAATCCCCAAAAAAATATATTAAAAAAACTTTTCCTCAGTTTAGGCCAATACGTATTCTTCTACATATTTTTGAAAAAAAAAAAAAAAAAAAAACGCAATTAGTGATTGATTGGTTTGCGCAAAAGTTATAGCATTTACAAAATAGGGGATAGTTTTATGGCATTTTTATTAATATTTTTTTTTACTAGGAATGGCGGCGATCAGCGGTTTTTATTGTGACTGCGACATTATAGCGGACACATAGGACATTTTTGGGACCATTGTCATTTATACAGCAATCAGTGCTATTTAAATGCACCGATTCCTGTGTAAATGACACTGGCAGTGAAGGAGTTAACCACTAGGGAGCAGTGTAGGGGTTATGTATGATATGTGTTTTTTTTATTGTAGGGGGGCGTGGCCTGGCATGTGACGTCACTGATCGTCTCTCTATAAAAGGGAACAGATGATCGGTGACAGCCACAGTAGGAAGCACGGGGAGAGGTTTGTTTACACAGACCTCTCCTCGTTCTTCAGCTCTGTGACCCGATCATGGGACACCAGCAGCGATCAGGTCCACTGGTCCCGTGGCTACGGTTACGGAGCTCAGGACCGAGAGCGCGCCGCCGGCGGCACGCTCCCGACCCACGGCTGGGCACTTAAAGAGCAACGTACAGGTAAGTGCTGGTGCCCAACCATGCCATTCTGCCAACGTATATGTGCAGGAGGCGGTCCTTAAGTGGTTAACATTAAATATTGTCTGGACGGTCAAGACTGATACGAAAACATAATAAATGTCTGTGGTGGGGACATAAAAGAGTGTAAGCTCCTGTGAGCATAATGTGAATGGTTTGGGGTACTCTGTAGGGAAGTGAAGAATGTCAGCGCTCTATAAATTTATCACAATAGCTTGGGACTGTGGTGGTGAGAATATGTCAGAGCTATATACCTGGAGTTAGACTTGCTGCTAACTATTTCCAGTAGTCTTCCAGGACAGCCCTTGAGAGATGGAGCTCTTATCGCCACAGGAAACACGTTGCCATTCAGTTCAAAAAGGCAGTCCCTCAGGCCCACGGTCAGTCATCACCAAGAACCGAAGGATGGAACTGAAAAACAATCAGAACAGGTAATATCAATTCGCCAACTTAATTCAAGGGTGAGATTGTGCTGTCCTGGAAGACTACTGGAAATAAGAGTTACCGGTAAGTCTAACTGATTTTCCCCAGTCGCCATCCAGGACAGCCCGTGAGAGGATCCCCAAGTACTCACCAGTAGGTTTAGACAGCAATGCCTTGTAAAAAAAATAAAAATAAAAAAAGTGTTAAAGCTTGACCACGTGGCTGCTTTGCAGATCTGCTCGAGGGTGGCACCAGCCTTTAACGCCCAGGATGCCGGGGAGGTTTTTTATTTAGTATTCTATACCCCTCCGTAATAGCCAACTTGATCCATCTAGAGTGACTTTGGATGCTTTTTGACCCTTACATTTCCTGGAGAAAAGGACAAAGTCAATCCGCTCTCCTAAATGTCTTGGTTGCTTCTAAATACCCTAGAATACATCTTCTCACAACCAGCAAGTGAAATTGCTTTTCTTTGTCATTTGAGGCATCTTCACAGAACGTAGGTAGGACAATGTCCTGGGACTTTAGATGCCACTTTTGTCAGGAACCAAGTATCCATCCTTAGGATGACTCTGTCATCCAAGATCTGGAGAAAACGCTCTCCGATGGAAAGAGTTTTCACTTCACTCACCCTACGGGCTGAAGTGATTGCAACTAGGAGTATTGTCTTAAGCACGAGCAGTCTTAAAGAGGCCTCCAAGATTGGGTCAAACGGCACCCCCAGAAAGGCAGAGGACAACCAATAGGTCCCAGGTTGGGGTCTTGCGAATCTGGACTGGTCTGCATCTTGCAACTGCTTTACAGAACCTTGCGATTAGTAGATCTTCCTGTAAGCGTTTTTCTAGGTACACGCTCAAAGCAGCGACCTGTACTTTAATTGTACTTAGCAACAACCCCAATCTATCCCTTATTGAAGGAACTCTAGGATGCTCATTGTGTTCTTGCTTTCCAAACCTCTATCTAACCAGACATTAAACCTTTTCCAGATTCTGCCATAGAGCGTTTAGGCGACTGGTTTTCGACTCAGAAGTAAAGTTCGTATAACCCTCTCAAATAGTCTCTTGTTCCTCAGGATTTCTTCTTCTGTAGCCTGCAACACAGAAAATACGGGTGGGGGTGTTGGCTACCCCCTTACACCCGTGGTGCATATGACCATTGCTGCAGATTCCTGGGATAGTGAGGAGTCCACCACCATGGACTTCCCTGATCCAGCCCTACAACCACCACCTCACATGGTAAATAGCACAGTATGGGGCTTGCCCAGCATCCTACCTGTGCTTGGCTGGTGCCTGCCGGGGTGTTCAGTGGATTCCCCTCAATGGCCCCCCCTCTGCTCTGGATCCCGCCACTAGTGTGGTTTAGCTGGACACTGGTCGGGCGTTTTCTAGGCCCAGTCTGGCCTTCCCCTCCTCCTTGCGCCCTGGAGACCCGGAACCGGTAGTCTTGGTGCACAGTCATGATGGGGTTCCGCTGGAAATGGCACAAACGGCGTCTCTGGCCCCACCACGACCCAACAGCCAGAAGATGAAATGGACGTTGCACGCCACCTCACCCACTCAAACTGCGCTGCACAGTCTCACCCTGGGGGAACCTGCATCACCCTGCCACTGTCCCTCACCAGGCACTGGAAGGAAGGGGGCGAAAGGTCTGCTCAAGTCTGCTGGACAGTAACTGGGCCAAAAGATCAAATGGCAAGGACCTTAATGGAGCGCAGACGGATAGGACCCAGTCCCCCTGTACGGTCTCTTCTCCCTTCAGGCAGCCCCTGAGGGATGTAGTCCTTCCTTAACTGGCAACCTGTTCCTCTGGAGGAAACACAAAATGACTGACCATGGGCCTGAAGGACCACCTTTTTAACGAAATGGCAACGTGTTTCCTGCGGCAATGGGTGGAGCTCCATCTCTCAAGGGCTGTCCTAGAAGACGACTGGGGAAAAATGTATAATAATAGTGTATGACTGTGGTGGGACATCACAGTGTAAACTTCTGTGGTGCATAGACAGATGTGACTGGCTCAGTGTTCTCTATACAGCACTGAGTTATATGTCAGATCTATATAAATGCATAATGATATTGGGCGACTGTGGTAAAGGACATTGGAGGGCAAGCTTCTGTGTGTCAGATGAATGTGAATCTCTGTTTTCTGTACAGCACTGCGGTATATGTCAGAGCTATATAAATGTATAATATTGGGTGACTGTGTTGAAGGAGATTAAAGCGTAAACTCCTGTGGGTCAGGGACTGATGTGAATGGCTAGGTGTTGTCTCTACATTACTGTGCAATATGTCAGAACTATACAAGATGCAATAACGTGTGAATAATGCTTCGGCCAAAACGAATTCGCTTGTTAGTTCTGTATCCTGTCATGCAGCCAATAAAGAATTGATGCAATAGATGTTATGGAGTAGCTAGCATCATTAGAAGATTATTGCTTCAGTCCAAAAAGGCATTTGGGCCAGAGCACCAGTTCCCAGTCTCCCAGGTTATCTGTGCAAGAGCATGTTCTCTTTTTATTGTGCTATAATAATGTGTGACTGTTAAAGTGTAAGCTCCTGTGGGTAAGAGACAGATGTGATCAGCTTAGTGTGTTATATATTACAGAGGAATATGTCAGAGCTATATAAAATGTAGAATAATAGCAGTGTGTAACTGTAGCGGTGGCATTAGAGTGTAAGCTCCTCTGCTGCAAAGACTGCTGTGAATGGTTCAATGTAGTCTATACAGCACAACAGAGTACATCAGAGTTATAAAAGGGGCAAACTAATGATCGTCTAAAGTTACTGGTTAACCAACACTTCAAAAATGATGGCATAATTGGCCCTAATGTGTATATAAGAATGTGAGTTAGGGGCCTTAGATAGTAAGCGCCTTGAAGGCAGGGACTGAAGTGAATGTACAAAATATATGTAAAGTGGTGTGTAAATTGACAGCATTATATAAATACCTGTAACAATAAAATCACTCAGCAAAGAAGAAGAGGAAATAATTGCCATATGGTGTAGTGTACAAGCAGGCCAATGGAAAGTCTCCCTCTTATGCCATTGCCAGCATGACCTGTGCCCAGGGTAAGAAAGGAAGGACTGGTCTTACCTGCTCCACGTTCTGTCCTTGTTTCTGCATGGCTCTTATGACATGTTCATAGGAATAGCCCATACTGACAATGGTCTCCGCACACTGCCTCTCGCTGCCGGACAGTGCCTGCAGGAGCTCCTCATAACCCGGAACATTGAGCCGCGTCACATTGGTGATGTTATTGGGCACTTTGGACATTGCTACCTGATAAACGGCGGTCTGTGGAGCAAAGAGGGGGAAAAAAAAAAAAAAAAGGGAGGAAATCTTTAGCAAAGGAAACATTTTTAGCCCCCTATTGCTAAAGACATTGTATTCTGGTAACAGTATGGAGCCAATACCTGCAATGATAGTAATTATATGAGTCAGGGTGAATAAAAAAGGATTCTTTAAAAAAAGAAAAGTATTTATTTTTATTTTTAACCACTTCAGCCCCAGAAGATTTGGCTGCTCAATGACCAGGCCATTTTTTGCGATACGGCACTGCGTCACTTTAACTGACAATTGCGTGGTTGTGCGATGCTGTACCCAAACAAAATTGATGTCCTTTTTTTCCCCACAAATAGGGGGGGGGGGGCGATGGGGAGAGCGACAGGGAGAGCGAGATGTTCATTCAGGAAAGAAAGAGGGCTGGTTGAAAAAATAAAAAATATGGCCAGCCTAAGATTTCACTGCAAAATTAAAAACATCTGTGTTAATGTACTGACAGACTGCATCATATACAGTGCCTTGCAAAAGTATTCCCCCCCCCCCCCGGCTTTTTACCTGTTTTGTTACATTACAGCCTTTAGTTCAATGTTTAATCTGAATTATATGTGATGGATCAGAACACAATAGTCTAAAGCTGGCCATACACCTATAGATTATCTGAAGATTTTTCTATGGTTAGATGGAAAAAGTGCAACAGATTTCTCCATGTTCGCTAAACTGTGGATGGAGGAATCTCCCACTTTTTTTCATCTAACCATAGAAAATAAGCAGATAATCTATAGGTTTATGGCCATCTTAAAGTGGTTGTAAACCCTTACAAACCACTTTGACCTACAGGTAAGCCTAGATTAAGGTTTACCTGTAGGTCCAAGAAATATCTCCTAAACCTATACGGTTTAGGAGATATTTACCTGAAGACAGCCACCGCTGTCTACGGCGCACTGGGCAAGCCGCAGATCGCGTTGATATGCCACGAGTGTCGGCTCCCGTGCGCATGCACGGGAGTGACGTCATCGCTGCTCCGGCGAATCACAGCGCCGGAGCAGCGAGATCCACGGAGACCCACCAAGAAGATGGACGCTCGGAACTACAGGGGACATCAGTGACTTCGCTGGCTCCTGTGTGTAAGTGACACATAATGGACTACTATGCGATGCATAGTAGTCCATTATGCTTTACCTTTGCAGGGAATCTAAGTTAGTGAAGTAAAATTTGAAAATATACATAAAACGATTTTTCCGAAAATAAATAAAAACGGATAATTAGAACATGCGTATGTATTCACCCCTTTGTTATGAAGCCCATAAAAAGCTCTGGTGCAACCAATTACCTTCAGAAGTCACACAATTAGTGAAATGATGTCCACCGGTGTGCAATCTAAGTGTCACATGATCTGTCATTACATATACACAGCTTTTTGAAAGGCCCCAGAGGCTGCAACACCTAATCAAGAGGCACCACTAACCAAAGACTGCCATGAAGACCAAGGAACTCTCCAAACAAGTAAGGGACAATGTTGTTGTACAAGTCAGGGTTAGGTTATAAAAATATATCCAAATCTTTGATGATCCCTAGGATCACCATCAAATCTATCATAACCAAATGGAAAGAACATGGCACAACCGCAAACCTGCCAAGAGACGGCCGCACACCAAAACTCACGCACCGGGCAAGGAGGGCATTAATCAGAGAGGCAGCACAGAGACATAAGGTAATCCTGGAGGAGCTGCAGAGTTCCACAGCAGAGACTGGAGTATCTGTACATAGGACGGCAATAAGCCGTACGCTCCATTAGGGGTGCGCATCTTCACTGATTTCTCGATTCAATTAGATTTTACGATTATCTGGTCAACGATGCATCACGATTACCGACAAACTCCCACTTCCGCTTGGGCCCAGCAGAGAAACAGTGAACAGTTACGCACATTGACTTTTTCTGTTATTTTGTCCTATTTGTTGTTTGCTTTACAATAAAAAAAAAAAAAAAAAAAAAAAAAAAAAACACACCTTTAAAGTTGTGGCCATGTTCTGTAAATTAAATTATGCAAATCCTCAAAGTTGTGAGCCAAAACACAAAAAATGCCAAAGGGGCGGTGAATACTTTTGCAAGGCACTGTATGTCATGTTTCAGACCACAAAACTGCTTTAAAAAGTAATTTCACTACTATCACCTATTACACACTCAGACAACAACAAAGGTCTGCTTGTTGTTGGCTCATCTTCACCTAATCTTTGCCTTTGGCAGGGTGCCCTTGTGTTATTTTAGGCCAGTTAATCTGCAGCCTTCTAAAATGTTATTTTAAAAAGGAAACCTGTACTGACTGAATAGACAGGCTGCTGTGCCGACCTTCCCTTCTGGAAATGCTGGGTACCCGTCAGCCACTCAGATCCAGTGCTTTTCATCACTTCAGAAGGTGGTCAACAAAAGCTTCTCAGTACAGTTTTGTACAAACATGCATATGTGATAAAGTGGACCTGTCATTACAGCTTGACATTTTTCCTGTACCTACAGGCCAAGTGTTAACACTTAAAGTATAACTAAAGAATTTTTTTTTTTTGGATGAAACAGAGAGAGGTATTAGAATAGTTGTCAGGTTTTTATTGCTGTCTGTGCCCGTTAGGGAGATTTCCTCTCTCTATTGGTCTTGTTTATCATTATAATTGAAAGTGCAGATAAAACAAAAATACCAAATTTTGGGGTTGTCCCCAGAAAAGTAATAGAGGGGACACGAGTTCTGGTGACCTGGGGGTCCTCAAGGAATTCCCTTAATTTTCCATGATTTCCTCTCACTTCCTGTTTGGCTACGGGACAGGGTGTGAAGGGAAATCTCCCCAATGGAACACAGATGGTGAAAAAAAAAAAATCTGATAAGTTATACCACTCACTTGCGCTATCCAAAATGAAAATACATTTTTTTGCCCATAGTTCTACTTTAACACATTATGATCTTCAGCAAAAAAGTGCCTCTTCCTCGCTATTAATAAAACCGTTGTTCCCTAATGAGACCTAATGGTTTCAGGAGAGTACACCTCTCACATTTTTGTAAATATTTTATTCTATCTTTTCATGTGACAACACAGAAGAAATTACACTTTGCTACAATGTAAAGTAGTGAGTGTACAGTTTGTACAAGGCCCCTTTCACATGTGCGGACTGTTCAGATCCGTCTGTCAGTTTTTCCAGGCGGATCTTAACGGGCTATCCATAAAGCTCTATGGAGCGTCGGATGTCAGCGGTGACATGTCCGCTGACATCCGGTCCGCCGCGATCCGCAAAATCCAGATGGACGGATGTCCTATTTTCCACCCGTCCAGCGGATTTGATGAAAACAGACAGGCGGTCTGTAATCATCCGATCCCCCATAGGGGAGAGCGAACTCTGACAGGTCCGTCCCTGCACAGTCGGACTTGTCATCCGCCGGCTCAGCCGGGATCAATGGAGTGATCCCCCCTCCCCCCGCTGAGCAAGCAGACGCCAAATACGGACACAGCCCCATGTGAAAGGGGCCTAAAAAAGTGTAAATTTGCCGTCCTCTCAAAATCACTCAACACACAGCCATTAATGTCTAAACCACTGGCAACAAAAGCGAGTACACCCCTGAGTGAAAATTTCCAAATTGGGCCCAAAGTGTCAAAATTTTCTGTGGCCACCATTATTTCCCAGCACTGCCTTAACCCTCTTGGCCATGGAGGTCACCAGAGATTCACAGGTTGCCACTGTAGTCCTCTTCCACTCCTCCATGACGACATCACAGAGCTGGTGGATGTTAGGCGCCTTGCGCTCCCCCACCTTCCATTTGAGGATGCCCCACAGATGCTCAATAGGGTTTAGGTCTGGAGACATGCTTGGCCAGTCCATCACCTTTACCCTCAGCTTCTTTAGCAAGGCAGTGGTCATCTTGGAGGCGTGTTTGGGGGGTCGTTATGTTGGAATACTGCCCTACCGATCAGTCTCCGAAGGAAGGGGATCATGCTCTGCTTCAGTATGTCACAGTACATGAAAGTTGTGCAATTTCTGATGCGACTTTACGCAATGCCTGTGTAATTTTGAGGTCTATGGACCTAAAAAATTGCATCAAAGTCGGACCAAAAGTAGTGCAGGGACTACTTTGAGACTTGAAGTCGCAAAGATATGAATAGGAATAAGTTGGAAAACATGGGGAAGGCCTTGCCATGTGACTTTGCAGTCCCAAGTCGCAGGACAAGTCCCAAAAGGGTGAAAGGGGCCTAACTTTAGTCTAAACAAAAAAAAATTAAAAAAAAAAAAAAAAGTGTGAAGACCAGGGCTTTTCTAACACTGTTTACATGTAAAAAAAAAAAAAAAAAAAAAAAAAGTTTTTTTTTTTGCTAGAAAAGCACTTGGAACTCCCAAACATATTTGTTTTTAGCAGAGGCCCTGAAATGGTGCGTTTTGCAAATTAAGTCATACGGTATTTGTACAGATTTTTTTTATGCAAATTTATTGGAAAAAATATAATGAATTTTAATGCACACAAACACAATAGAAATGCCCTTTTTTTGGTAAGATACAAAAAATGGTGCTACGCTAAGTAAATAGATACCCAACATAAACATAACATTTGGTGGGACAGAGATCCTCCAGAGGCACCGGCTGGGGCGGGAGGGCCTAGAAAAGCAATCCAGCGGCTTAAGTAGCTGCTTGGATGGCTTTTAATAAAAACCAATTGGCTCCTGTAAAAAACAATACAAGGATAATGCCTGTATACCACTTGAGAGCCGCAATGTCAATATATGCGTTGCAGTCCTCAAGTGGTTAATAAGCAGATATTAAGTGCAAACCCTACTGGCCAATCACCGTCCATGTTCTGGGGATCAATCAAATGGTAGAAAATGCAAAAAATCTTGTGATAAGTTGAGGAAAGTCAGTTTTGTGGTTTGTTCTATAGAAGAAAAACGGTTAGTGGTGTAAGTAACGTGTGATTGTAGATTGTGTGCATATTGTTAAGATTTCTTTAACCACTACAATACAGGGCACTTTCGCCCCCTTCCTTCCCAGCCCAATTTTCAGCTTTCAGCGCTCTAGCGCTTTCAGTGACAATTGCGCGGTCATGCTACACTGTACCCAAATGAAATTGTTATCATTTTGTTCGCACAAATAGAGCTTTATTTTGGTGTTATTTATTCACGACTCCGTTTTTTTGTTTTTGCGATATAAGCGCAAAAATAGCGGAAATTTGGAAAAAAAAAACAATATTTTCTTTTTTCTATTTGAAAAGAAATCCAATAAAATCAAATTTTGTCATAAATTTAAGCCAAAATGTATTCTGCTACATGTTTTTGGTAAAAAAAATTCTGTTAAGTGTATAATAATTGGTTTGTGTGATCACGGACATATGTACGCAAATGATCATGTACATATGTGTGCAGGTGATCACGTACATATGTGTGCAGATAATCATTGGGACATGTGATTTTAGTGGGACATATGTGGGGGACATGTTTTTATTATTAGGGACATGTGTTTTTATTATTTGGGGACATGTATGTTTTGGGGACATGTGTGTTTTGGGGACATGTGTGGGGACTGTGTTTGTACTGTGTGGTGTGTTGTGTGTTTACACTACACTGATGATCAGTGAGTAAAAAGCTGTAAAAAGCAGTCCATACTCACTGATCATCAGCCGGCTGCAGCGTTCTGCTCTCCTCTCCTCAGCGGTGACTTCCGTGTGAGGAGAGGAGAGCCGATTGCCTAGCAACCGGCTGTTTGTTTACATCACATGACGGCCGTGATTGGACACGGCCGTCATGTGATCAGGAGGGCCAATCACAGAGCCCTCCTGCCGATCTGAGATGTGCCGTGTCCGGGTGACACGAGCACATCGGGATCGCGCCGCTGCGCGGGCGCGCGCGATCCCGCTACTCCTGAACGACGTTCCTGAACGTCCTATCAGGAGTAGACGGCTCCCACCCGGCCGTATATATGCATTGGCCGGGTGGGAAGTGGTTAAATTTAACATGTAGATGTGTATGTTGCCCTTTTCAAGTGGTATACTGGGATGATTGCAGCTACAGTCACCATCCCAGTAGAGTTTTTTTGCAGGAGGGGGTCTGCTTTTTATGTGAAAGCCATCCAAGTGGCTAATTAACTGCTGAATTACTTTTATAGGCTGCGAGAGGGATCGTCCCCCCACCGGTGCCACTCTGGGATTTTAATCCCACCGGGACGTTACGTTATCTGGAGGTATTTACTCAGCGTAACACCATCTTTATATTTTACCAAAAAATTTATAATATCACGTTTGTGTGCTTTAAAATTCATTAAAGTGTATTTTTCCCCCAAAAATTTGCATTTGAAAAACCGCTGCGCAAATACCATGCGACACAAATTGCAAAGACCACCATTTTATTCTTTAGGGACTCTGCTAAAAACAGCCCCTGGAGCTGCTGTGCTGCGGTTGTTGATTATTGAGGTATGTCCCACAAAAAATGTATGCATAAATACAACAAATATACAGTGGTGTGAAAAAGTGTTTGCCCCCTTCCTCATTTCCTGTTCCTTTGCATGTTTGTCACACTTAAGTGTTTCGGAACATCAAACCAATTTAAACAATAGTCAAGGACAACACAAGTAAACACAAAATGCAATTTGTAAATGAAGGTGTTTATTATTAAAGGTGAAAAAAAATCAAAACCATCATGGCCCTGTGTGAAAAAGTGATTGCCCCCTAAACCTAATAACTGGTTGGGCCACCCTTAGCAGCAACAACTGCAACCAAGCGTTTGCGATAATGTGCAATGAGGCTTTTACAGCGTCCTGGAGGAATTTTGGCCCACTCATCATTGCAGAATTGTCCTAATTCAGTTACATTAGAGGGTTTTCGAGCATGAACGGCCTTTTTAAGGTCATACCACAACATCTCAATAGGATTCAGGTCAGGACTTTGGCTAGGCCACTCCAAAGTCTTCATTTTGTTTTTCTTCAGCCATTCGGTGGTGGACTTGCTGGTGTGTTTAGGATCATTGTCCTGCTGCAGAACCCAAGTTCGTTTCAGCTTGAGTACACGAACAGATGGTCGGACATTCTCCTTCAGGATCTCTTGGTAGACAGCAGAATTCATAGTTCCTTTTATCACGGCAAGTCTTCCAGGTCCTGAAGCAGCAAAACAGCCCCAGACCATCACACTACCACCACCATATTTTACTGTTGGTATAATGTTCTTTTTCTGAAATGCAGTGTTCCTTCTACGCCAGATATACTTGGACACACACCTTCCAAAGAGTTCCACTTTTGTCTCATCGGTCCACAGAATGTTGTCCCAAAAGTCTTGGGGATCATCAAGATGTGTTGTGGAGAAATTGAGACGAGCTTTGATGTTCTTTTTGCTCAGCAGTGGTTTTCTCCTTGGAACTCTGCCATGCAGGCCATTTTTGCCCAGTCTTTTCCTGATGGTGGAGGCATGAACGCTGACCTTAACTGAGGCAAGTGAGGCCTGCAGTTCCTTGGACGTTGTTGTGGGGTCTTTTGTGACCTCTTGGATGAGTCGTCGCTGCGCTCTTGGGGTAATTTTGGGCGGCCGGCCACTCCTGGGAAGGTTCACCACTGTTCCATGTCTTCGCCATTTGTGGATAATGGCTCTCACTGTGGTTCGCTGGATTCCCAAAGCTTTGGAAATGGCTTTATAACCCTTTCCAGACTGATAGATCTCAATTACTTTCTTTCTCAATTGTTCCTGAATTTCTTTGGGTCTCGGCATGATGTGTAGCTTTTAAGGATCTTCTGGTGGACCTTACTGTGTCAAGCAGCCCCTATTTAAGTGATGCCTTGATTGTGAACAGGTGTGGCAATAATCAGGCCTGGGTGTGGCTAGAGAAATTGAACTCAGGTGTGGACAACCACAGTTATAATATGTTTTAACAAGGGGGGCAATCACTTTTTCACACAGGGCCATGATGGTTTGGATTTTTTTTCACCTTTAATAATAAACACCTTCATTTACAAATTGCATTTTGTGTTTACTTGTGTTGTCCTTGACTATTGTTTAAATTGGTTTGATGTTCCGAAACACTTAAGTGTGACAAACATGCAAAGGAACAGGAAATGAGGAAGGGGGCAAACACTTTTTCACACCACTGTATGGTGTTGATATTGTTTATTATTGTTCTCTCTTAGATAAGTACTATAGTAGTCTCATGAGCCCCGACGAAGCAATATCTGGCGAAACGTGTCAGTCACAAAGACCATCTTGTACCAGCACAAACAGACGCAAAGTATATTAATATCCTGGTGTAAATACAAAGTACAGTACAGACTAACTACTGTTAAAAGCCAATTCAAACACAAATTTATACCCATTTAACAGATTTGTTACTTTATAAAATTCTATGATTTTAGATATAAACCTCTTGTCCAGGCTATACAGTTTGAATTCCTTTTTATTTTGTTTTCCTAAAAAACTTTCATTTGTATTGCATATATTTGAATTCTCTTTTTTGTAATGAATTCAGCATAAAATGGTCTTTAACCTCTTGTCGAAAAATAGAGGATATTTTAAGGCATTTTTATTATATTATTTTTTACTAGTAATGGCAGCGATCAGCGATTTTTATCATGACTGCCACATTATGGCGGACACATTGGACATTTTTGGGACCATTGTCATTTATACAGCAATCAGTTCTATACAAATGCTCGGATTCCTGTGTAAATTACATTGGCAGGGAAGGGGTTAACCACTAGAGGGCAGGGTAAGGGTTATGTGTGTCCTGGGGGCGTGTTTCTAATTGTGGGGGGGGGGCGTGGCTACATGTGACATGTCACTGATCTCTGCTTCCGATCACAGGGAGCAGAGATCAGTGACACTGTCACTAGGCAGAACAGGGTGATGCTTCTTTACAGTAGCATCTCCCCATTCTTCCTCCCCGTGAGACGATCACGGGTATCCCCGCGGCGATCAAGTTTGCGGGACCTGTGACCCGACTCGCAGAGGTCCCGGCTGGCGCAAATGCGATGGCACGGCAGCAAATTTAAAGGGACGTACGCGGGTCGGGAACTGGTTAATAAGCAAACTTACCTGTCCAGGGTGCCAGCAATGTCGGTCGCCCGAGGGCGATCTGTGCATTCGATCAGGTCCTGGCGCCGCCATTTGAACTAAGGGAAACAGGCAGTGGAGCCTTGCAGCTTCACTGCCCGTTTCCTACTGCACATGTGCGAGTGACGCTGTGCTTTGTGAATGGCCGGCTGTGTTCTGGGACACACACGGTTCCCAGAACACGGCGCGGCCCGTTACCCAGAAGAAAAACAAGATATCCCAGTATATGGATAGTGTAGGACCCACTAATCATGGGGTACTTTGTCGCAGTAAGTGGGCTTAAGTGCCATATAACAATATGGTGTGACCAAATCCCCATAAAATTTTGATAATGTTTTTTTGGAAATGTCTAGGTATTTTAAATAAGCCTTGAAGGAGGTAAATGTCTTTTTTGCATGTGCACACTGTAATATTTTGTTCCATTCCCCAGAAGACAACGCGAGGAGGAGAAGAATGAAGTTCACCACGGAGTAGGAAGTGGCAGATTAGGGCGATCTGCCTAGCAACAGCCATTTCTTGCAAATAAAAAAAAATTTCAGGTTTTTAGGAGCATTTTTATGTTTTTTTTTTTTTTTTAGGGTGGACCTCCGCTTTTAGAAACGTTGGGGTTTATTAAGAGAGAATTATCCGAACATTAGTGAATTCCAAGCTCCCCCCTTATCCTCATATAGAAAAAAGTCGAACATCAAAGGATTGATTGGTCAGATCTGACCATTAGATCCCTCCTAACCCATTAGTAACTTTTTTTGCGATCCCGTAACACAGGGTCATACCCATGTCTATCGTGTATACAGTGTGACTCCATGATAAAAGGCAAGAATATATCCTATCCATATAAGGGGTATGATATTAAAATCAAAAAGGTTATTAGTAGAGCTGCACAATTAATCGTCAAGAATAGTTATCGTGATCTTGACTAAAGTGTTTCACAATTCTTTCTATGCAAAGAATTCTCTCTGCTCTTCTGAAGCCACAGCCCTCAAAAAGAAAGGAAGAGAAAAACTGGGCAGTCTGCCAAGAATCACAACATTCTTTATCAGTTGAACTTAAGTATAAACATTGTAACAATTTGTCAATGGAATAGACTAAGGGACGGTTCACACTGCAGGCAATGCGAGGCGACACCGACTTGCCTCGCCACGACCTGCCGCGACCTCAGCAGCAACTTGCAGATGACTTCTGTATAGAAGTCAATGCAAGTCGCCCCGAGGTCGCCCGAAAGTAGTACAGGAACCTTTTTTCTGAGTCGGAGCGACTCGAGTCGCTCCTCTCAGAACGGTTCCATTGTACAGAACGGGGGCGACTTGTCAGATAGAGGCGAGTCGTGTCGCCTCGCATCGCCCGCAGTGTGAACCGGCCCTAAGTGGAAAAAAGTTTAACCACTAAACCTTTTTCTACAATAGCAAGGCATAAATATTAAAGACATCAGAGACAAACTGGTACAGTTGCCTTTAGGCCCCTTTCACACTGGGGCGTTTTAAAAATAATGCCTGTATAGCGGCTGAAAAGAATCTGGCCCCTTCCACTCCAGTGTGAAAGCCGGAGGGCTTTCAGATTGGACCGGTGCGCTAGCAGGACGGTGAAATAAGTCCTGCTAGCCGCATCTTTGGAGCGGTGAAGGAGCAGTGTAATCACAGCTCCTACCCATTGAAATCAATGGGGCAGCGCGGCTATAGCGCCAGCAATGGGGCAGCGCGGCTATAGCGCCAGCAATGGGGCAGCGCGGCTATAGCGCCAGCAATGGGGCAGCGCGGCTATAGCGCCAGCAATGGGGCAGCGCGGCTATAGCGCCAGCAATGGGGCAGCGCGGCTATAGCGCCAGCAAAGCGCCACTGCAGCTGCGCTTTGCAGACGGTTTTAACCCTTTTTCAGCCGCTAGCGGGGGTTAAATCCGCCCTGCTATGTTTGGGGGTTCCAAGTAATTTTCTAGCAAAAAAAAAAAAAGACGATTTTGACTTTGTAAGAAACAAGTGTCTGAAAAAGGTTTACACTTGAAGTTGTTAAACTTCCCTCATGTCAGACAGAAGTTCATTCCTTTGATCCAAGAATGAAAAGTTACAATGTTTATAGTTCTCTACCAGTGTGGTCAACTTTGTGAAAAACCTGGCAGACTGCCCTTTTTTTTCTCCTTTGACAGCGGAGTGAGCAGAGAACTCTCTACAATTGTTACATGAATGAATCGGGAAATTCTGCAGAGATTGTGAGGTAGGTTGAATCGAAATCATTATTTTTTTTAACGATTAATCATGCAGTTCTAGCATGAGGTGTAGATTACTGGCCAAAAATGCAGATTTTTCTATTTTTTTTTTTACTGAAGTATACCCCCTTCTTGTTGAGGCTCCTGTCTGCACAGGCAGATTACAAGTAATGGGCTGTATTTTAGCTCCGTAAAGCAAAAAGCTGTACTGAGCTTTTTCCAGCTGCAGTGTGCAAGAGGCCAAAGACCCACCCCTTTTTTATAAGCAAGAGCCAACTATGAATATGTGAGTGGCTACACCTGTTTAGTATCATGTGTTGTACAGCCGGAAGCTATTTAGGACCCGACAACACTTCATCTCCGCTGCATAGTGTAGTTGGAGATAGATGAAAAAAGAGGAAAGGAAAGGGAAAGGGAAAAGGGAGAGAGGGAGGAAAGGGAAAAGGCATTAGGAGGAAATGGAATGGAATGAGGAGGAAAAGGAGTGGAATGAGGAGGAAAAGGAGTGGAATGAGGAGGAAAAGGAATGGAATGAGGAGGAAAAGGAATGGAATGAGGAGGAAAAGGAATGGAATGAGGAGGAAAAGGAATGGAATGAGGAGCAAAAGAAAATCAAGGAACTAGGAGGAAAGGAAAATCAAGGAACTAGGAGGAAAGGAAAAGGGAGGAGAAAAGGGGAGGAGAAAAGGGGAGGAGAAAAGGGGAGGAGAAAAGGGGAGGAAAAGGAAAGGGGAGGAGGAAAGGAAAAAGGAAAAAGGGAGGAGGAAAGGAAAAAGGGAGGAGGAAAGGAAAGGAGAAGTGAAAGGGAGGAGGAAAGGAAAGGAAAAGGGAGGAGGAAAGGAGAGGAGGAAAGGAAAAGGGAGGAGGAAAGGAGAGGAGGAAAGGAAAGGAAGAATACAAAGAAGAAAAGGAGAGGAAAGGGTTTATATATAGAGATCTTCTAAAACTTTAAACTGACAGCTAAACAAAGAATATAAACTCTTTAGCGGAGTCATCTGTGATAATGAGTAATGAGCTGTAGCGGCGCTGTAAAGTACACAGGTTGCCGTAAAAGGCGGCGGAAGTGCACGCCCCGTTGTTATGGTAACCTAGCCCTCTGCGCTGCCCACTGACTCCTGGGAAGTTATAACACACATCTCCCAGGAGAAGTAGTGAGCACGGCGCAGAGGGAAGTGACGTAAGGAGCCTAGGTGATGAAGGAGGAAGATTTCAAAGGACCACATAGCAACAGGCATAAAAAAGAAAAAATAAATAAATTCTCCAAATGTTATTCTTTGTATTATTTCATGAACATTAATGACACTTTTTTGGTTGGAACTCCACTTTAAGCCCGGGTTCACACTGAGCGCGGGAATGAAAAATCGCTGAACTCGCAGGATTTCATTCCCGCATGTCAGTCCCAATTTCAGAGACATGTGTGTGGGTTTCTTCACAGATGCCAATTGAAATTGTACCCTGAAAATCACCAAATGTAGTACAGAAACTACTTTTGGAAATCGGTGAGACATTGCAAATGCAGTGTTGCCAGCAATTGCCGCCGATCTGGAATGCGATTTGACATGTCGAATCGCATGCCAAATAGCACCAAGGTGAACTCTGAGCAAACAGTTAAAGACCCAGGTGAAGTACATACAAAGGAGCCATCAACAGAGGTGATCAAATACCACCAAAAGAAAGCTTTATTTGTGGGGGGGGGGGATGCAAATTTAGTTTGGGTACAGCGAAGGACAGCACAATTGTCAGTTAAAGCAACGCAGTGCCACATTGTAAAAAGTGCTCTGGTCAGGAAGGGGGTGAAATCTTCCGGGGCTTAAGTGGTTAAATAGATTTTGGTCACTGTGGGGGGCAGACTGCACCAGGAATGAAGTGCATGCAGCTAGGGGTGTACATACCTGCAGCAGCCCCCCGAAAAGCTCCAATACCTCCATCATCGTGTCAAACCTTCACTCTATGCCCAGCCCACACGCACTCCAATTGGCCCATTGATATGATGGGCAGCCTCTCTGGCCAAGTGGACAAGCTTTGTACTGACCAGACATCCCAAAGCTTTGCCTGTCAGAATGGCCTGAGATCCAAACACAACAGGAAGGTTTGTGAGGCAGATCTGGGCATGTTTAAGTTTAGGTGCCTTCACTTTATATCTGCACCAGTTTGCACCCCTCCCCCCTCATTGACAGAGTCCCTTCAAGTCACCCCCAGTCAAGGTCTTTTTTGGTTTCCATTGACCCACATTCACTGTAATTAAGCAATTTACCACTTCTTGACCGTCTCATGTTTGACAGCCCTGTGCGGTACGTCAGCTCCTTTAAGAGCCTTAGAAGGCGTGCGTGGACCCGATGCTTGTAGCCGGCAGGCATCACGACCGCTGGCCACCCTCGATCGAGGGCACGTGAGCCAGAGCGGGGATCTGTGCATGTAAACAAATCCCAGTTCTGTCAGGGGAGGAGAGACAGATTGTCTGCTCCTAAAAATTAGGAACAGCGATCCTTCTCCTCCTCCAGTGAGTCTCCTCCTCCCTCCCTCCAAGCAAGAAACCCCTAGCAAGGAACACATTTTAGCTCCTTGATCGCCCCCTAGTGTTAAACCCTTCCCTGCCAGTGCCATTTATACAGTAATCAGTGCATTTTTCTAGCACTGATCGCTGTATAATTGTCAACGGTCCCAAAAAAAAAAAAAACATCCGATGTGTCTGCTGCAATGTCGGAGTCCCGATAAAAATAAAAAAAAGAAAGTAAAAGTCGATGATCACTGCCATAACTAGTAAAAAATATTAAAAATGCCATAAATCTATCCCCTATTTTGTAGACGCTATAACGTTTGCACAAAGCAATCAATATACACTTACTGCCAAAAATATGTAGAAGATAGACAGACAGACAGATATAATATATATATATATATATATATATATATATATATATATATATATATATATATATATATATATATATATATATATATATATATATATATATATATAATTTGTTTTTTTTAAGCCTAAACTGATGAAGAAATTTTTTTTTTAAATTTATAGCAAAAAGTAAAAAAATATTTTTTCCCAAAGTTGTTGCTTTGTTTATAGCGCAAAAACTGGGTACAAAAATCGCACAACTGCGCAATTGTCAGTTAAAGCGACGCAGTGCTGTATGGCAAAAAAATGGCCTCGTCATTAAGGGGGCAAATCCTTCTGGGGCTGAAGTGGTTAAAAGTCAACACCAGAATTGTAGCCAAATCCCAAACACAAATCAGGAAAAATAAAATTTTCAGCTGCCTCTTACCTTTGGATCACTGTTTAAACAGGTCCGTGCTATTCCGTCTCTACCAGATACCACGGTGGCTAGAGAAGAAGGTAAGGCGGGCTGTACAACCCCGCTTTCTAAATGCAAGGGCTGACCCCGAGTAAGGTGTCCATTCAGTTCACCGCCATTGTTTGGAGGAGATGATTGTAAAGAGTCCTGGAAAGTGCCGTTGGGCAGGCAGGTAGTGCTTGTGAATGCCGTCTTCTGGTCGCTGTCATAAGAGTCTAGTTTAGGGAAAGACAGGGATTTGATATTGCTGACTGAGTTGATGGGAGCAAGAGACACTTTGGAAGACGGGGGTAGGTCACAGTCCTCCAGCTGCGGTAAAGTGATCAAACCATTGGGTTTTCGTAGGTGCTTGAAGTCCATTGCTTCTTTTTTCATGGTGGCGAGGGTGTCCTCATCCTTCACCAGAGCCTGAGAGACCTGGGTGGGGTCATTTTGACTCAAGTCTTGGTCTGCAACTGGCCTGACATGAATGTCAAGGATGTTCTTTAATTCCTCCTTTTCATTAATCGTTTTTAGCTCCAATTTGTCAAAAGGGTCCTCCTCGCACTCAAAGTCGGCAGGGTTGAAGTCCGCCTTGTTGTGTAGGGGGCTCAGCACTTTTTGCGGTATGGCACTGCTGTTGGCAGGGGTAGGAGTAAGCATGCTGTCGAAATGGAGGCTAAGGATGGGGTGTAGGTTAGGTGGGCGACCAACGGCCTCATTTTCTTTGCGCTCACCCTTAGTGTCGGGGTCTGCTCGGGAACGGGCTGCTTCTGCCTTCTCTTCAGCTTCTCGCTGGGCAGATTTAATCTGTTTTATCTCCTCAGCCCATTCGATGGTCTTCTTCTCCAAAGAGAAGTCATACTGGGAACAAAAGAAGAAAAAGGTTTTACACCAGCCTGAAAATCTCAGTAAATTCTTTGCCTTATAACTTTAAAGCGCGGTTCCACTTTGTTTTGAATAGCGTATAGAAGGGGTAGTACCTTTTTCAGGATTTTGTTATCCATCTTGCCCCCCCACAGATACAGATAGCAAAAAGAGGGGAGCTCCCAAAGCTTCTTGCGCTAGTGATGGGGGGGGGGGGGGGGGTCACAAGAACAGGAAGTGATAGAAAATACAGGGAACGGGGAAAATTGTTTATTCTTTTAGTGGAAGGAAGAATTACAACTCAGATAAGAACAAGACATCTTTGTGGTTCTATATTCACTCAAGAACATAAATCTGAGTTGCACCTTACGGCCTGGTTCACAAAAGATGCGATTTCAGATGCGACTTGGGTGGCACTAAATCATATGGACAATGGAAAAGACATTAGAAGCCTGTTGAGCACTGAGCAGCAGGGACGAGTCATCAGTTGTTAACCACTTCCCACCCGGCTGATGCATATATACGGCCGGGTGGGAGCCGTCTACTCCTGATAGGACGTTCAGGAACGTCCTTCAGGAGTAGCGGGATCGCGCGCGCGCGCCCGCGCAGCGGCGCGATTCTGATGTGCTCGTGTCACCCGGACACGGCACATCTCAGATCGGCAGGAGGGCTCTGTGATTGGCCCTCCTGATCACATGACGGCCGTGTCCAATCACGGCCGTCATGTGATGTAAACAAACAGCCGGTTGCTAGGCAATCGGCTCTCCTCTCCTCACACGGAAGTCACCGCTGAGGAGAGGAGAGCAGAACGCTGCAGCCGGCTGATGATCAGTGAGTATGAGCTGCTTTTTACAGCTTTTTACTCACTGATCATCAGTGTAGTGTAAACACACAACACACCACACAGTACAAACACAGTCCCCACATATGTCCCCAAAACACACATGTCACCAAATAATAAAAACACATGTCCCTAATAATAAAAACATGTCCCCCACATATGTCCCACTAAAATCACATGTCCCAATGATTATCTGCACACATATGTACGTGATCACCTGCACACATATGTACATGATCATTTGCGTACATATGTCCGTGATCACACAAACCAATTATTATACACTTAACGGAATTTTTTTTACCAAAAACATGTAGCAGAATACATTTTGGCTTAAATTTATGACAAAATTTGATTTTATTGGATTTCTTTTCAAATAGAAAAAAGAAAATATTGTTTTTTTTCCAAATTTCCGCTATTTTTGCGCTTATATCGCAAAAAAAAAAAAAAACGGAGTCGTGAATAAATAACACCAAAATAAAGCTCTATTTGTGCGAACAAAATGATAACAATTTCATTTGGGTACAGTGTAGCATGACCGCGCAATTGTCACTGAAAGCGCTAGAGCGCTGAAAGCTGAAAATTGGGCTGGGAAGGAAGGGGGTGAAAGTGCCCTGTATTGTAGTGGTTAATGAGCCGCCACACGCCAGCTTCCTAACGATGAGTAATTTCTGCTGCTCAAAAAGGTCCACCCTGGCAAAGTTCCCCCCCACCACCTTCATGATGAGGCCATGTGGCCTGGTACGGTTCAGGAGGCTCGCTGGTTCCCTCCTCCCCTTTCCTGGCAAGCCGTGCTGCATGATCACATAAGGGTCCGGTATGTATTTTTTTTTTTTTTTTTTTCTGGGTGGGGGAGCATTTTTTTTTCTTTCGTTTTGGGGCCCCCCTTAAAATCCATAGCAGGCCCCCATCCTGTTTTTTTTCTTTTTCTTTCAATTGCTGGCTCCTTTTGTTTACATTCTGCTGGGAATCCCATGCTGGCAGCAGGGGTGACTAATGATAGTTAGGATGCTTGCGTTTGCCAATAACTTAAAGCGGAGATCCCCTTAAAAATAATTTAATTAAAAAAAAAAAGTCAGCAGCTACAAATAATGCAGCTGCTGACTTTTAATAATTGGACACTTACCTGTCCCAGGGGTCAGTGATGCGGGGGAACGAAGCCCCGCTCCTCTCCCCCTTCTCTCTACGGCGCCGGCATCATCACTGTGGGCACTCGGCTGTGGCTTCACAGCCAGGCATGTACCATGCATGCACGAGCCGCGCGGCATGCTGTGACTGGCCACGCAATCATATGGGACCTGTGACATCTCCCAGATGATTGCTGAGAGGAGGGGGGGAGAGGTGAACTGACTTCTGGCGTTGCAGAGCCCTGGGAGAAAGTGGAAGCTGGAACCCTCTAAAAAGAGGTATAAAAAGAAAAGGGGGACAAGTGGGACTTTAAATGAAGCATGTCAATTGAAAATAACAATGTATGAATACATGTGAATAAAATAATTTAGATTTAATTTGTAATCAATGACCCCTAGGGGTTTTTTTTTCTGTCCTTCCACCTGATGCTGCAGCTAAGATGGATGGGCACCCACTGAGGTATGGATTATCCTCAGCTGTGAGTGTTCCCTCATCTTTTCACAGCTGCAAAAGACATCATGCATGACGCTGGCAGGGATCCGCCCAGGGCCTGGGGTATATGAGCTGGGACAGACAGACAGTTCACTCCTCCACTGTGCTCCACTAGGAAGAGATCACTCCTTAACTCTACATATGGGTAATAGAGTTTTATTCATGGTTTTTTTTGTTTCGTTTTTTTTCTCTCCTCTTTGCACATACATTGTTTCATTCAGAGTAGAGGTCGACCGATATGGGTTTTTCTCTGGCCGATGCCGATATTTAGAAATCATGGCGGCCGATAGCCGATATATGATGCCGATTTTTTTGGGCCGATATGTTAGGCCGATTTTATTTTATTTATTTATTTTTAATCCCCCTTGATCTAACACACCTTTCCCATTGGGGTGTTTTTTAAGGCGCTTTTGGGCTAAAAATAGCGCCTGTAAAGTGCCTGCAAAATGGCTCCCCTGCAGTCTGTGTGAAAGACAGAGTGCTTTCACACTGAGGCGATGCGCTGGCAGGATCTTAAAAAAAAAAAAGTCCTGCAAGCAGCACGTTTGGGGTGGTGTATACCGCTCCTCCACCACTCCTGCCCATTGATATGAATGGGCACCACTGCCGAAGCGCATGCAATGCGATTTGGCAGCGGTGCTTCATGGGCGCATTTAACCTCTTCCTTGGCCGCTAGCTGGGTTATATGTGCCCCACTAGCAGCCAAATAGCACCGCTAAAATGATGGTAAAGAGCCGCTAAAACTTGCGTTTTACCATCAACGTCTGCCCACTCCAGTGTGAAAGCAGTCTTCATAAGTGATACAGAAAATTTCTTACACTTAAAGCGGAGGTCCACCCTAAAATGGACCTTCCGCTCATCGGAACCCTCCCCCCCTCCGGCGCCACAATTGGCACCTTTCAGGGGGGAGGGGGGTGCAGTTACCTGGATAATCCAGGTAACTGCACCCACTTCCGGGATAGCTCTCTGCGGAAAGGGGCGTACATTACGCCCCTTTCCGCAAGTGCCCGCCCCCTTCCGCAAGTGCCCCGCTGCCTGCTGGGAAACACACAGATCCCAGAGGCAGCGGGGACCGTCCTCATTGCGCAGCGCGGCTCACGCATGCGCAGTAGGGAACCGGGAAATTAAGCCGAAAGGCTCCATTTCCTGATTGCCATACCCAAGATGGCGGCGGCGGCGGCAGCACTCGAGTGTCGATCTAGAGATCGGCTTCGGGTGCCGACATCGCGGGCGCGCTGGACAGGTAAGTGTCATTATTTTAAAAGTCAGCAGCTGCAGTATTTGTAGCTGCTGGCTTTTAAAAAAAAAAAAAAACGCGGAGTCCCGGCGGACTTCCGCTTTAAACATTTATTAAACAAAACAAACCTCCAATCAGTTTACTTGTATGTATGATCTAGATTAAAAAAAACAAAAAACCTATATATTAAATAAAAACAGGTAGTCAAAACTTTTGGACAAAAAAAAAAAAAAAAAATGGGCTAACTTTACTGTTTTTATTTTATTTTTATTTTTAAAATGGTGTATTTTTTTCCCAAAAAAATGCATTTGAAAGACCTCTGTGCAAATGCCGTGTGACATAAAATATTGCAACAACCGCTATTTTATTCCCTAGGATCTCTGCTAAAAAAATATATATATTTTTTGGGGGGTCTAAGTGATTTTCTGGCAGAAAATACAGGATTTTTACTTGTAAGCAACAAGTGTCAGAAAAGATTTAGTCTTTAAATGGTTAAACTGAGAACTTCTACACAGAGATGACTTCATTCATTGAAGTGTAAACATTGTATCATTTAGTTCTTTTCTTGGCAGTCTGCCCAGAGAGGAAAGGGTTGCTATGAGGACTCAGGCAACTCACACTGACTTCTATACAGAAGTCATTTCAAAGTCCCGCTGTAGAATCGGCTTTTTATTAACACAATCGGCCGATGCCGATTATTTAAAAAACGGCAAATATCGGCCGATATATCGGTCGACCTCTAATTCAGAGCACTGCACATATTTTTTACACATTTGAATTGGTTGATTTTTTATTTCCCCATCATCCATTCCCACTTATTCAACACACATTTAGTCTTCTCCTATTTCCCAATCATTTGTGTATATCTCATTCACACACACTTTTCAGTAATTAGCTATATTCATTCAACACGTTCAATCCAACACTCAGTGTCCTGCTTTTGGGGGTTTTTTTTTTTTTTTTTTTTTTTTTTTTTGGTGACCCATCACACTTTTCTTTCTTTTTTCTTTTTCGCAGATTTGGGTAACACACATATACATTTAGTACCTAGTGGACCTGTGTTGAGGATGTCTGTTTCGGTTCCCCCTGGCCTGCCCCCTGACATTGTTGGGGGATGGTCTGAACCCTGCCTCAACCCCGGATGAGACGGTTATATCTCAGCTCTAACAGTTCCCATTGCTGGAAGTTCTGCCCAATTCTTGGGCTATTTTGTAAGTCACTTTATCAATTAAGTGGACCAATTTGATACTCTCTCTATTTAACTGAGGTTCCACCTATATTAATATTTGTCATATTTATTTGCTTTTCTAGTAAAAACATGCATCCCACCCCTGATGACTGGCAAGAAGCCAAGAAACGCGTCGGTTTCTCAAACTAAGGATGCCTACTTAAGCTTATTTTAATCCTTGACAATATCAACTTTTGTCCTATAGAGTTTGTACTCATTCATGTGATTTTATGATTTTTGATTAGTAATTTATGTATTTCTGTTATGAACTGCATCTATGCATGTCCATTGATTTGTCTATACTCCAGATTCTCTGATTACTATTATGAAAATATATTGAGTGTATATCTATATTTATATTACTGTACTACCATTGTATGCATTCAGATCATGGACAACCCCTAGGGGTCATTGATTACAAATTAAATCTAAATTATTTTATTCACATGTATTCATACATTGTTATTTTCAATTGACATGCTTCATTTAAAGTCCCACTTGTCCCCCTTTTCTTTTTATACAATTTAGCTTTTGGTACTGCAGCAGGTCACTTCTCTTAAACCTCTAAAAAGAGGGTTTCTGCCCCCCTCCCCAAAAAAAAAAAATTACATGCCAAATGAGGCATGTCAGGGGGTCACCTTCCCTTAAAGCGGAAGTTCCATTTTTGGGTGGAACTCTGCTTTAACAACTGACTCACCCTTGCTGCTCACAGCAGGGATGAGTGACTGGTTGTTAAGGAGCAAGCACTAGCCGGTACCCTAGCAACCAATGACTTGTCCCTGCTGGTTGACAGCACGGATGAGATGCAGTAGTAAAACACACAGTAAAAAGGTAATCAGAAAACGCACTGCAGCTACACTACAAAAAAAGCACTGAAAATCGGATTAAAAAACTTGCACTGCACTAGTATGAGCCTAGCCTAAAACTGAACTCTGCAATAAGAAAATATTTTCTTCTAAAGCAGTGGTTCTCAACCCTATTCTTGTCAGGAATCAAATGTGAACATGCCGCTTTGCCCTGCCTGGGTAAAGCAAAGGTTCATTTAAAAGCCGTTCCATAGCATAACCATTAGACCATATGCTCTGAATGAAGACAAGTCCTGCAGAACTTTGAGGCGATATTAAGCACATATATGGCAAAGTCTAGTAAAGATCTAGCAGCGTTGTAGAGACACTTACCTGGGCTTCACTTATAAGCTGACTAATGTCCGGCATACAGAAGCCAATAGGAAGGCCAACTTTATCCGGCACTCTGAACTTATCACCAATCTTGAACGGGACATCTTCTAGGTAACTAAATGGCCCTATGGAACAAACATTAATATGGTAAAGGGCTGTGCCATATCAACAAACATAGTTTTCCTCATAAGACCATACTGATGGTCACAGACCTACAAAAGACCGCCGTCTTGCACGTGACCTACAAGAGACCGCCGTCTTGCACGTGACCTACAAGAGACCGCCGTCTTGCACGTGACCTACAAGAGACCGCCGTCTTGCACGTGACCTACACTTACAATCCATGCATAAAAAAAACTAAAAAGTTATCCCTTTTACTGCCATCGCAAAACAAGCGGGAGTGCATGTGTACCCTCCAACAAGCTGTCAGCTTTCTGATGAAAGCAAATCGGTGGCTGTACAGCCAATAGCTTTTTGTGCCCCACCCCACCCATGGCAAGTATAGGATTCTGGAACTCATTGTCCTCTTGTGGGCCCATACAAATTTAAGCTTGATATGTTGGGTATACATTTACCCCATCTTTTAGATTTTATCCAAAAAATTTTGAATATATATATTATGTTTGTGTGCCCTAAAATGAACTTTACCTTATTTTTTACTAAAAAAAAAATAAATAAAAAATTGGTGCTTGGTAAGGCTCGGTTCACATATATGCAAACTGGATGCGCTTTGAACCACATCCAATTCATGACATGTGAACCGGCAGCCTTCTCTATGGAGCCAGTTCACATATCTGCTAGCCGGCTGCGGGCCGTTTTTAAAAAAGAGATTAAGAGATGTATGGGGTGTTTTTTTTTTTTTTTTTTAGATGCATAATTACTTAGGCGGATGAAGCATTAGTTTGATGTTGCATCTGTCCCCCAGCATCTCAAACGCTGAAAAAGCGTCAGAACAGAAATCCGCCTTGTTTACATAGGCAAATCCCCATTCTGCTTCTCTTCACCGTGAGTCTGCCTGATCCACAGGCGAGCTCCCGCCCGCTATAACTGATGCACGGACTGACAAACAAGTACATTGGTTTGCAAAGCTGGGCCGCCCGGCAGCAGTATGCGGTCCGGAAGTGGTTACGTCTTAAGTAAAAATTGGCACCTAAATCTTACCTGAACCGGTGAACAAATCTGCACCGGACTCCTTTTAAATAATGCAGGGAAAGCATGGCCAGATATACTGTATGTGAACGGAGCTTAAGCTGTCACACAAATATAGTGGGACATAAAAAATTGGAACTACCACTATTTTATTCATTGGGATATCTACTTTCGGAAAATATATCATATTTGTGTGTTTTAATGAATCTTTAGGGTTAAAATAATAAAAAACAAAAACAGCACCAGCAGCTAAAGGGTTAAAGCTGATGTTGTGGTATTAAAAAAAAAAAATATGAAGTCCACCCGTCCCTATGACAGAAGACAGGTGTCATGTGAGCCAATGTGGCAGAACCAACCCTATCCCTTGTGTATGTCCCCCCTGCATTTCTGTAGAACAAGTCTGCATAGGCTTAGTGATTGAAAAGACACAACAGCACAAGGCATCTCTGACTCTTACCGTGTAAATCAGAAACCGATTTCCTCGAATCCATTTAGAGTCTGCAAGAAGACAAAATTTTGCTGTTAGTGCTCAGAAGGCTTTGAGAAATGAACAGGACATGAAAAAACAGCAACTGGCTACCAAAAAGGGGGGGGGGGGGGTGTTTACATAGAGACGCGACAGACAGGATTCTGGCTAAAATAAGAATCCCCATTTTTATTTTTTTGCTTAGAATAAAGATCACGATTCCCTCAGTGTAACAGCTTTCACATTATACGAAAACAAAATTGGGGTAACTTTACGGTTTAGTTTGTTTAATTCATTATAGTGTATTTTTTCCTAAAATATTGCATTTGAAAGACTGTTGCCCAAATACAGTGCGACATAAAATATTGCAACAACCTCCATTTCATTCTCTGCTAAATAAAATACATACATATATATATATATATATATATATATATATATATATATATATATATATATATATATATATATATATATATATATATATATATATATACATACATATATATATATATATATATATATATATATATATATATATATATATATATATATACACACACACACACACATACATACATATATATATATATATATATATATATATATAAATAAATGTTTGGGGGTTTCAAGTAATATTCTCGCAAAAATCAAAACAAAAAAAAAAAAAAATGATTTTAACTAGTAATTAACAAGTGTCTGCACAAGGTTTAGCCTTTAAGTGGTTAGACAGCCCTCATTTACAGACCCATTTCACACTGGAGGTGCTATTGAGGTGTTTTAGCACTAAAAATAGCCTCTTACGCTTCCTTAGTGTGAAAGCCCGAGTGCTTTCACACTGGGGTGGTGCACTTTCATGATGGGGAAAAAAAATAAAAAAAATAAAGTCCTGCAAGCAGCATCTTTGGGACGGTGTGGGAGCGCTGTATACAGCACTCTTACACTGCCCCTGCCCATTGAAATGAATGGGCAGCACTTTCTAATTGCCTGAAAAGCGGTATGGAAGTGGCGTAACACGGGCGTTTTTAACCTTTTCTTCAGCCGCTAGCGGGGGGGGGGGGGTGTACAGCCAAAGGACCCCTGTCCCAGTGCGAAAGTACCTTTTGATCTAAAAGAAGTAAATGTTACAATGTTTCTCTTATCTCATCCGAACAACGTTGTGATAAACTTGGCAGACTGCCCCTTTTTGAACAGTTTTTGGACAGCTGTTGGCTTGAGCAGAGTACTCTGTACTGAATCAAGAAAAATGCTGTGTTAAGAGTATCTGGCCGCATGTAATGAAAATATCTCCTAAAAAGGTGCACGTTTAGGAGATATTTACACTATCTATAGGTCAGCCTTATAGGCAAAAGTCAGCAGAGGAAATGTATTTCCTCTTTAACCACTTAACAACCGGCCCATAGCCGAATGATGGCTACAGGGCGGTTGTTTAACTCTGGGAGGCCGTCATATGACGCCCTCCCAGAATTCCGCTCTCGCGCGCCCACAGGACCCGGCGCATCATGGTAAACGGCCGCTCATCGCGCGATCGCTCCATCAAATGACGGAGTGATCACTTGTAAACAAACCGGCGTCATGTTATGACGCCGGTTCCTCCCTCCCCCTCTCTGTACCGATCGGTACAGCGGGGGAGGATCGGTGTCAGCACCGCTGTGGGCTGCATCTGCAGTGCCCACATGACTGCTCACCGACAATTAACCCCGCAATACCCCGGAGATAACCAGCCATACCCGGAGATACCCAGCCATAGACATCCCCCCCCCCCCCGCCACCCTCCGGTGCTTCTACCGACTCGCCAATACGATCAAAGCCAGAAGCGTGTGCAATTTTGAAGAGTGACATGTTAGGTATCTATTATTTACTCAGCGTAACTTCATCTTTCATATTATGCAAAAATTTGGCTAACTTTATTGTGTTTTTTTTTTTTTTTTTTAGCACAAAACAGTTTTTATTCCAAAAAAAAAAAGGCATTCGAAAAATTGCTGCGCAAATACCGTGCCAGATAAAAAGTTGCAACGACCACCATTGTATTCTCCAGGGTGTTTGCTAAAAAAAACATCACATATAATGTTTTGGGGTTCTATGTAATTTTCTAGCAAATAAATGATGATTTTTACATGTAGGAGAGAAATGTCAGAATTGTCCTGGGTGCTCCAGAACGCCTGATGGTGCTCCCTGCATGTTGGGCCTCTGTATGTGGCCACACTGTAAAAGTCTCACACATGTGGTATCGCCATACTCGGGAGTAATAGCAGAATGTGTTTTGGGGTGTAATTTGTAGTATGCATATGCTGTGTGTGAGAAAAACTGATAATATGACAATTTTATAAAAAAAAAAAAGTTAAAAAAAAATCTTGATTTTGCAAAGAATTGTGGGAAAAAACTACAACTTTAAAAAGCTCTTACTAAATACATTGGAATGTCTTCTTTCCAAAAGGGGGTCATTTGGGGGGTATTTGTACTTTTCTGGCATGTTAGGGTCTCAAGAATTGAAATAGGCCGTCAGTCCTTCAGGTGTGATCAATTTTCAGATATTGGCACCATAGCTTGTAGACTCTCTAACTTTCACAAAGACCAAATAATATCCACCAATTTGTACTTATTTTTACCAAAGATATGTAGTAGTATAAATTTTGGCCAAAATTTATGAAGAAAAAGTTACTAATCTGCTAAATTTTATAACAGAAATGAAGAAAAATTCATTTTTTTTTTTTTTTTACAGAATTTTTCAGTCTTTTTTCTTTTATAGCACAAAAAATAAAAAAAAACGAGCGGTGATTAAATACCACCAAAAGAAAGCTCCATTTGTGTGAAAAAAAAAAAAAAGGACAAAAATTTCATATAGGTCCAGTGTTGCATGACTGAGTAATTGTCATTCAAAATGTGAGAGCAACGAAAGCTGGTTATTAACCACTTAATAACCGCCCTATAGCCGAATGACGGCTTTAGGGTGGTTTCTTAACTGTGGGAGGCCGTCATATGACGTCCTCCCAGAATTCCGCTCTCGCGCGCCCCCTGGGGCGCGCACTCGAGAGCATCCATGACCGCCGGGCCCACAGGACCCGGCGCATCACGGATCGCGGTAAACGGACGCTCGTCGCGGCCGTTTACCACGTGATCGCTCCGTCAAATGACGGAGTGATCACTTGTAAACAAACCGGCGTCATGTTATGACGCCGGTTCCTCCCTCCCCCTCTCTGTACCGATCGGAACAGCGGAGGGGGAGGAGATCGGTGTCAGCAGCGATGTGGGCTGCATCTGCAGTGCCCACATCGCTGCTCACCAAAAATTAACCCCTCAATACCCTGCATATACCCTGCCAATACCCTGCATATACCCTGCCAATAGCCTGCATATACCCTGCCAATAGCCTGCATATACCCTGCCAATAGCCTGCATATACCCTGCCAATAGCCTGCATATACCCTGCCAATAGCCTGCATATACCCTGCCAATAGCCTGCATATACCCTGCCAATAGCCTGCATATACCCTGCCAATAGCCTGCATATACCCTGCCAATAGCCTGCATATACCCTGCATATACCCTGCCAATACCCTGCATATACCCTGCATTACCCTGCCAATACCCTGCCAATACCCTGCCAATACCCTGCCAATACCCTGCCAATACCCTGCCAATACCCTGCCAATACCCTGCCAATACCCTGCCAATACCCTGCATATACCCTGCATTACCCTGCCAATACCCTGCCAATACCCTGCCAATACCCTGCCAATACCCTGCCAATACCCTGCATTACCCTGCCAATACCCTGCATTACCCTGCCAATACCCTGCATTACCCTGCATTACCCTGCCAATACCCTGCATTACCCTGCCAATACCCTGCATTACCCTGCCAATACCCTGCATTACCCTGCCAATACCCTGCATTACCCTGCCAATACCCTGCATTACCCTGCCAATACCCTGCATTACCCTGCCAATACCCTGCATTACCCTGCCAATACCCTGCATTACCCTGCCAATACCCTGCATTACCCTGCCAATACCCTGCATTACCCTGCCAATACCCTGCATTACCCTGCCAATACCCTGCATTACCCTGCCAATACCCTGCATTACCCTGCCAATACCCTGCATTACCCTGCCAATACCCTGCATTACCCTGCCAATACCCTGCATTACCCTGCCAATACCCTGCATTACCCTGCCAATACCCTGCATTACCCTGCCAATACCCTGCATTACCCTGCCAATACCCTGCATTACCCTGCCAATACCCTGCATTACCCTGCCAATACCCTGCATTACCCTGACAATACCCTGCATTACCCTGACAATACCCTGCATTACCCTGACAATACCCTGCATTACCCTGCCAATACCCTGCATTACCCTGCCAATACCCTGCATTACCCTGCCAATACCCTGCATTACCCTGCCAATACCCTGCATTACCCTGCCAATACCCTGCATTACCCTGCCAATACCCTGCATTACCCTGCCAATACCCTGCATTACCCTGCCAATACCCTGCATTACCCTGCCAATACCCTGCATTACCCTGCCAATACCCTGCCAATACCCTGCATTACCCTGCCAATACCCTGCATTACCCTGCCAATACCCTGCATTACCCTGCCAATACCCTGCATTACCCTGCCAATACCCTGCATTACCCTGCCAATACCCTGCATTACCCTGCCAATACCCTGCATTACCCTGCCAATACCCTGCATTACCCTGCCAATACCCTGCATTACCCTGCCAATACCCTGCATTACCCTGCCAATACCCTGCATTACCCTGCCAATACCCTGCATTACCCTGCCAATACTCTGCATTACCCTGCCAATACTCTGCATTACCCTGCCAATACTCTGCATTACCCTGCCAATACTCTGCATTACCCTGCCAATACTCTGCATTACCCTGCCAATACTCTGCATTACCCTGCCAATACTCTGCATTACCCTGCCAATACTCTGCATTACCCTGCCAATACTCTGCATTACCCTGCCAATACTCTGCATTACCCTGCCAATACTCTGCATTACCCTGCCAATACTCTGCATTACCCTGCCAATACTCTGCATTACCCTGCCAATACTCTGCATTACCCTGCCAATACTCTGCATTACCCTGCCAATACTCTGCAACGCTCTGCAACACTCTGCAACGCCCTGCAACACCCGCCAATACCCTGCAACACCCGCTGTTAGAAAAGTTTTAAATGTTTATTGTGTGACTATTAGAAAAACAATAATCCTGAGACTGATTTGTTAAAAAACTTACTTCTGAGCACATTATTGTACTAACTCATTGTATTGTTTTGTCCTAATTAACTCCATAGTAAGTTGTAGAATCATTAGATTTAACTAAATATGATAGCCTAAGAATGTACGGGAATATGGATAGCTAATAAAGGTACTAGTTCGTACCATGACAAACGTTATTTATGTTCCCTCAGCCAATAGAAGCACAGAGATGTTATTCTTATGGGGTATGTGAGAGCGTAACAGTCTTTTGGGAGACATTTTTCTTCAGCTTTCGTCCTGTAAGCATGTCTCTCTGTTGTGGGCCACATCAGAAATAAATTTTCCTGCTTCTCAGACTACCCGGAGTTTTTACTGATCACAAGGGAAATTCCTAACACCCGCCAATACCCTGCAACACCCGTCAATACCCTGCAACACCCGCCAATACCCTGCAACACCCGCCAATACCCTGCAACACCCGCCAATACCCTGCAACACCCGCCAATACCGTGCAACACCCGCCAATACCGTGCAACACCCGCCAATACCGTGCAACACTCTGCAATATCCTGCAATGCTCTGCAACGCAATACTCTGCAACGCCATACTCTGAGATACCCAGCCATAGTCGGTGATACCCTGCAATACCCAGCCATAGACACCCCCCCCACTCCCGCCGCCCTCCGGTGCTTCTACCGACTCGCCAATACTATCAAATCCAGAATCTTTTTTTTATTTTTTTTCAGGCTTCCCAGCTTCGAGGTGAGATACGGGGTCTTATTGACCCCACATCTCACTGTAAAGAGGACCTGTCATGCCATATTCCTATTACAAGGGATGTTTACATTCCTTGTAATAGGAATAAAAGTGATCAAAAAATTTATTTTTGGGGAAAAAAAATGTCAAACTAAAATAAATAAAGTAAAATGAACAATAACATTTTTTTTTTTTTTTTTAAAGCGCCCCTGTCCCCATGTGCTCGCATGCAGAAGCGAACGCATACATAAGTCCCGCCCACATATGAAAACGGTGTTTAACCACTTCAGATCCGCGCTATTGCCAAATGACGGCATTAGCGCGGACCTACATTTTCAGGACTACGTCTATTGACGTCGTCCTGGTTACGAGCGGCCTGCGCGCCCCCTGAGGGGCGCGCGCGGCGCGCTCTGTGATCGGCGAGTCCGTGAGACTCGCCTGATCACCGATCCGTGTAAGGGGTCGATCCCGACCCCTTATCACGTGATCAGCTGTCAGCCAATGACAGCTGATCATGTGATAGAACGGAGCCGGTAATCGGCTATTATTCCTCCTCGCGCTGACAGCGCGAGGAGAGAAAAAAAAAGCCGATCACCGGCGGCCGTGATCGGGACATCAGTCCCGATCACGGCCATCAATACAAGGGACCACCTGCCACCTGCCTGTGCCCACCTGCCTCCCGCAGTGCCATCCTGAAAAAAAATAAAAGAAAAAGTAAGTGCCCCCCGTCAGTGCCCCCTGTCAGTGCCCATAGTGCCCACAGTGCCACCCACAGTGCCACCCACAGTGCCACCCCACAGTGCCACCCCACAGTGCCACCCCACAGTGCCACCCCACAGTGCCACCCAATCTGCCTCAAAGGTGCTGCACCCCAGTGCCGCCCATCAGTGCCCAGCAGTGCCGCCCATCAGTGCCCAGCAGTGCCGCCCATCAGTGCCCAGCAGTGCCACCTATCAGAGCCACCTATCAGTGCCACCTATCAGTGCCCATCAGTCCCATCTATCTGTGGTACCTATCAGTGCCCATCCGTGCCACCCATCCGTGCCACTTATCCGTGCCACCCATCCGTGCCATCTTATCTGTGCCCATCTTTGCCCATCAGTGCCGCCTTATCTGTGCCCATCGGTGCCGCCTTATCTGTGCCTATTAGTGCCGCCTTAACTATGCCTATCAGTGCCCACCAGTGCAGCCCATCAGTGCCCACCAATGCAGCCCATCAGTGCCCACCAATGCAGCCCATCAGTGCCCACCAATGCAGCCCATCAGTGCCCACCAATGCAGCCCATCAGTGCCCACCAATGCAGCCTATCAGTGCCGCCTAATCAGCGCACTTCAATGAAGGAGAAAAATGACCCGTTTGCAAAATTTTATAACAAACTATTAAAACATGATTTTTTTTTTTTTTTTTTTTGCATCTTTTTTTGTTTGTTTAGCAAAAAATAAAACTCCGAGCTGTAACTAAATACCACCAAAAGAAAGCTCTATTTGTGGGAAAAAAATGATAAAAATTTCATTTGGGTACAGTGTTGTATGCCCGCGCAATTGTCACTCAAAGTGCATCAGCGCTGAAAGCTGAAAATTGGTCTGGGACTGAGGGGGGTTTAAGTGCCCAGTAAGCAAGTGGTTAAACCACACATGTGAGGTATCGCTGCGTACGTTGGAGCGAGAGCAATAATTCTAGCCCTAGACCTCCTCTGTAACTCAAAACATACCGTAACCAGTAAAAAAAAAAAATTAAATCGTCGCCTATGGGGATTTTTAAGTAGCGACGTTTGGCGCCATTCCACGAGCCTGTGCAATTTTGAAGAGTGACATGTTAGGTATCGATTTACTCGGTGTAACTTCATCTTTCACATTATGCAAAAATTGGGCTAACTTTACTGTTTTTTTTTTTTTTAAGCACAAAAGTTTTTTTTCCAAAAAAAAGCATTCGAAAAATTGCTGCGCAAATACCGTGCGAGATAAAAAGTTACAACGACCACCATTGTATTCTCCAGGGTGTTTGCTAAAAAAACATATATAATGTTTTGGGATTCTATGTAATTTTCTAGCAAATAAATGATGATTTTTACATGTAGGAGAGAAATGTCAGAATTGTCCTGGGTGCTCCAGAACGCCTGATGGCGCTCCCTGCATGTTGGGCCTCTGTATGTGGCCACGCTGTGTAAAAGTCTCACACATGTGGTATCGCCGTACACGGGAGTAATAGCAGAATGTGTTTTGGGGTGTAATTTGTGGTATGCATATGCTGTGTGAGAAATAAACTAATATGACAATTTTGTGAAAAAAAAAAAAAGTAAAAAAAATCTTGATTTTGCAAAGAATTGTGGGAAAAAATGACAACTTCAAAAAACTCACCATGCCTCTTACTAAATACCTTGGAATGTCTTCTTTCCAAAAAGGGGTCATTTGGGGGGTATTTGTACTTTTCTGGCATGTTAGGGTCTCAAGAATTGAAATAGGCCGTCAGTACTTCAGGTGTGATCAATTTTCAGATATTGGCACCATAGCTTGTGGACTCTAACTTTCACAAAGACCAAATAATATCCACCAATTTGTACTTATTTTTAACAAAGATATGTAGTGGTATAAATTTTGGCCAAAATTTATGAAGAAAAAATTACTAATCTGCTAAATTTTATAACAGAACTGAAGAAAAATTCATTTTTTTTTTTACAGAATTTTCTGTATTTTTTCTTTTATAGCACAAAAAATAAAAAACCCAGCGGTGATTAAATACTACCAAAAGAAAGCTCCATTTGTGTGAAAAAAAGGACAAAAATTTCATATAGGTCCAGTGTTGCATGACTGAGTAATTGTCATTCAAAATGTGAGAGCACCGAAAGCTGAAAATTGGTCTGGTTATTAAGGGTGTTTAAGTGCCCAGTGGTTAAGTGGTTAAGGGTGTTTAAGCGCCCAGTGGTCAAGTGGTTAAAGTCTGGATAGCAATGGACATTATAACTTTAGGCAGGCCACACATTATGCAGTTTTCTTTCCTACAAGAAGGGGTAGAAGAACAGAAAATTGCTTGATACCCTAAACACAGCATTGATGGGGGAATCCCTTCCGCTGCACTCTTGTATTCTGACGGCAGTAGAGTTCCCAGCTGCCAGAACACGATTGCTACTGGCAGTGAGCGAATGAAAAAAAAAAAAAAAAAAAGGAAAAAAAAAACCGAACAGACGCAAACAGGCTGTTTGTACTGCAGTTGATCGACAGTACAACCAGCCTCTGCCCATACATGGATAAAAATTGGTCCAGTTCCTGCTGAAGTGGTCGAATTTCCATCCATCTACGGTTGGCTTTAGGCGCCAATAATGGATGCAGAATAGCTTTAGAAAAATAGAATGCTTATCGCAGACATCAAATAATAGCAGATCACAAAGTTGATGAGCTGCTTTGCTCATTAAAAAAGCACAGACGTGTCTTTGGGGGGGGGGGGTTTAGTAGAGAACAGGACTGCGTGTCAAGCCCCCAATTGACATTATAAACGGGACCCTTAAAACTGACACTACAATGTTGAGATCATCAAGTTTTATATAAAGCGGTAACTTCCATTACTTTAGTTTTTATTGGATAAAAGAATTAGGCGTAGTGAGTGGCTGAGCAAGGCACAATAAAAATGAATTAAAAAAAAAAAAAAGTTGGGCATACACTGGCTAGGATCATTACCCCTGAATAGCACAACAGTTTTAGTCAGGGATAATAATCCTAACCAGTGTATGCCCAACTTTTAAAGAGTACAAGCACAAGAAAACAAAAAGGAATTTTGCATCAACTAAAAGCAGAACAGAGGAAAATCGGAAGCATCTATAAAAATTTCCAAAAATGACCATATTACGGTAAATTTTGTGTTGTAAAAAACACAAGAAGCTCAATATCTTGCCTGAGGATTTGTAACTTAAAGAGATTGTAAACCTCCTGCACAGGTGTCAAACTGGTGGCCCTCCAGCTGTTGCTGAACTACAAATCCCATGAGGCTTTGCAAGGCTGACAGGTACAAATATAACTCCCACTGACAGGAATGATGGGACCTGTAGTTTCCCAACAGCTGCCAGTTTGTCACACCTGAGGAGTCTAATGTTTGTACCTATAGGTAGTGTGTGTGTTACACACACACACACACAGCCTCTATATATCATAAACCTGTACCATTTTACAAAATATCTACTGTATACTGCGCCGATTATGTCATCGGCGCATGCGCACTGAAGGAACAACCGCCCGTGCCGTTTCTTCAGGAGCGTGTGCCGTGACCGGCAGCTCCAGCACGCATTTGCTGGGAGTGACGTCATGCCGCTCCGGCCAGTCTGTGGCCCCAGAAGGAAGACAGGCAAAGATAGATGCGGCCTGCAGCGGGGACGATGCTGGCTTAGTGTGCAATTAAGTGTCACATAATGTACTAGTATGCGATGCATACTAGCACATTATGACTTTACAGGGAAGAGGGAAACATTTTTTTTTTTTTTTTTTTTAATCAGAGTTTACTTCCTCTTTAAGACAAAATGAGCACTGGCATACATTACTAACGGATTTCCAGCCAGAAAACAATGACTTTGCGGTTTTGTTACATCACAGGCACAGCTCATGTTATAGATGGCCGAGCAGAAAAGAGATAATTGTGAAGATATATAAAGATTTTGCCAACCTTTAGCACTGCAGCGGTTGAGGACAGATTAAAGGAGCTGTAAAGGCAGAACATTTTTTTTTATCTTAATGCATTAAGATAAAAAAAACTCTGTGTGCAGCAGTCCCCCAACCCCCCCCCCCCCTCCCCAATACTCACCGGAGATCCCCCTCTGTCCAGCAATGTCCAAGAGCTTCTCATGCCTTCCTGAGATCATCCCTCCCGATTAGCTGACACAGCAGCGATGCCATTGGCTGCTGCTGTCAATACAAGTCAGCTAGCCAATCAGGGGAGAGGGGAAGGGGCTCTGTGTCTGAATGGACACAAGAAGCTGGGACTCATCTTGGGTGACCCCATAGCAAGCCACTTCCTGTGGGGGGCACTGAACAGGAGGGAGGGGCCAAGAGCACCGAAGAGGGACCCGAGAAGAGGAGGATCCGGGCTGCTCTGTGCAAATATACGACAACAGAGCAGGCAAGTATAACACGTTCGTTATTCTTATAGGAAAAAAAATAAAAATAAAAAATGTACAATGTAGGCACGTGGGCCATATGAAGTACGTAAGTGGCCACATGCACGCAACATTTGGACGACCACCACCATACGCTGAATGGTGAGGAGGAAGACATTAGGGAGCTCTGTCTAGAGCTCTTCTGTCTTTCTCCTCGCCGTTCAATACAGAGCTCTGTCCTGTCAGCGTGATGTGCTTGTTTTTGTTTCCCTGCAAAGCAGGGAATAAAAAAAACAGTCACATTCCTTAGAGAAAGCACCAAACAGTTAACACAAAACAATGGTTAAGCACAGTTAACCTGCTGATAGCCCCTGATGTTTAACCTCTTCCCAGCCAGTCTCATCAGTACAGTGACAGTGCATATTTTTTAGCACAGATCACTGTATTGGGGTCACTGGTTCCCCCAAAGTGTCAGATTGCTCCCCATACAATTGCAGTCTCGCTACAAGTCACTGATCGCTTCCATTACTAGTATAAAAAAAAAAAAAAAATGTATTATATGTGAATTTTTTTTTTTTTATACTAGTAATGGCAGCAATCAGCGACTTATAGCGAGACTGCAATAGTATGGAGAGCAATCTGATAGATATAATATATTCATTCTCTCTCTCTCTCTATATAAAAACTTTTTTCCTCAGTTTATGCCGATACGTATTCTTCTACATATTTTTGTTAAAAAAATTGCAATAAGTGAAAAAGTTATAGCGTTTACAAAATAGAAGATAGTTTTATGGCATTTTTATTAATATTTCCTTTTTTTAAATGGCAGCGATCATCAATTTTTATCATGACTGCGACATTATGGCGGACACATCGGACATTTTTGACACATTTTTGGGACCATTGTCATTTATACAGCAATCAGTGCTATACAAATGCACCGCTTCCTGTGTAAATGACACTGGCAGTGAAGGGGTTAACCACTAGGTGGTAGTGTAGGGGTTAAGTGTGTCCTAGGGGCGTGTGGCTAACTGTTGGGGGGGGGGGGGCGGGGGCATGTCACTGTTGATAGGCAGAACAGGGAGATGCTCGTTTACTTTTGCATCTCCCTGTTCTTCCTCTCCGTGAGGCGTTCGTGGGTATCCCCGCGGCGAGTTATGCCTTTAGAACCACCATTGCTGGGCACAAGCACATACAGGCACATTGCCCTTTAAGAGCCCAGCTGGCGGCGCACTCGCGACCCGGTCCTGAGCTCCGTGACCATGGCCGCGGGACCCGCTGACCAGATCAGGTCACAGAGCTGAAGAACGGGGAGAGGCAAGTGTAAACAAACCTCACCGTGCTTCCTACTGTGGCTGTCACTGATCGTCTGTTCCCTGTCATAGGGAACAACGATCAGTGATGTCACATGCCAAGCCACCCCCCCTACAGTAAAAAAAAAAAAAAAAAAAAAAAAACACACACATATTTGGTCACACTTAACCCCTACACTGACCCCTAGTGTTAACCCCTTCACTGCCAGTGACACTTACAGTAATCAATGCATTTTTAATCTCACTGATCGCTGTATTAATGCCAATGGTCCCAAAAATGTGTCAAAATTGTCCGACAATGTCGTAGTCACAATAAAGATCGCCGCCATTACTAGTGAAAAAATAAAATTAATAAAAATGCCATAAAACTATTCCCTATTTTGTAGACGCTATAACTTTTGCGCAAACCAAACGCTTATTGCGATTTTTTTTTTTACCAAAAATATGTAGAATACGTATCGGCCTAAACTGAGGGAAAAAAAAAATATATATATATATTTTTTTTATATATTTTTTGGGGATATTTATTATAGCAAAAAGTAAAAAATGTTAAATTTTTTGGAAAATTTACACTCTAATTTTGTTTATAGCGCAAAAAATTAAAACCGCAGAGGTGATCAAATACCACCTCAAATACCACCAAAAGAAAGATCTATTTGTGTGAAAAAAAAGGGCGCTAATTTTGTTTGGGAGCCACGCCGCGCGCAATCGACAGATAAAGCGACGCAGTGCCGAATCGCAAAAAAGCTGCAAAATGGTCCGGGGCTTAAGTGGTTAAAGTAAAACTTCACTCTTCCAATCAACATTGATTATTTTTAATCCCTATGTGGCTAGCATTAGTTAGTAAATAGGAAAGGACATCATATTTGCTTGTTTAAACTTTTTTTTTTTTCCTTTTCTTCAGTTACTTCCTGTTTTTTTGCCTAAGTAAATTTTGGGTTACATCCCATGAGGGAGGAGTTTTTTTTTTTTCCAGCTAAGCACACTATCCTGCATGTATGTCTGAGCTAAGAGCAGATGGATTCCAGGAAATAAATGCTACATGAATGGTTTGTCCTTACTCAAGAAGGCCATGGCCAGAAAGGCTAGGGAGTGTTTTTCAAAAAAAAAAAAAAAAAAAAAAAAAAAAAAAAACACAACAACAACACAAAACAAAAACAAAAAAAAATCTGAGACATGGATGGGTCTGCTTTGAATATTTAAAAATTAAGTTTTCGGTTTATGTTGCTCAGATGCTGTGAATATCCGCTTTTCTCCAGTCTCTTTTACGCATGTTTTTCTGTCAGCTACAGGAGGTACTTTCAACCGCAATGGAGAAAAAAAAAAAAAAAAAATTCCCATATACTGCATATTGACCTTCAGCAAGGTTTAGTAGTTGGGAAATCCAGTTTTGCCACATCATAAAATTACTGAATTCTAAAAAGCAGAACTGCTGGTCTCTGCTGAACGGGGTGAATTTTGACGAGTGTAAGGCCATCCCAGTTTGACAGAAGACGATCGTTTGAATGACTTCCGTCAAAAAGGACAGTTAGAAAATAAAGATATAAATAATAAATTAGATCTGATCAGTGGCTGTGTTAGTTTTCTTTCACCTGGTGATCCTGCTAGTACCAATTCCTTTCCTAGCGTGACAACGCTCATCCAGTGTTCTGTATTTATTGGAGGAGCAATCGCCTCCGAAGAAATTCAAAGTATATCTGGACTAGAGAACACCTTCCCCCTCCAAAACATTTGTTTTTTTTTTCCTTTTGGGAATATGTTGGTAGTTTAATGTTATTTATGTTGTAATGGATGGTTGTTTGGTATGTTTTAGAAAGACAAAATAAAATAAAGAGATATTTAAAACAAAAAACATAGGAGGGAGGGTTCTGTAGTAAAAAAGATACAACTGATAACCAGTGAGTAGAGGCAGAAAGCACAGGAGGGAGCTCACTAGATTTCTGGTGGGTATTTTGTTGCACCTATTATCCCCCTTCCCACTGAGCGTACCCAGATATGTGGCCTCTGCGTTCAGGGGTTATACAGGGATGATGCCCGCAGCTGCAGGCATCATCCCGCTACCGTTGTTTAGAGCAGGCGATCGGCTATCCAGGGATAACAACCGATGCGGCTAAAACCCACTCGGCTGTTATTTTCCGGAGGAGCGGGAGAGGACGTCCCGTACAGCCGCCCCCCCACCGCGCGCTTTGAACAGGCCTCCCATCCCACCGGGAGACCCGATCAATGATACGCCGCTTCCGGCAGCTAGGGACAGACTGGCACAAAGCCGGAAATGGCTTTGTGCCAGTCTCCTGATTAAAAACACAGAAGCAACATCACTTCCTGTTTACTCGGCTGCCAATGTAGCCGGTGTCTTGTCTAATAACGTCCTCCATCGGATAGTGTCTGCTGTGTACTGCACATGCGCAGTACACAGCAACACAGATTCCGAAAATTGCCGAGGATGAACGGCGCCTGCGCCGTGAGTCCAGGTTCTATTCCCACTATCCAAGTGGACATAGAGTAGGAATAAAAAAGAGCCGAGCCCGAACCGTGGCGAGCGAAGCTCGCCCGCGAGGGGCCCTTTAATACTCACAACCCTATGTCCGCTTGGATGGTGGGGCTACCACCTCCACTCACGGCGCAGGCGCCGTTCAGCTTTGGAAATTTTCCGAAGCTTCGTCTGCTCCGTACTGCGCATGCGCAGTACGGGGTGGACACTATACGGCAGAACACCGGATTTAAAAAATATACAGTATTCAGAATCGCCAAAAATGGTGATCTGAATACTTTGAAGTGCAAAGGAGGGAATATCTGTCATCACCTATTACTGTCACAAGGGAGGTTTTACATTCCTTGTGACAGCAATAAAAAAGTGATATGAGAGAGAGAGATATAGAGATAGAGATAGAGATAGATAGATAGATAGATAGATAGAGAGAGATAGAGAGAGAGAGAGATAGAGAGAGAGAGATAGAGATATATAAAATCACAACTTAATATAAAAATAAATAAAATAAGAAAAAAAATAAAAAAATTTTTTTTAAAGCGCCCGATCCCCCGAGGTCACGCAGCAAAGAAAATGCATACGGAAGTTGCGCCCGTATAATATAAATGATGCTCAAATCACACGTGAGGTATTGCCACGATCCTCAGAGCGAGAGCAATAATTCTAGTGTTTGGGGGTTCTAATTAATTTTCTAGCAAAAAAAAAATACAGATTGAGTGTAGTGAGGAGAAGGAGAGAATTCATGTTCAGAATGGAATGCGTTCCCATAGAAGATAATGGGTTGTAATTCTAAACGCAATGCCCAGAAAACGCACTTTTTTGTGCAACGCACAATGCGAATGCAACACACATTTGTGAACCAGATGCATTCAAATTAAGTTATTTTAAAATGTCCTGCAGATTGGATGCGGTGTAAACCGCATGTAATTCGCATAGGTGTGAACGGGGGCTCATTCTTCAGATGGAGTGGAATCCGTCCAAGCAGATCCACCTGCTAAGCAGGCATCGCTCCCCTGATCCTCACTCAGCAGGTGGATGACCGGTCTGCGTCTCTGTCTTTGCATAGCGCAGCAGACACAGACAGTTGTTATCAATGGTGCAGATGGATGAAAACTGACTGCCTGTTCATTTCCATCCGATCCGCCAGGTGGATGGGGGAACAGATGCTCATCAGTCTATCTTTAGTGGACTGGGTTGGATAATGGCGGGTGACAGCAGACCCATGAGTGCGGACATCTGCCATCCCATAGAGAACAATGGCTGAAAAAAAAACAGACAGGCAGACCCAAATCCCTGCTCAGCAGGCGGATGACCGGCCTGTACAAAAAAGCGCCACTGCCCCCATCTGCGAGCTGGTCGGTAAGTAAGCAAGCCAATTTATCCTTGGCCTCGTTTTTACCGGATGACCGGTCTGTGTCTGCTCCGCACAGCAGACACAGCCCACTGTTATCTATGGGGCAGATGGACGAAAATAGACTGACTGTTCATTTCCATCCGATCCGCTGGACAGATGGGGACCCCCCATCCGTCTATTTTTAGGCTGCATTCACAACTGAGCATTTAACTTTCAGGCCGAAAGTCACATGTTTTTGCACAGGTCAAAAAGGTCACCAATGCAAAAAGCAGAAAAACTTCTAATCTGCCCAAAAAGAAGCTCCTGTGTTTCAGGCTACAGATATGAACAGGGGCCCATATTAATTCCATGCAAAGGTAAAGCATAATGGACTACTATGCATCGCATAGTAGTCAATTATGTGTCTATTATCTGACACAGGAGCCAGAGAAGTCACCGCTGTCCCCTGTAGTCCGGCGCTTCCATCTTCTCGGTGGGTCTCGCTGCTCCGCCGCTGTCATTCGGCTCCGCCGCGATGACGTCACTCTCGCGCATACGCGCGGCATATCTCCGTTGACGGCGGCGCGCTCGGTGCCGTAGACAGCAGTGCCTGTCTTTCGGCAAATATCTCCTAAACAGTGTAGGTTTAGGAGATATTTCTTGGACCTACAGGTAAGCCTTAATCTAGGCTTACCTGTAGGTCAAAGTGTGTTGTAAGGGTTTACAACCACTTTAATGAATGTGATTTTTGCTTGTTGGGCATTTTCAGGCATTTTACGAGCTGAAAACACTCAGGTGTTAAAGCAGCCTTAGTGGACTGGCATGGATGATTGTCGACATCCCCCACCCCATAGAACAATGGCTTAAAAAACCAGAGGCAGACGCAAAAATCGGTCCACTGGTGTAAAATGGGTCTTAGAGACATTGGGGGGAACAGATGCAGCAGTGATCCTAGGCAAATGTACATTTATTTAATTTCTCTTTTAAAAGAAGTATGGTTTTTTTTTCAGAATAATACTTGCCAAGGTAGATGCAACATCGGTCTGTCCCCCGCTGACTCCAACACTGAGAACCGAGCAATCAAACACCACCGATCGCTTGGTTCTCACAGCTCCATGAGCAGAGGGGTGCCAACTGTCAGTCAGCAGCTCTCTGCTGTGCCCTCACTCTCACTGGAGCGCTGGGCTGTGGAGGTAGACACTGAGATCGCCGAGAGGCTGAGCCGGGTGCCGGTCCAGGTATGTGGGCAGATCACAATTCCATCGCCACGAGTCGTGCACTGGGCTGTAGAGTGGTGGAAGCGGCTGGCTCAGGCTCTCAGCGGCACAGAGAGAGTCGTGATTTTGCCTGAACCGGCTCCATGACAAAAGCAGCCAGTGGACTTCAGTCCGCTGTCTGCTGAAAAAAACGGGTCTGCAGAACGAACTGCACCCCTGTGATCCACAGAAGTACAGCCAAATAATAGGCTTTGGCTGTACTTCTCCTTTAAGTGCGAACAGCGCCAATCTACTTCACACACACGCCTCAGACAAGACTCGCTGCTATGTGACTATGTAAAGATAAACTGGCAATCATGTGATTTATATATAAACATCTCAAAGATTCTTCACCAAGTCATATGAGCGTGCTCAGCGTGGACTTTGTATCTGATGTGGTTGCTCCTTTTACGGTTAAACAATAATAACTTTTAAGAAAAGGCAAAAACTAGGTCAGGGTACATGATGCAAAGCGGTGCTGTCCAGATCATTCCAAACATGTCTCCACATATCATACCACGGATGATACACAACTCTACAAATATGTGCTAAACTGGAGGATGACAACTCTGTAGATCAACTGATAAAATGTGCAATGCTTGGAATCCCTGTCCGTTTTTTTTTTTTGTGTTCCTTTGGGATAAACAGGATGTGAGCGGAAACATCCTCTTATACGGTTGTCACCTGCTGTGCCAAAGACAGATGTATATAAAATGTGCATTTCCAGTCACTTTCGGCAACAGTGACAACAGTCACTTGGAGGAATCCCTAGTGAGGATGAGGACAGCGGTAAAAAACACAATGGGGGTTTCAACCTTCCCACCTGTATTTAACCACATACCTACTGGGCACGCACTTCCTGCCCAGGCCATTTTTTCAGCGCCGTCGCACTTTGAATGACAACTATGCGGTCATACACTGTACCCACACTACATTTTTTTTTTTTATCATTTTCTTCCCACAGAGTTTCTTTTGGTGGTATTAAATCACTGCTGGGTTTTTTTTTTTTTATAAAAATAAAAGACCACACATTTTTTTTTCTTTTTTTCCAAAAAACACGTTTTCTTCCTTTTTTTCGGTCAGTAAATTTTGAAAACAATGTATTTTTCCCCCCTTCACTGATGTGCACTGATGAGGCGGCACTGGAGTGAGAGGAGACGCTTTTTTCAGTTGCTATTTTTAGACCCCTTTCACACCAGGGCGTTTTGCAGGCGCTATAGCGTTAGAAATAGCGCCTGCAATCCGTCCTAAAAAAGCTGCACCATTGTCTGTAGTGTGAAAGCCCCGAGGGCTTTCCCACTACAGCGGTGCGCTGGCAGGACGTCAAGGAAAAGTTCTGCCAGCAGCTTCTTTGGAGCGGTGAAGGAGCGGTGTGTTTACCGCTCCTCCACCGCTGCTCCCCATTGAAATCAATGGGGCAGCGCTGTAATACCGTCTGCAAAATGCCGCTATTGCCGGCGGTTTTAACCCTTTCTCGGCCGCTAGCGGGGGTAAAAGCGCCCCACTAGCGGCCGAAATGCGCAGCAAATCTGGCGCTAAAAATAGCGGCGTTTTACCGCCCACGCTATGGGCGGTGTGGTGTGAAAGGGGTCTTAGTGTTGTAGCGCCTGAAAAACGCTGCCAGTGTGAAAGGGGTCTTAATAGTTTTTCCTTTAATTGGGCTCACCTGGCAATCACAGGTGTCCGAGATTGTTTTCAGTGATCAAAAAAGACCCCCAAGGCACAGTGCCATCCATGAGTTAAACTGAAAAACAAAATATTACAATTTTTGTAACACCGAAATAGAATTTGCATAATAATTTGAAACAGGGTGTATTGTACCAAAGGATTTGTCATTTTTGCTCTGCTAGTCTTGTTATTTACTTATCCCTTCCATACTACATAGCCAGAAAGACCATTTAGGACTTCCTTTTAATTGGACGATGATAGCAATTCACTGTTCAGTTAGAAGAAGAAGAAGAATCCACGGCCTGGGTGGAGAATCCAGTCTCCTGCCAGCATGCTGCAGAGTGGAACCCTTGCAGTGGTCTCTCTACTAAGCCAGAGTCAGAGCTCTCCAATCAACACGAACAAACAGGTTTTAATAATGGCAGAATTACAGGCCTGACTCAGAAGGGAGTATGTAAAACCTAGAGCCCATTCTGCAGCATGCTGGCAGGGGACAGGCATTATCCACTTGGGCTGGGGCTTCCTTCTAAAAGAAAAAAAAAAAACATGCATTGCACGTAGTTGCGGCGTGGTCCTATTCACTTGAATGGGTTGAGTTCAGTGGCAGTACTGTCCACCAAATGCAACATAACATTTAATTTTCGTGTCTGTCCATAGCATGAGTACACCCCTGAGCAACTGCATGTTTTTTTTTTTTTTTAGGTGGGCAATCAGGGTAAAACTGCCACATGCCCACCTGCTTTTACCACCTCCCTGTGAATGAGCCCAAAGGCTGTGCATGCCTTGTGCTCCTGAGAATAAATTTGTCATGTTTACCATGATCACCCCACAGTGATAGAAAAAAATCTCAAAAGTTTGGGTTGTCATCAGGAACATTAAGAGGAAAATCTTCCAGTGGGGACACTAATTCTGGTGACAACTGGAGATTCCCTCACTTTGAAAGGGATTTTCTTTCACTTTCTGTTTTGGCTGTGGGACACGAAGTGAATGGAAATCTCAATGGGGACACAGGCGGCAGGGAGTGAAGGAAAAAGATGCCAGGGAGTGAAGGACAAAGATGGCAGGGATTTTTACCCTCCCTTAACCACTTAAGGACCAAGCCTATTTTTTTTTTTTTTTACACTTGGTATTTACAAGTTCAAATAATTTTTTTATTTTTTTTGCTAGAAAAGTTGCTTAGAACCCCCAAACATTTTTTTATTTTTATTTTTTACCCAGAAACCCTAGAGAATAAAATGGCAGTCGTTGCATTACGTCACACCAGTTTTTGCGCAGCATTCTTTCAAAAACGCAATTTTGGAAAAGAGACACTTTTTTGAATAATAATAAAAAAAAAAAATCAGTAAAAGTTAGGCACATTTTTTTCTATATTGTGCAAGATAATGTTACGCTGAGTAAATCGATAACCAACACTCAGAATGGCGACAAACATTGACCTTTAAAAAAAAATCTCCATAGGCAACATTTAAACATTTCTACAGGTTACCAGTTTTGTGTTACAGAGGAGGTCTTTTGCTAGAATTATTGCTCTTGCGCTAATTAATGCGGCGATACCTCACGTGCGATTTATGCACTATGCGGGCGACTTCATTTATTTTAAACTTTTATTATTCATGTTCACACTGCCCTTTAACATAAAAAAAAATATATAAAAAAAGCATGACAGCACCTCTTTAATGTGAGATATGGGGGTCAAAGAGACCTCATATCTCACATTTACACTTAAAACAAATAAATAAAAAAAAAAAAAAAAAAAACACATTGTCTCTTTAAGGCCATCGGGCAGAAGTGACATTTAACGTCACTTCCGTCATCCAATGGCAGAGGCGGGTGGGAGACATCATTCCCTCACTCGATTTAGTGGAAGACATCATTCCCTCACTCGACTTGCTGCCCCCCATCAAGGAAAAACCATGGATCGTCTCCGCTGCTACCGACGGCTCCGGTAAGCGGCGGAGACGCGGCAGGAGGGGGGCACCTCTCCCGTCGCCGATAAAAGTGATCTCATGGCGAATCCGCCACTGAGACCACTTTTATCCTGAAGAGGGCTGCCTATCAATGGAAAAAAAAAAAAAAAAAAAAAAAAAAGGGTTATGGCAGCTATCTGCTGCGATAACCCCAGTATATAACGTCAAAGTAGCGACGTATATCGACGCAATTGAATAGCGTTTTGCCATTCGTTATACTTTGAAGAGGTTACATATGCACATCTGCCGTTAGAAACGATAAAACCCGATCGATTCAGACCTCCGTTCCCTCAACAGTGGACACCACAGAAGTTATTCCTTTTGGCAAATCTCTCTTTAAAGAAGACGTTTCAGCAGCACAGAGTGAGCCATTCATTAACTCTCCAGCTCTGCCTCCCTGCTGCATCTGAAATAAACAGTTCAGACTCTGAATGAGTCATTTTAGACATACAATGACATCATTATCAGGTGACAGAATCAAACGGGTGACTGTGCAAATTTTAGAAAACTCCCTGGAATACAGTCCAAGCACTACTTACACCAAAACAGGGAGACAAGCTGCCCTATGAGATCGTTCGCCCAAAACACTTATTTACAATTTGTATTTTCTTCTAGAAAATTACTTAGAACCCCAAAACATTTATTTATTTTTAAAGCAGAGGCCCTAGAGAATAAACTGGTGGGTTTTGCAATTGTTTATGTCACACAGTATTTGCGCAGCAATTTGTTTAGGAATTTTTTTTTTTTTTTTTTTTAAGTTTGAATACTAAATGCAAAAAATAAAAATTTTTTAAAAATAAATAAAAAAAGCACACAAAATATAACCTAATTTTTTATGTAAAATATAAAGTTACACCGGAAACCCAACGTGTCACGCTTCAAAATTTGCGCAGGTCCATGCGTGACTCAAAAAAAAAAAAAAGAACACACATCAAAAACGTAACTGATCAGAAATGCAATAGGACCAGTGTGAAGACATAAATTGAATTTAAAGGGATGCATTTTTCTTAAAGCGGAGCTCCACCCTAAAGTGGAACTTCGCTCATCGGATTCCCCCCCCCCCTCTGGTGTCACAATTGACAACTTTCGGGGAGGGGGGAGTGGGACAGGATACCCGTCTTCGACAGGTATCCTTTCCCACTTCCGGGAGTCCAGCCGCGATCCGTGACGTCACCGCGGGGCTCCCTCCTCCTCCTCCTTTTCCCCCGGCCGCCGGGCTAATAGGAGAGAGGAGCGGAGCCTCGCGCATGCGCAGTAGGGTTCCCAGCATGAAGCAGAAAGGCTACACTGCCGGGTTCCCTTATCCACAATGGTGGCAGCAGCACCCAACAGCTGATGGAAACATCAGCGGCGGTGCCGACATCAAGGGACTGCAGGACAGGTAAAGTGTCCATTTATTAAAAGCCAGCAGCTGCAGTACGTGTAGCTGCTGGCTTTTAATTTTTTTTTTCCCCACGGAACGCCACTTTAAGCTTTTCTTGTGCTAAAAAAGGTGTTGATAATGGCCAACAATAAATTCTAATTAATTTAAAATTGTGACATTAGCCACTTCAATACCAGGCACTTATACACCTTCCCGCCCAGACTAAATTTCAGCTGTTGCATTTTGAATGACAATTGCGGTCCTGCCACGCTGTAACCAAACTAATTTTTTTATAATATTGTTTGCCCAAATAGAGCTTTCTTTTGGTGGTATTTGACCACCTCTGGGATTTTTTTTTTTTCTGCAAAAAAAACAAAAAAAAACAAAAAAAAATCAGACAGAATTTTTTTTTATTAGTTTCGGTTACAAAACGTTGTAATTAAGTACGTTTTCTCCTTCATGGACGGGCTCTGATAAGGCGGCACTGATGGGGCTGTACTGATATGCAGCACGGATGGGCACAGATGTACTATAAAGTATGGTACTGGATGCCAGTGCCAAACAATAATGCCTGCCAATCAGTGATGCCCATTGACTTTACCTAGAGTTGCGGTGTGTCAGACCGACACACAGCGGCTTAATATCCTGAAGACATCATATGACGTCCGGTGGTCAGGATATTTAAACCACTTTGCCGCCGTCATTTTGCTATATGGCAGGCGGAAAGTGGTTAAACTAAAAAGCCAAATATAATACAAATAACATATTTATCGGCGTATAACATGCACTTTTTTCCCCTCACAATTATGGAAAAATCTTGGGTGCGTGTTATACGCCGATCCCCACTGACTGTGAGCAGAGTGATCACCGCCAAGATACAGAGTGTACTTGGCTCTTCTCGGCTCCGCTCAGTCACACCCAGTCCCGCCATTGGACCTGTGTTATGAGCGGAGCCGAGAAGAGCCGAGTACACTCACTTATGTGTACCTCGGCTCCGCCCAGTCCCTGCTGCTATCTCAGTGGCGTTCGCTTTTAAATCGTCCCAGTGATGGACACTGGGGGCAAGGCTGCAATGGACACTGATAAGGCTGCATTTGATGGGCATTTAAATCAACGTTTTTTTCCTTAAAATTCCCTCCTAAACTTGGGGTGCATGTTATAAGCTGAGCCTCGAGAGAGAGTGTCTGTGTACGTCCTATGGCCACGCCCTACGCATTTCGTCATCCCTTGTGACAGCAATAGGCGGTGACAGGTACGCTCTATGGAGAGATCGGGGGGGGGGGGGGGGGGGGGGGGGTGTCTAAGATCCCAAATCCCTCCTCTGCACTGAAAAGCATTCAAAAACACCAAGATCTGAGTTTTTGAATGCTCTAGAATTTCTGCAAAACCATTACACTGAGAAGGCAAGTTTTAACAGGTTTTTTTTTTTTTTTTTAAAACATCCCTTTAAACAATTCAGATTTCAATCAGGTAAATGTTGATCATCCCGCCGTTCACCAGTTACATTCTAATTTGTTTGGAAACTTGGATTACTATATATTTTAAACCGTCAGAAATACTTCTTGCTTACACTAATTCACGGTTTCTTATGATGTCCCGTGTGTGTGTTACTTTAAATAGATTTGATTAAGGAGTTCTTTATATTTAGCTGTTAAATTACAGGTTTACCATTCAGAAAATAAAAACAGGAGGAAGGAGGCTCTCATTCACTTCTCACACTTAACGCCGGAAATAAAAAAAAAGTCATCCAATTATAAAGCTATGAATAAGTCAGTCCAGCATGGGCAGCACAACTTGTCAAACTCTCCCATGTAAGTGAAGGGGGCTGCATCAATTAAAAGCACAGGCATCAGGAGGTGGCAGTATCGCCTCCTGAATGCCTGCCAACCTTATGTCACTTCTCCCTGAAAAGCAATTCAACGCAGATTACTTTTCAGTTGGTAAATTAGGCCCCTTTCATACAGATTCCACTTGCTCGGTGGAAGGAAGAAAAAATAAATAAAAATAAATAAATAAATAAATCGCTCCACCGATTATCGCTGACAGGTCGGTCTCCACTCACTGCAGAGCGGAGATGGACAGTACCGCCTGTACCCCACTCCAGAAGGGATCCGATAGCAAGGGACACAGGAGCACCTCCCCCAGGTGCCTACCTGCTAACCAACCAGAAGCAATCCAATAGCAGGGAGCACCTCCCCCCAGGGGTCTGCCTTTTACCTTACCAGATGGGATCCGACAGCAGGGGACACGGGAGCACCTCCCCCGGAGCCTACCAGCTAACCAACCAGAAGCAATCCAACAGCAGGGAGCACCTCCTCCAGGAGTCTACCTGCTATCCCACCAGAAGCAATCCAATAGCAGGGAGCATCTCCACCAGGAACCTACCTACTATCCTGCCAGAAGCAACCCAACAGCAGGGAGAACCTCCCCCAGGGGGTCTGCCTTTTACCCTTCTAGAAGGGATCTGACAGCAGGGGACACGGGGGAGCACCTCCCCCAGGTGCCTACCTGCTAACCAACCAGAAGCAATCCAATAGCAGGGAGCGCCTCCCCCAGGCGGTCTGTCTGCCTTTTACTCTTCCAGAAGGGATCCGACAACAGGGAACACAGGGGAGCACCTCCCCCAGGAGCCTACCTGCACTCCAAAAAAATAATACATTTAAAAAAAAAACGCCAATTTTAAACCTGCTCCCACTTCTACATTTTTCGACTGTTTGGCATCAATTTCAATAGCAGACCGAACCACAGAGTTTGCGACTAATGCAAATATATAGTTCTCAATTCCCAAAACAGTCACTACAAAGAAACAGCCACATCACAATTATAAACAGCGCAATGCAGGTGCCATTTGGTTTTGCAACCGAACAGCACACAAATATAAGAAAAGCACATAAATACAAGATGCAACAAGTATAAAATAAAGATACATGTGGTAATAAATCCCCCCCCCTCCCCCCTGTCTAACTGAAAACACTGTCCTTGAAATTATTATACAGGATTTATATAGCTCCAACAGTTTGCACAGCGCTTTACAACATGAGGGCAGACATTATAGTTACATTACAATTTGGCACAAGAGGAGTCAGAGGGAGTGTACAATCTATAAAACAAAAAGGGAGGCCTCAGCAAAAATGATCGCGCCAAGTCGAACAATTGCATTTTATGGGCCCCGCAACGCAAGGAGCTGGGCATGGGCATGAGAAGAGATTACTATTTTTTTTATTATTTATTATTATTATAGATTACAAGTCGCATCTTACAAATCAAATGACTTCACAGAGGTGACATCCGACGTTGCATAACCGTCCGGGTTCAGCCTCTGTACAAAAAAAAAAAAAGTTCAAGAGGATCTTCAGCTGGTTTGCAAAAAACTAAACCAGTTAGCGGCTACAAATACTGTAGCTGCTGACTTTTAATAAAAAGGACACTTGCCTGTCTAAGGATCCAGCTCCATCCTCACCCAGGGTGGTTCTTCGCTGATCTTTGGGTCCCCGATGCCAACATGTTTAGTGTGGGGAGACCGGCTGCAACTCCATGCGACTTCACAGCTGGCATGTGTGAATGATCTCGAAATCTCATGGGATCTGTGGCATGTCCAAAGAGGTTCTGGTGGGGAGGGGGGGGGGGTGTAGGGCTAGGCAATTTGGCCAGATTGTGAGCGGATAACTAGGTATAAAAAATGCACAAATTTGGTAAAGGAAGGGGGAGGAGGGCATAAAACTTTCCCTTGAGAAGTGAGGTTTCGCTTTAAGTAACCTCATCATAGATTAACACACTTCCAACACAAGTGTGAAAAAGCATCACTGCTCTCCCAGTGACCATAACATCAATTAGTAATCCTTTTCTTTTAAATATTTAACATCAGTCAGAGGACAGAAAAGACGGCTGCTGGGTGCTGAACCTGAAAGGAAAACCTTCCTTAGAACGGGGGCATAGTTGGCTATTTTTTGAAGTACCACCTAGAAATAACTTTAAAATGAGATCTCCAAAGTACATTAAGTGACAATTTGACTAATGCATCTGTAAAATGTGCTCTCTTTGGGGTCATTTGCTTTCAATAAAGAAGGGGGGGGGGGGGGGTTCTTTTCCAGTCCTCAGGGGATTGGGTAGAGTTGAGATGGCGCTCCCAGTTCGAGCAATAGAGTGGGGCTTGTGTCGTGGATTTACTAAGTATTGAAGATTTATTTATTTTTTAACAAGAAAAGTACTGAAGAATTTATAGAGAAATAAGGCCCTGGTTTGTTGTGCATGTCGGACATTTAGTCTCAAATACAGTCTTGGGTTTATACCAATTGTGATTTTTTAGATAGAGATACCGGAAGATTTAGGCGTAATGGAATTTTCTGTAGTCTGGAATATTGTAAGTCTTTTCATTGTTGGAAGGAACAGATGCCCCAGGCGGGTTTAAAAAAAAAAATATTTTACGCTCAATGATGATGGCAAACAGGACAAGTAGAGAGGGTGAATCTTCCTCTTCCTAATAGGGCAAAGGTGGCAATAAAAACTAATAGGTGTTCTAATTCCTCTCCAGATAGATATAGAGATATAGACACACACACACACACACACACACACACACGTTCATAAATCCTTTAACACATATGTAAATAGTGATGGTAACACATAGGAGGTATCACCACGAACGTCAGGAGGGATAGTAGTAATTTTAGACCCCCTTTCACACTGGGGCATTTTTCAGGCGCTTTAGCGTAAAAAAGAAAAGAAAAAGCGCCTGTAAAGCGCTTGAAAGAAGCCTCATCTGCAGTCCCAATGTGAAAGCCCAAGTGCTTTAAGAGCCCTTTCACGATGTCAGCGCCCGAAAAACGCTCGTAAAGCGCCGCTTAAACTAGCAGCACTTTACCAGCGTTTTTCAAGCGTTATTGGGGCACTTTTAACCCCTGCTAGTGGCCAAATAAAGGGTTAAAAGAGCCTACAAAACGCTGCTGCCAATAGTGCTTTTCAGGCGCTTCCCATTGTATTCACCGCTCCAAAAGCGCTGCAAAGAAGCTACTTGCAGGACTTTTTTTTGACGCCCTGCCAGCGAGGCGCCTCGGTGTGAAAGCACTCGGGCTTTTACATTGGGATTGCAGTTGCGGCTTCTTTCAGGCGCTTTTTTTTAAAGCAAAAGCACCTGAAAAACGCCCCAGTGTGAAAGGGATCTCAGTGTGAAAGCACTTGGGCTTTTACATTGGGATTGCAGTTGCAGCTTCTTTCAAGCGCTTTTTTTTTTACGCTACAGCGCATGAAAAACGCCCCAGTGTGAAAGGGGTCTTAGGGCTAACACTCACAATTAACTCTAAAAGCAAAAAAGACTTTAAAGTGTCACCTATAGACAACTTTTTGTAGTGTAGTTTGTTGCAATGGCATACACAATTGTAAATCTTGACATGTTTGGTATAGCTACACATCATTTATTTCTCAAAAATAAAAAAATTGGGTCTTATATTGATTTTGCGTGCACTAAAATTAGTTTAACCACAAAAAAATATTTATATACTTAATTTACCTATAGTTCTAATTTAAAGTTCCACCCAAAAATGGAACTTCCGCTTCTCCGGGTACCCCCCCCCCCCTCTCCGGTGTCACATTTGATACCTTTCAGGTGGGGGTGGGGAGCAGATACCAGTCTAATACAGGTATTTGTTCCCACGTCCGCCGTAGAATCTGCGTCGATCTACGCCAATTCCGGCCCCTCCTCCATCACCCCCACTGTCTTTTGGGAGACACACAGGTCCCAGAAGACAGCAGGGACCAGTGAGGTTGTGCAGCGTGACTCACACATGTACAGTAGGGAACCAGACTGTGAAGCCGTAAGGCTTCACTTTCTGAAGATGCCAGCGCCTGCACCCGGGAGCCGAGGGACAGCTCGGCTTCGGGCGAGGACATCGCGAGCATCCTGGACAGCTAAGTCCCCTTTCACACTACCGATCCGTTCAGATCCGCCTGTCAGTTTTTTCAGGCGGACCTGAACGGATGCTCCATAGAGCGTCGGATATCAGCGGTGACATGTGCGCTGACATCTGACCCGCTCCGATCCGAAAAAGTGTGACGAGGAAAAAGCTATTTTCCCATCAGTCATCGGATGACGACGGACACTGCGGTCCATCGTCACCCAATCTCCCATATCCCCGCTGTGCAAGCGGATATCCACGGGGCGGATCATCACTGATCCTCCCCGTGTGAAAGGACCCCAAGTGTCCTAATATTAAAAGTCAGCAGCTGCTGTATTTGTAGCTGCTGACTTAATATTTTTTTCTTTCAGCGGAACTGCACTTTAAGTGTATTTTTTCCCAGAAAATGTGCTTCAGATAAATATTGGGCGACATAAAAATCTACAACAGCCACCATTTTATTCTGCAGGGCCTGTGCTTTCAGAAAATATATGTTTGGGGCCTCCAAGTAAAATCTGATTTTTTTGCTAGAAAATTAACATGCATGAAAAAAAAAAAAAAAAAAAAAAAAGAATGCTTGACTAACCAGATCAACCAATCAAGCCCAATCAACATTACAACATAGCTGAAAGGATAGTATCAAATAAAGAATACTGGAAAATCCTGTTTTATAAGGCTTTACTGAGTGAAGCTAGCCATAAACACAAAGTATCTGTCATCAGCCTGTGGGTTGAATAAGAGAAAATCACCTAATTCCCCCATCCACACTCCACTGCCCGCTACTCTATTCAAACACTGGTACCTGCGGCTGTCTGAATACCACCTTTATTTGATTGAATATTGTTCAGCCAATACTTTTCCAACCACTTCTGTTTTAATTGGATGGTAATCAAGCTAAGTGGTGCCAGCTGGGCCTCCTATGGCTCAAACTTAATCTGATAGGAAAATCGGACAGTGTACGGCCAGCTTAAAGCGGAACAAAAACGCTCTCAATCGCCAATCACCATTTTTAATTCTTATGCCCGCTAGCCCTAGCAAATAGATTGAAAAAGTATAATTTAACAACTTTTTATGTTTCTTAAGTTGCTTCCTGCCCTAGGCCAAAGTTGTGTATATATATCTCCGAATGGGTTTTTTGGTGCCAAAACCAATACCAAAAATGAAATACACTAGGCCAAAAACCGAAACATATTTAAAAAAAAAAAAAATTTGGGTACAGGAGATGGTCACAGACTGGGGACGTGGTACAGGAGATGGTCACAGACTGGGGACGTGGTACAGGAGATGGTCACAGACTGGGGACGTGGTACAGGAGATGGTCACAGACTGGGGACGTGGTACAGGCCGCAGTGTGATGTTCCCGGCGCTGTGATCAAACAGGCGGCGGAAGTGGCTGTCCTGCACTATAGGACACCCCCATGATGGGCGGCAGCAGGGGGCGGAGCCCCGCCCCCCACGCCCCATTTTCAGCTCCATTATCGGCCGTAATTTCGGTGCATCCTAATATATTATAATATTTTCATTTATTTATTTTTTATTGCAAACCAAGGTACCTGTACATCGGTCTGTGAATGTGGTATTGTGGGGACGTTTTTTGCGGGTCCGGCGGACTCGATGTCCACCAGCCACTAACGATCGCAGTATAGAGAGAGGCAGAATGGGGGGGGGGGGTCTGCTTATGGAGCTAGGCAGATGACCGTTCTTATGCCCTGTAGACGCGGTCGGACTTTCCGACAGAAAAAGCGCGATCAGACCTTGTTGTCGGAAAATCCGATCGTGTGTGGGCTCCATCTGACTTTTTCCGTCGGAATTTCCGACACACAAAAGTTTGAGAGCTGGATCTTAAATTTTTCAACAACAAAATCCGATCATTTCAATTCTGATCGTGTGTAGACATTCCGACGGACAAAGTGCCATGCACGTTCAGAATAAATTACGAGACGAAAGCTATTGGCTACTGGCCTCTTTATAGTCCCGTCGTACATGTTCATACGTCACCACGTTCTGAACGATCAGATTTTCTGACAACTTTGTGCGACTGTGTGTATGCGAGACAAGTTTGGGCCAAAATTCGTCGGAAAAAAAAAAAAAAAAAAAAAAAAAGGCTGATTTTTGTCGTCGGAATGTCCGACCGTGTGTACAGGGCATTACAGCGACAACTCAGAGGCCTTCAGGAGGGGAGGAGGAGCTCTTTCAGCAACGCACACCCTCTTGTCGGGTAGACTGGGCCCAGGAATTAAATGCTACATGAATTATCCGCCCTTACTGAAGATGGCCGAGGCTAGAAATGCTAGAGAGATTTTTCAAAGTGCTTTCTCAGCAAAAGAAAGCGTGAAGACATGGATGGATGGAGTTTGCTTTAAGTATTAAAAATTAATGACCACAAGATTACACAGGCATTGCTTAAAGTCGCAGCAAAAAATAAAATTAAAAAAAAGAGTGACTTTCAGGGGGGCGCAAGTGTGAAAGAGGCCCAAGTAAGAATTGTGTTAGGAGGGGAAAGGGAGATTAAGGACTAGTAAGGTTTAGCCTGGAATTCTACTTAAACTTCATTTTTCTTCCCCCCCCCCCCCCATCTGAAACGTTAAGACATTTTTTATCATTTGTACCTTTAGGTTTTGGCCTATGTTGGTTCGCACTGCCTCCTGGATTGCTATGACACCGATGTCCCAGGAGGCAGTGTGCTTTGCATCTGCACTTGCACACCCGCCTGCAACTAGAGTGCCAAAACATTATAGTTGGCGACGTATGCATAGAAACCCCGCCCCCTTCCTGTGCGCAGATACAGCACCGGTGGTGGAGGGCGGACCTTACTAGAGAGCGGCGTGGAAGACGGACAGAGGACGAATGGACACAGCAGTGAAGTTCCGGTTTAGGATATAGTGTATTGTTAAAGCAAGTAAAAATGAATACAACATAAAAGGGCTGAACATGGACAGTGGTTCTGTACACATCTAGGATTTACTGTGGTCAAGACTAGACATGTTTTTACAAATATTTTCCTTCTTGCTTTAATTTTGTTAAACGTCAACCTGTGCCAAGACTATGTGTACTATTTCCACATTAAAAAAAATATATAATAAAAAGCAGTAAAAGCACTCTAAAATTAGCCCCTAATTACCCCTGTATCTCATCTCTGTAGCTCAGCCGTTTTCTATTAAAACAGAACATCAGCGGTCCAATGTAAACACACAGCAGGTGTTTCCAAACTATTATCTCCCGTTCACAACTTATTTCCAGAAGAAGCAAAACGCTCAATAATAGAGATGTGGTGTCACCTACCGTGCCAAAGTCATGAAATTCTGGACCCAGAGGCATTGATGTTCTCAGTACAGAACCAGTACCAGTCCCCCATCAGTAAAGTACCAGCCACCCCCTCCTCAGCACAGAGCCAGTACCAGCACCCCCTCCTCAGTACAGAACCAGAACCAGTACCAGCCCCCCCTCAGTACAGATCCAGTACCAGCCCCCCCCCCCTCCTCAGTACAAAACCAGTACCAGTCCCCCTCCTCAGTACAAAACCAGTACCAGTCCCCCCCTCCTCCTCAGTACAGAACCAGTACCAGTCCCCCCCCTCCTCCTCCTCAGTACAGAACCAGTACCAGTCCCCCCCCCTCCTCAGTACAGAACCAGTACCAGTCCCCCCCCTCCTCAGTACAGAACCAGTCCCCCCCTCCTCCTCCTCAGTACAGAACCAGTCCCCCCCCCTCCTCCTCCTCCTCCTCCTCAGTACAGAACCAGTACCAGTCCCCCCCCTCCTCCTCCTCCTCAGTACAGAACCAGTACCAGTCCCCCCCCCTCCTCCTCCTCCTCCTCCTCCTCCTCAGTACAGAACCAGTACCAGTCCCCCCCCTCCTCCTCCTCCTCCTCCTCCTCAGTACAGAACCAGTACCAGTCCCCCCCCTCCTCCTCCTCCTCCTCCTCAGTACAGAACCAGTACCAGTCCCCCCCCCCCTCCTCCTCAGTACAGAACCAGTACCAGTCCCCCCCCCTCCTCCTCCTCCTCCTCCTCCTCCTCCTCCTCCTCAGTACAGAACCAGTACCAGTCCCCCCCCCTCCTCCTCAGTACAGAACCAGTACCAGTCCCCCCCCCTCCTCCTCCTCCTCCTCAGTACAGAACCAGTACCAGTACCAGTCCCCCCCCTCCTCCTCCTCCTCAGTACAGAACCAGTACCAGTCCCCCCCCTCCTCCTCCTCAGTACAGAACCAGTACCAGTCCCCCCCCTCCTCCTCCTCCTCCTCCTCCTCAGTACAGAACCAGTACCAGTCCCCCCCCTCCTCCTCCTCCTCCTCAGTACAGAACCAGTACCAGTCCCCCCCCTCCTCCTCCTCCTCCTCCTCCTCAGTACAGAACCAGTACCAGTCCCCCCCCTCCTCCTCCTCAGTACAGAACCAGTACCAGTCCCCCCCCTCCTCCTCCTCAGTACAGAACCAGTACCAGTCCCCCCCCCTCCTCCTCCTCCTCCTCAGTACAGAACCAGTACCAGTCCCCCCCCTCCTCCTCCTCCTCAGTACAGAACCAGTCCCCCCCCTCCTCCTCCTCCTCAGTACAGAACCAGTCCCCCCCCTCCTCCTCCTCCTCAGTACAGAACCAGTACCAGTCCCCCCCCCTCCTCCTCCTCAGTACAGAACCAGTACCAGTCCCCCCCCCTCCTCCTCCTCCTCAGTACAGAACCAGTACCAGTCCCCCCCTCCTCCTCCTCCTCAGTACAGAACCAGTACCAGTCCCCCCCTCCTCCTCCTCCTCCTCAGTACAGAACCAGTACCAGCCCCCCCCCCCCCCCTCAGTACAGAACCAGTACCAGTCCCCCCCTCCTCCTCCTCCTCAGTACAGAACCAGTACCAGTCCCCCCCCTCCTCCTCAGTACAGAACCAGTACCAGTCCCCCCTCCCTCCTCCTCAGTACAGAATCAGTACCAGCCCCCCTCCTCAGTACAGAATCAGTACTAGTCCCCTTCCTCATCAGTACTAGTCCCCTTCCTCATCAGTACTAGTCCCCTTCCTCATCAGTACTAGTCCCCCTCCTCCTCAGTACAGAATCAGTACCAGCCCCCCTCCTCAGTAGAATCAGTACTAGTCCCCCTCCTCCTCAGTACAGAATCAGTACTAGTCCCCCTCCTCCTCAGTACAGAACCAGTACCAGTCCCCCCCCCCTCCTCCTCCTCCTCAGTACAGAACCAGTCCCCCCCCTCCTCCTCCTCCTCAGTACAGAACCAGTCCCCCCCCTCCTCCTCCTCCTCAGTACAGAACCAGTCCCCCCCTCCTCCTCCTCCTCAGTACAGAACCAGTACCAGTCCCCCCCCTCCTCCTCCTCAGTACAGAACCAGTACCAGTCCCCCCCCCTCCTCCTCCTCCTCAGTACAGAACCAGTACCAGTCCCCCCCTCCTCCTCCTCCTCAGTACAGAACCAGTACCAGTCCCCCCCTCCTCCTCCTCCTCCTCAGTACAGAACCAGTACCAGCCCCCCCCCCCCCTCAGTACAGAACCAGTACCAGTCCCCCCCTCCTCCTCCTCCTCAGTACAGAACCAGTACCAGTCCCCCCCCTCCTCCTCAGTACAGAACCAGTACCAGTCCCCCCTCCCTCCTCCTCAGTACAGAATCAGTACCAGCCCCCTCCTCAGTACAGAATCAGTACTAGTCCCCTTCCTCATCAGTACTAGTCCCCTTCCTCATCAGTACTAGTCCCCTTCCTCATCAGTACTAGTCCCCCTCCTCCTCAGTACAGAATCAGTACCAGCCCCCCTCCTCAGTAGAATCAGTACTAGTCCCCCTCCTCCTCAGTACAGAATCAGTACTAGTCCCCCTCCTCCTCAGTACAGAATCAGTACTAGTCCCCCTCCTCCTCAGTACAGAATCGGTACTAGTCCCCCTCCTCCTCAGTAGTGTCCTCAGACTGTGTTAGAACTACGGAGCCACACTCACCCGCTGCTGTACCGCTCCGCACCCGCTGTTAAATCCAGCCTAGAGCACCTTCTCCCCGGCCTCAGTGTGCGACGCCATCTTGCGACACTTCCTCCTTCCTCCGACAGGCAGGGCGTGACGTCAAGGGGCGCCGGGCGTCACATGACCAGCAACAGCGAGCCACGCAGGCGCCTGAGAGGGAGAGAGCGAACGTGACTGGGGAAGGAACCAAGGGTGACAGAGGAGGGGGCGGCGATACTAACTATGACAGAAGAGGCGGGAAGTACTAAGTCTGACAGATGGGGGGGGACAAATCTGACAGGACCACCTGTGACAGAAGATGGGGAGGACCAACTCTGGCCTCAGTTGGGGGGGGGGCATCTCTGGAGATATAGGGAGAGACTAATTCTGACTAAATCTATCCCCTATTTTGTAGAGCAATAACTTTTGTGCAAACCAATCAGTAAACGCTTTTTGTTTTGTTTTTTGGACCAAAAACATGTAGCAGAATACAAATTGGCCAAAACTGATGAAGAAATTAGATTAGGTAATCAAGTACCACCAAAAGAACGCTCTATTTGTGGGGAAAAAGAAAACGTCATGGGTACAGTGTCGCACGACAGCACAATTGTCAGCTAAAGTGACGCTAAAGTGCCAAATCACAAAAAATTGCCTGGACTTTAAGGGGCAAATCCTTCCGGTCCTTAAGTGGTTAATTGAAAATCGTTCATTCTTAATTAGAGGCAATAAGTGGTTAGCTCTTCTGCCTGGCAGCACCGGGGTCGTCGCTTCAATTCCCAACCACAGCGCCACCGGCCTGGAGTTTGCATTTGTTCTCCCTGCGCCTGCGTGGGTTTCCTCCCACACTATAGAGACATGCTGGTACGTACATTGGCCCTAGTATATGTATGAATGTGAATTAGGGAGCTTAGATTGTAGACTGGTGTGACTGTACGATATACAGGATGGAAATAGATGACTGAGCACAGCTGCAATGTCTCCTGTACTGACTGATCATTGTCACAGGGCCTACCTGTTGGATTGGCTCTGCAGACTCCTCTTCTCCGTTGCCAATACCTGTAGGTTTCCTGCCAGTCTCCTGGACAGGTTTGTTGGTGGCGAGGGTCCTCTGGGCTTGTACAGCCCTTTGTGGAATCACCAATTACACAGCGAGACTCTTTATCTCCATAGCAACAGATAGACCCCCCCCCCCATAACACTAACAATAAAAACATTTTCCTTTTTTTTATAATTTAACATATGGGGGGAAAATTATTTGGCAGTGAAAGGGTTAAAATGTGTGTGTAGGGGGAGGGGTTACTCAGTACAGAACCAGTGCTAGTTCCCCCTCCTCAGTACAGAACTAGTACTAGTCCATCTCCTCAGTACCGAACCAGTACTAGTCCCCCTCTTCAGTACAGAACCAGTGACAGAAACCATGAAACAGACTGAGACAGAAGTACAATCAAATCACACTTGTTTATTAATAAAAATAAAAGGTAAATAGAAAAAAGCGTAGTCAAGCATAGCCAGAGTTCAGTAGCCAGATCGGGTAGTCAGCAAGTCCACAGTTCATTAACCAGATCGGGTTATCAGCCAGGCCAGAAGTTAGGGATCCAAGGAGAGCAACTGCAAGCAGGATAAGAAGCCAGGAGGGATGTAAGCAAGCCAGTCTTAGAAACAAACAGCAGGAGATGGTTCCTTGTGATGTGACCAATGCAAAGGCAAAGGCAAAAGTGAGCTGGAAGGCTTTAAATAGGCAGGTCAGACAAGCATCATTGGGAACAGCTGGTAACTGTGGAAAGAGAAGAGAGCTGGCAATTAGCCGACAGCTGAGCGGCCAGCCCAGAGGAGGACGGGCTAAGCCAGCCCTGACAGTACCCCCCCCATGACCCCTCTCCCTCGGAGGGCCACCGGGCTTGAGGGGAAACTGTCTATGGAACTCACGGAGGAGGACAGGGGCATGTACGTCAGAGAATGAAACCCAGGAGCGTTCCTCCGGACCGTACCCCTTCCAATGCACCAGGCACTGTATGCTCCCACGGAACCTACGGGAGTCAACAATGGATTGTACCTCATACTCCTCATGGTTCTCAACCTGAATAGGGTGAGGATGTGGCACTGAGGTGGTAAATCAGTTACAGACCAACGGTTTCAATAAGGAGACATGAAACACATTTGAGATGCGCATACTAGGAGGAAGGTCCAACGCTTAAGCTACTGGGTTAATCCTGCGAAGGATACGGAAAGGCCCAATAAACCGAGGTGCAAACTTCAGTGAGGGAACACAAAGCCGGAGGTTGCGAGATGACAGCCAGACCCTGTCCCCAACCTGGTACGAAGGTGCAGGCAGGCGTCTGCGGTCAGAATGGAGTCTGTACCTATCATTAGCATGACGCAAAGCTTCCTGGACTTGTACCCAAGTGGAACGAAGACCACGGAGATGCTCCTCTAACGCAGGAATACTCTGTGGAACAAACGAGTCAGGCAACATGGAAGGTTGGAAACCATAATTTGCCATAAATGGAGACAATCGGGAAGCAGAATTCAAGGCACTGTTGTGAGCAAACTCTGCCCAAGGTAACAGGTCAGATCAGTTGTTATGACACCCCATTAGACTGCGGGTGATACGCAGAAGAGAACGCAAGCTGGATTCCCAACTGTGCACAAACGGCTCGCCAGAACCGGGAGACAAACTGACTGCCCCTATCCGAGACAATCACCTTGGGTAGCCCATGTAAGAAAAAGATCTCCCGAGCAAAAATGGAAGCCAGTTCCTTAGAGGTGGGCAACTTCTTAAGTGGAATACAATGACACATCTTTGAGAACCGGTCAACCACCATAAGGATAACAGTGTTGCCTTGGGAGTTGGGCAATTCCACAATGAAATCCATAGACAGGTGAGTCCAGGGCCTCTCTCCATTGGGTATGGGTTGTAGGAGGCCCACGGGAAGGTGTCATGGAGTCTTACTCTGAGCACACATGGGACAGGCAGCTACAAAGGCAGTAACATCAGCCTGTAGACTAGGCCACCAGAATTGTTGGGAGATGGCCCAAATGAGTTGATTCTTCCCAGGATGGCCAGCAGCCTTGGGAGAATGGTAAGTCTGGAGCACTGCAGTACGGAGACTCTCTGGGACAAAGCAGCGGTCACAAGGTTTATCAGGAGGAGCATGGACCTGAGCAGCAAGAATTTTGTCACCCAAAGGAGAAGTAAGACTGGTGCGAACCGTAGCCAAGATACGATCAGGAGGAATCATAGGAACCGGAACCGACTCCGACTTGGAAGTGGAGGAAAATTGTCATGACAAGGCATCAGCCCTTACATTCTTAGTACCGGGTAAGAATATGACAATGTAATTAAAGCTCGACAAGAAAAGAGTCCATCGCGCCCTTCTGGGAGAGAGTCGCTTAGCATCAGACAAGAATGTAAGATTCTTATGGTCAGTAAGAATAAGAACGGGCACAGTAGTACCTTCAAGGAGATGTCTCCATTCTTTCAGGGCTAAAATGATCGCCAACAGCTCTCTGTCACCAATCTCATAATTGCACTCAGCAGGTGACAATTTCTTGGAAAAGTAGCCACACAGATGCATAGCGCTCTCGGAGTTAGGACGTTGAGACAGAAGGGCGCCAACTCCAGTCTCAGAAGCTTAAACTTCTAGGATAAAAGGCAACGTAGGATCAGGATGTGCCAACACAGGAGCAAAAACAAAGGCAGGCTTGAGAGTCTCAAAGGCCTTAATGGACTCCGGAGACCAACTCTGGGTTACCATCCTTTCTGGTCATATCAGTCAGAGGCTTGACCAGAGACGAGAAGTTACGAATAAACTTCCGGTAGTAGTTGGCAAAGCCCAGGAAACGCTGCAGAGGACGTAAATCCACGGGTCGAGGCCACTATAGACTGCCGAAAGTTTCTCTGGGTCCATCGAAAAACCAGCAGTGGAAATGACATAGCCCAGGAATGTAACCTGTTCACAATGGTACTCGCACTTCTCCAGTTTACAATAGAGATTGTTCTCTCTTAGTTTCTGAAGTACACGACAGACATCTGTGTGGTGGCTCTCCAGGGACTTTGAAAATATGAGGATATCATCGAGATAAACCACCACACACAATTGCAACAAATCTCAGAGGACATCGTTAATAAATTCCTGGAAAACTGCCGGGGCGTTACAAAGGCCAGAAGGCATTACCAGGTATTCATAATGGCCTGTTCTGGTATTAAACGCAGTTTTCCACTCGTCGCCCTCCTTAATGCGCACGAGATTGTATGCCCCTCTCAGGTCAAGCTTCATGAAAACCGTTGTTCCCTTGAGGCGGTCAAATAACTCTGGAATCGGGTAGGCATTCTTAATCGTGACACGATTGAGACCCCTATAATCTATACAAGGTCTCAGTTCACTGCTCTTCTTTTTCACAAAGAAGAAACCAACACCAGCAGGAGACGAGGATTTGTGGATGAAACCTCGAGAAAGTGCGTCAGCAACATACTCCTCCATGGCCTTATCCTCCAAGACTGACAAAGGGTAAACCCGGCCACGAGGAGGTATGGCACCAGGTTGAAGGTCAATTGCGCAATCATAAGGCCGGTGTGGAGACAAACTACTGGCTTGACCTTTATCAAAGACATCGCCAAAATCACGCTACTCCTCCGGCAGGGAGGGGAGTGAAGCAGTGCACAGGACCTTGGATACCTTTAGGAAGCATGTCTCACTGCATTGTGGTGACCAAGAGTGAACCTCAGCACGGAGCTAATCAAAAGAGGGGTTGTGCCTCTGTAACCAAGGATAACCAATAACCAGCGGAAATCTGGGTGAGGAAATAACTTGGAATTGGATTATCTCATGGTGAAGAGCCCCTACAGCCATGGACAACGGAACCATCTCATGAGTCACATGGGCAGGCTGTAAAGGTCTCCCGTCAAGAGACTCAATGGCAAGTGGAGTGTCACACAGCTGCAGCGGAATCGAGTGCTGCGAAACAAATCCAGCATCAATGAACAGGCCTGCAGCCCCAGAGTTGATTAGAGCCTGTATCTTGATGGACGACTCAGCCCAAGAAAGGGTGAACAAAGGGGCTTATCCCTCTGGATAACTGGGGACGAAACAACACCACCTAAGGTCTGTCCATGACAGGACCTCAAGGTTCGGGCGTTCCCTGGACGGGTAGGACAAGCCTTCAAAAAGTGACCTGCCTGGCCACAATAAAGGCACAATCTCTCCCTCCTCCTAAAGGCTCTCTCATCCGCAGAGAGACGTGTGAACCCCAGGTGCATGGGTTCATCTTCACTGACCAACTTGGTACCAGGAGGCATGGGAGGCCTGGGTGGGACTACAAAGCTCGGAGGCAAATGTACAGGAGGCTTCCGCAAGTGCTCCTTAAGAGAAAGTCTTTCTCTGAGTCTGGAGTCAATGAGGATGGCAAACGAGATCAAGCTCTCCAGCTCAGTGGGTATATCTTGGGCTGCTATCTCATCCTTGATGGAATCCGAGAGACCATGAGAAAAATCAGCCACGAGGGCCTCATTGTTCCAAGCAACCTCTGCTGCCAGAGTACGGAATTCAATGGCGTAGTCGGCAACAGTTCTCCTACTCTGTTTGATGGACATGGGGCACTTGGCAGCAGAAGCGGAGAGTGCGGGAACGTCAAAAACCCTTTTAAAGGAGGCCACAAACTGAGGGTAACTCAAGACAACAGGTTTTTGTGTCTCCCATAGAGGGTTAGCCCAGGCCAAGGCTCTCTCAGAAAGCAAAGATATCACAAAACCTTCCTAACCTTGTTCTTCAAGGGGAAACCTTAACCCTAACACCCTAACCCTAACCCCCTAACTCCCTAACACCCTAACCTATAATAAGGCTTACCCGTAGGTAAAATTAATATCTCTTAAACCTGTACAGTTTAGGAGATATTCACTTTGCACGCAGCCGCTGACATCAGCACCGCATGCGCTGGGAAGGTCCGGCTGAAGGTTGCCGGAAAGAAGACTCCCACGCGCATGCCACTCACAGCGCCGGAGCCACGAACCCGGAAGATGCGCCAAGGGGAAAATGTCAGCTCCCTCAGTGGTGATCGGGATCAGACACCTAGTTCTAAGGTGAGCATTTAGTAATGAGCTAGTATGCGGTGCATGGCCGCTATCTGTTGCCATAACAACGGTATTTAGCGTCAAAGTAGTGACGTATATCCACGGTGGGTGGACAATTGCACGGGCGTGCGACGCTGTACCCAAATAAAATGGATGTAATTTTTTTCCCCACAAGTAGAACTTTCTTTTGGTGGAATTTGATCACCTCTGTGATTTTTTAGTGTTTTTTTTTTGCACTAAACAAAAAAAGGCCAAAAACATTACCTACTGCTATAAAACATATTGAATACATTTTTTTAAAATGTATTTTTTCATGGATTTGGACCATTCAGCTACGTATTTTTGGTTAAAAAAAATCCCTATATTGATTGATTTGCGTAAAAGTTATAGCGTCTACAAACTATGGGATCTATTTATTTATTTTTACTAGTATTGGTGGTGATCAGCAACTAATAACGGGACTGAAATATTGGGACAGGCATTCTGACATTAACTGACACTTTTTTTTAATATACTTTTTGGGAACTAGTGACACCAATATAGTGATAAGGGCTAAAAATATACACTGTCACTGTACTAATGGCACTGGCTGGGAAGGGATTAATTTTAGGGGCAATCAAAGGGTTAAATGTGTGCCTAGCCAGTGTTTATGTGTACTGTGTGAGGTGCTTTTACCAGGGGAAGAGACGGAATTTATTCCAGGGCACAAATTCGATCCCTTAGCTCCTGTCAGTAGAACGATCTGCCTTGTTTACACATCCCCTGACTCCTCAGAGGTGGGGCCTTTTCAAACCCCTGAAACCTTCCGATGATTCAGAGGAAAGCAAAAATAAAAAAAACCCTTGGTCAAATGGTCTCCAAAGGGGAAAAAAATCCTTCTTGACCCCTTAAGGCAATCGGATTGTCCCTGAAGATTTTTATTTTGTTTGTTCGCTTTGCCACATTTGAATCGGAAAAATAAAATCTAAAGTTTTCGATTCAACCGATTCAAAATGTATCAATTCGAACATTTTGAATCGTAACAAACAGAAAATTCTAAAAAGACATAAAGCGAATTCCGAATACGAATTCCGAATCCCAAATATGAATCGAAAAGAAACAAAACTTTTTTTTTTGCCATGCACATGTCTAGTGATGTGGATGAATGGAGGCGTGGATGGATGATGGTGATATGAATGGATTGATGGATGGATGGATGTATTGAGACATATATGGATGGATGGCAACATGGATGGAGACATGGATGGCAACATGGATGATTGGATGGAGACATCCACAGAGCAATCTGTTGCAGTTTATCCTGTCAGAACCCAATTAGTGTTTGAAGGTAATGCTGTTGACATTAAGTCTCAAATTAAATGGCATGTACCTTTTAGTCCCCAAAGACATGAGAGCCATATTAAAGGGATTGGGAGATCCTAGAAAGAATCCATTTGGGTTTGCAAACAAACTTAGAGCTGCACTGGAAGCATATAAGGGCTTCTGCTACTGACATTCATCAGCTTCTTATTAATGCAGTGGGAAGCCATGTCTGGCTATATACTTAACCACTTGGCACCCATACTACGTCATATGATGTCGTGGGCTTTGTGGTGGTATATCTGAATGATGCCTGAGGCCACAGACATCATTCAGATATCGGCATTTTCAGCCGGCGAGTCCCTGCACCATAAGAATGATCATATCGGTGAGTCCCCCTCCCACCGCCCTCCGGTGCTTGTACCGACTCACCGCTTCAATCGGTGAGTCGGTCACAGGATCCGGCGGCCCCCGGATGATACCATAGAGATTTCCGACGGACCAGATCGTCTCCGGAGTCTCTATGATCGCTCGGAGGCCGGGCGCGATGTTATGACGTCACGCCCAGCCTCTGCATTCAAATTAACAGTGCCGTTTTGGCTGGGAAGCCAGGATCGTTTTTTTTTTTTTTTTTTTTTTTTTTAGATTTTAGGCTTCCCAGCCTAGAGGTGTGATATGGGTCTTATTGACCCCATATCTCACTGTAAATAGGTCCGATCGTACCATATTCCTATTACAAGGGATGTTTACATTCCTTGTAATCGGAATAAAGTAATCAATTTTTTTTTAAAGTGTCAAACTAAAAAAATAAAAATAAAATTAACAAAAAAAAAAAAATTTAAAGCGCCCCTGTCCCCGCGAGCTCATACGCAGAAGCGAATGCATACGTGAGGCCTGCCCACATATGAAAACGGTGTTCAAACCACACATGTGAGGTATCGCCGCGAACATTAGAGCGAGAACAATAATTCTAGCCCTAGACCTCCTCTGTAACCCAAAACATGTAACCAGTAAAAAAATTTAAAGCGTCGCCTATGGGGATTTTTAAATACCAACGTTTGTCGCCATTCCACAAGCGCGTGCAATTTTGAAGCATGACATGTTGGGTATCTATTAACTCGGCGTATCTTCCTCTTTCACATTATGCAAAAAAATTGGGCTAACTTTACTGCTTTTTTTTTTAAAGCATGAAACTGTTTTTTTTCTGAAAAAAACGTGTTCGAAAAATTGCTGCGCAAATACCCTGTGAGATAAAAAGTTGCAATGACCGCCATTGTATTCTCTAAGGTCTTTGCTAAAAAAACATATATAATGTTTGGGGGTTTTATGTAATTTTCTAGCAAAAAAATTATGAATTTTACATGTAGGAGAGAAATGTCAGAATTGGCCTGGATGTGAAGTGGTTAAAGAATATGGTGTAGATGTCAAAAATCTAGGTAAGATGGTTAGTGGACAGGAGGTTTGTGAAAAATTGAAGGAAAAATTGCCCCAAATATATGGACAAACCAGACATGCTGAATTTATGAATGCTAAGCAAGGGAAAGAGGAGGCATCAGGGGCGTATTGGAGGCAGTTAAGTGATATGGCTGAGGAAGCAGGCATTAAAATAGAGGAAAAGAAGGCGGGAGAAACTGCAAGTCCATCTACACAACTGGTGAAACAAAGGTTTCTTGATGGTTTAATACCCCAGTTGAAAGAAAATTTGTTTATAGCAAGGCCTGAGGCAGGCAATATGTCTATTCGAGACATCCTGCCTATCCTGAAGGAGAAACAGAATTAACCTGTTTAATATAGTTAGCTAGTTACACAGTTACATAGTTAGTCAGGTTGAAAAAAGACACAAGTCCATCCAGTTCAACCACAAAAAAAAAAAATAATAAAAAAAAATAATAATATCATACAATCCCATATACCCAATTCTATATTCACAGTTGATCCAGAGGAAGGCAAAAAAAACAGCAGAGCATGATCCAATTTGCTAAAGCAGGGGAAAAAATTCCTTCTTGATCCCCCGAGAGACAATCAGATTTTCCCCGGATCAACTTTACCTATAAATTTTAGTACCCAGTTATATTATGTACACTTAGGAAATAATCCAGGCCTTTCTTAAAGAAATCTACTGAGCTGGCCAGAACCACCTCTGCAGGGAGTCTATTCCACATTTTCACAGCTTTTACTTTGAAGAAACCTTTCCGTATTTGGAGATGAAATCTCTTTTCCTCTAGACGTAAAGAGCGCCCCCTTGTCCTCTTTGTTGACTGTAAAGTGAATAACTCAACACCAAGTTCACTATATGCACCCCTTATATATTTGTACACGTTGATCATATCCCCCCTTAATCTCCTCTTATCAAGAGTGAATAAATTCAGTTCCTCTAATCTTTCCTCATAGCTGAGCTCCTCCATGCCTCTTATCAGTTTGGTTGCCCTTCTCTGCACTTTCTCCAGTTCCCCGATATCCTTTTTAAGAACTGGTGCCCAAAACTGAACTGCATATTCCAGATGAGGTCTTTCTAATGATTTGTACAGGGGCAAAATGATATCTCTCTCTCTGGAGTCCATACCTCTCTTAATACAGGAAAGGACTTTGCTCGCTTTGGAAACCGCAGCTTGGCATTGCATGCTATTGTTGAGCTTATGATCTACCAAAACCCCCAGACCCTTCTCCACTATGGATTCCCCCAGATCCTTCTCCACTATGGATCCCCCCAGATCCTTCTCCACTACGGATTCCCCCAGTTGTACTCCCCCTAGTATGTATGATGCATGCATATTTTTAGCCCCCAAGTGCATAACTTTACATTTCTCAACATTAGACCCCATCTGCCACATAGTCGCCCAATTAGACAGAGCATTGAGGTCGGCTTGTAAATTGGAGACATGCTGTAAGGAGGTTATTCCACTGCATAGCTTGGTGTCATCTGCAAAGATGGAAATGTTACTTTTGATCCCAGACCCAATATCATTTATAAAGATATTAAAAAGTAAGGGTCTCAGCACTGAACCTTGGGGTACACCACTGATAACCTTAGACCATTCAGAGTAAGAATCATTAACCACTTCTCTCTGAATTCTGTCTTTTAGCCAGTTTTCTATCCATTTAAAAATAGATACTGGTGCAAGCTAAAGTATTTTTAATATAGAGGACTTACCTCCAGGATTATTATCTATAAATGTTATCTCTGGTGTTGGCCTAACCGGGACCTCTACTTATTTGGTTGAGTCCAAGCCACTTAAACTCAGGTTAGGACAGCAAACAGAAATTGTCACTAAAGTGTTAATATCAGACACAGTTCTTACCAATCTTTTGGGAGCTGACATTTTGAACCAAATTTTAGCAAACATATACTACACTCCTACAGGAGTCCAAGTGGTCAGTAGTCTGTCAGGAGAAGTTTTAAATACTGCCTGTGGAATATTTTTAATCCAAGACTCCACTACGCCATTTCCACCAGAATTAAAAGTGATTCCTGCTGAATTATGGGCCACCAGCAAAAATGATGTAGGTCTGCTGGATTGCACCCCAGTCATGATAGAAATTAAACCAGGAACCCATCTCCCACAGATTAAACAGTACCCACTGAGTATTGCTCAGGATGAGGGGATAAAGGATCAAATCACTCAACTGAAAGCAGCAAGGGTTGTTGTACCAATTAAGTCCCAAGTCAATACACCCCTGTTCCCAATTGCAAATAAGCCAGACAAGAAGGGCGGGAAGGTGACATACTGCACGGTGCATGATTTGAGAGCCATTAACAATATAATTGAGGCAGATACCCCGATCATGCCCAATCCCTGCCTGCAATTTACTAAGTGGAATACCTGCCTCCAGCACCTGCTTTACAGTGATTGATCTTGCAAATTCTTTCTTTTCGGGCACCCAGATTGCTGGCACCTTTTTTCTTTTACCAACAATGCCCACAAGTTAGCATGGACAAAACTGCCCCAAGGCTGTGTGAGTAGCCCCTCTGAATATAATACTGCGTTAAAGCAATTATTGGACCAATGGTCCCACTCACACCCAAACACAGTTTTGCTTCAGTACATAGACAATTTGCTTATTTGTTCTGATACAAAGGACATTTGTAGCAGAGAAACAGTAAGCCTTCTCATGTTTCTCTATAACAGTAGCAACAAAGTTAGCAAAGATAAGTTACAATACTGCCAAGAGAAAGTGATCTTCCTGGGTCACTGCATTTCACATGGAATCCATCACCTAACCCCAGATCAAGTTAAAACTCTACAAAAATTTAAAAAGCCAAGAAATGTACGGCAATGACGTGCCTTCCTGTGGTTAGTGGGATATTGTAGGGACTGGATTCCAAATGCATCTGAACTTATGGCTTCTCTATATGAGGCTACCACTAGAAACCCTTTCAAGCTCACATGGGACAATGAATTGCAGATGAAGGAGCTTATTAAAATTTTGTCTGAAGCTCCCACCATTGGACTTCCTGACTATGCTAAGACATTCTCGTCAATGGATTTGCTGCAGTTGTATTCATATAGCTACATGGAGACAGAGGTCTGTGATGTATGTATCAGCCTCATTAGACCCTCATCAAAGGCTCCCCCAGTTGTATGGGAGCCATAGCAGCCTGCATTTTGCTGCCCGACAAAGTAACAGAACTTGTACTAGACTCTGCTCTGATCCTGTATGTGCCACATGCAGTACAGGAAATCATGAATCAAGTAAATGCCAGACATGTGTCTGCCAGTAGATTTGACAAATACCAGTCTGCTCTTTTTGCTCCATCGAATTTAACAATCAAACGATGTGTTACTTTAAATCCGGCAACTCTTCTTCCTATACCTGATGAAGAAGATGCAACAAATGGTACTGATGTAGAATCAGAGAGTTTTTCTCATGATTGTATGGTTCTGATGGAGGTAGAAACGGCCTCTGTCACACTAGCAAAAGATGAGCCTTTATCAGATTGTGACACACACTTATTTGTAGATGGTTCCAGATTTTACACCGATGATGGTCAGCCACACACAGGGTTTGCTGTAACCACTAGAGACACCATTTTACATCAGGAAGCATTGACACCCCAGATGTCAGCACAGGAAGCAGAGTTGTGTGCTGTAGTCAAAGCATGCCATCTCCTAGAGAATCAAAGGGGAAACATTTACACTGACAGCAGATATGCGTTTGGAATCGCTCACGATTGTGGACCTATTTGGAAAGCACGGGATTTCCTGACTAGTGCAGGGAAGCCAGTGAGACATGCAAAACTCATAGAGCGGCTATTTGAGGCCTTTCAGAAACCAGCAGAAGTTTCCATCTTGAAGGTAAAAGGGCATGCAAGGGGAAATGACATGACAGCCAGAGGAAACGCTTTAGCGGACCCAGCGGCAAAGGATGCTGCCCTTATGGCATTTGGAGTCACACCCACTGTAGGGGTTGCCCAGGTAGTGGGGACAGATTCCCCTCATCAAGAGCAGTGGGATGTAGAAACTCTAATTCAGTTGCAGAACCAGGCCCCTGATGAAGAGAAGGATAAGTGGATCAAATGTAATGCAACCCAAAATCAGCAGGGCCCGTGGAGCGCTGACAAAAGGTGGTGTCTACCCAGGAGTTTGTACCCAGTTTTAGCACAGCTGGCACATGGCGTCAGTCATCTTGCTAAGGGCGCGATGGTGGCACTTAGTGATTGCTATTGGATAGCACCTGGATTTAGTGCATTTGCAGCCAGGTTTTGTGCTTCATGTGTCACTTGTGCTCTGTACAATGCAGGGAGGCCTGTCCATGTTCCCCAAAAGCATTCTCCTAAGCCAGACTTCTCTTTCCAAAGGATTCAAATAGACTACATTCAGATGCCCAGAATAGGCACCTATGAGTACGCTTTAGTTTGTATTGACATGTTCTCAAGTTGGCCAGAGTGCTGGCCGTTAGCTAAAGCAAATGCAAAAACAACAGCGAAGAAAATTTTGAATGAAATAGTTTGTAGATATGGAGTTCCTGAAACTATTGAGAGTGACAGAGGAACCCATTTTACTGGGGAAGTAATGAAAGAGGTAATGGAAGCCCTTCACATACAGCAAGCTTTCCATACACCTTATCATCCACAAAGTAGTGGTAAAGTTGGGAGACTTAATGGAATTTTGAAAAACAGATGTGCAAAAATTAAAGCAGATACAGCAAAAGGATGGATGGAAGCTTTGGCATTAGCCCTATATTCTGTACGAACAACCCCTAAACAACCACATGGGCTGTCCCCCTGTGAGATTTTATTTGGAGGGCCACCCAAAACAGGGCTATATTTTCCCCAATAGTTGCAGGCTTCTCACTCTAGTCTGTTAGAATATGTTCAGATTTTGCAAAGAACTTTGAATAAAATACATGAAGGTGTTTATAAATCTATCCCCCACCCAGATTCTGTTTCAGGTATTCACAGAATCCAACCAGGTGACTGGGTGGTGTTCAAGCGACACGTCAGAAAGCCGCTAGAACCAAAATTTGACGGACCACATTTGGTTCTTTTGACAACTGGTTTTTGCTGTCAAGTTGGAAGGAAAGCCCACCTGGATTCACGCCAGTCACTGCAAGAAAATCCTGAAGTGATGATATCCTTTGAAAAAATTATGATGTTGTTCCTTTTCTTTTTGTTGTTTGTGAGAACTGAGACATGGAAACATAACCCTTTCATCCAAATGTTAAAATTGTATGCACTGCTGGGTGTGTTCTCACTTACATCCCCAAACAGGAACAATACCCATGATAGCAATGCCTCTCAAATTCACTGATCTAAACAGGACCAGAATAAATGGCTCATACATAATCTCCACAGCTAATGAGCACAGATCAGTAACTTTGATGGTTTCAAAACAGATAGACACTCCACAGATTTGTTTAACCATTTCCCGACCAGCGCACGACGATGTACGTCGACAGAATGGCACGGGCAGGCATATTGGCGTACATGTACGTCCAATATTCGATGCCGCCCTGCCATCGGGAGCGCGCCGCCGGCGGCGCGCTCCCGCGCTGGTCAGGACCCCCGTGAGTCCGGTCGCGGGACCCGCGGACTCGATCGCCGTGGGCATCCCCGCGATCGTCTCACGGAGCGGCAGAATGGAGGAAATGCTGTATAAACAACATTTTTCCATTCTGCCTAGCAACTAGTGACGCTGATCTCTGCTCCATGTGATTGGAGCAGAGATCAGTGTACACTAAATGAAAGCCCAACCCCCCCACAGTTAGTAACACACCCCTAGGAACACTTAACCCCTACACTGCCACCCACTGGTTAACCCTTTCACTGCCAGTGTCATTTACACAGGAATCACTGCATTTATATAGCAGTGATTACTGTATAAATGACAATGGTCCCAAAAATGTGTCAAAAATGTCCGATGGGTCCCCGACAATGTCGCAGTCACAATAAAAATCGCAGATCGCCGCCATTACTAGTAAAAAAAAAAATAATAAAAAATTATTAATAAAAATGCTATAAAACTATCCCTATTTTGTAAACGCTATAACTTTTGCGCAAACCAATCAATTTTTACCAAAAATATGTAGAAGAATACGTATCGGCCTAAATTGAGGGAAAAAAATGTTTTTTTATATATTTTTGGGGGATATTTATTATAACAAAAAGTAAAAAATAATGCGTTTTTTTCAAAATTGTCGCTCTATTTTTGTTTATAGCGCAAAAAATAAAAACCGCAGGGGTGATCAAATACCACCAAAAGAAAGCTCTATTTGTGGGAAAAAAAGGACGTCAATTTTGTTTGGGAGCCACGTCGCACGACCGCGCAATTGTCAGTTAAAGCGACACAGTGCCGAATCGCAAAAAGTGGTCTGGTCTTTGACCAGCAAATTGGTCCAGTCTGAAAGTGGTTAAACATTACATGCCCGTTTAACACTAAATGTACACGGTTGGGCAATTCAGATTACAATTCATGGAGGAAACCATGGTCAATATTATTATATCCCAGATCCAGAACTAAATAGAACCCTTTATAGTACAAATTGTTCACAGTTCCCAATATGTGAAAATATCGGTTACCTGAGATTCCATGTTATTGGTTCCAGTTTTTTAGGCACAGGCATACCGTCCATACGTAGAGGGTTATATTATATATGTGGAAATAAAGCTTACGCCTGGCTTCCTACTAATGTTACAGGTACATGTTTTATTGGGAAGTTAGCACCTGCTTTGGCTGTTCGCAAAGATACAGTGCGACCAGATCAAAGTCCAGAATACCCTTTAGTGTTCAGAAGAGAGCTGTTCACTGAAGGCGACATGGCATGGTCATGGTTCCCTTCCTGGACAGGATGGGGAATTGAAGCAATGAAAAGAATAAATAATTACACTAGAATTGTAGATGAGATTATTAACCTTACTACCACTGATATAGGTCTCACAGTTTGAATGACAATTACTCAGTCATCCAACACCGTATCCATATGAAACTTTCGTCCTTTTTTACACACAAATAGAGCTTTCTTTTAGTGGTATTTAATCACTAGTGGGTTTTTTTTTTTTTGTGCTATAAATAAAATAAAATGTAAATTTTGTGAAAAAAATGCCTTTTTCTTTGTTTCTGTCATAAATTTTTGGCCAAAATTTATACTGTTACATATCTATGGTAAAAATAACCCACATTAGTATATATTATTTGGTCTTTGTGAAAGTTATAGAGTCTACAAACTATGGTGCCAATCACTGAAAATTGATCACTTCTGATCAGGCCTTCAGTACATCAGGTGTACCTCATTTCTTGAGACACTAACAAGTCAGGAAAGTACAAATACCCCCCAAATGACCCCTTTTTACAAAGTAGACATTCCAAGGTATTAAGTAAGCAGCATGGTGAGTTTTTTTAAGTTGTCATTTTTTCCCACAATTCTTTGCAAAATGAAGATTTTTTTAATTATTATTATTTTTTTACAAAATTGTCATATTATCAGGTTATTTCTCACACACAGCATATGCATACAACAAATTACACCCCAAAATACATTCTGCTACTCTTCCCGAGTACGGCGATACCACATGTGTGAGACTTTTTCACAGCCTGGCCACATAGAGAGGCCGAACATTGAAGTAGTACGTTCAGCCATTCTAGGAGCATAAATTACACATCTCATTTCATTCCTACCTATCACACTTTTGAAGGTCCTGGACGTCCTCAGACGTTCTACGAGCAAAAATGACGCATCTCATTTCTCAACCACCTATTACACTTTTGAAGGCCCTGGAGTACCAGGAAAATGGAATTTCCCATAAAATGACCCCATTTTGGACAGCAAACACCCCAACATATAATCTTTGAGGCATAATGAGTCTTTTGAATGGTTAGTTTTTTTCCAGAAGTTTTTGGAATATGTGGAAAAAAATTAAAACGCATTTTATTTTTACACAAAATTGTCAATTTATAAGATATTTCTAACACATAGCATGTATATAGCAAAAATTACACCCCAAAATACATTCTGCTACTCCTCCCGAGTATGGCGATACCACATGTGTAGGACTTTTACACAGCCTGGCCACATAGAGAGGCCGAACATTGAAGTAGTACGTTCAGCCATTCTAGGAGCATAAATTACACATCTCATTTCATTCCTACCTATCACACTTTTGAAGGTCCTGGACCACCAGGACAGTGCAATTACCCACAAAATTACCCCATTTTGGAAAGCAAACACCCCAACGTATATTCTATGAGACATGGGCTGCAAATAGGTACTCGGGTACTCTGATGGGCTGGAGATAGGTACTCGGGTACTCTGATGGCCTGGTGACAGATACTCAGGTACTCTAATGGCCTGGTGACAGGTACTCTGATGGCTTGGTGACTGGTATTTGGGTACTCTGAAGGGCGGTGACAGGTACTCATATGGACTGTGACAGGTACTCGGGTACTAAGATGAACTGTGACAGGTACTCAGGTACTCAGGTGAACTGTGACAGGTACTCGGGTACTCAGATGAACTGTGACAGGTACTCGGGTACTCAGATGGACTGGGACAGGTACTCGGGTACTCAGATGGACTGGGACAGGTACTCGGGTACTCTGATGGGCTGGGACAGGTACTGGGGTACTCTGATGGGCTGTGACAGGTACTCAAATACTCTGATGGACTGTGATTGACAGGTACTATGAGGGGTGGTGACAGGTCCTCTTTATTGGGGGGGGCAATCAGTATGATTGGTGTACACTGTAGGCGGTAACGAGATGTTACCGCAATCTCCTCCTCACACACGATCGGTGTGTGAGGAGGAGAACCCGGTAACATCTCGTTACCGCGGTTTGTTTACATTTTAGTGATCGGCTGTGAAAGGATCACAGCCGATCACGTGGGTAAACAGCCGGCCAATGGCTGTTTACCAGCGTCGGTGACGAGCAGTGTTCCTGGGCAAAGTCGGGGTGTGACCATCTGTGATCGGCCATGAATTCATCACGGCCGATCACATGGTAAACAGCCATAACCAATGGCTATTCACCCCCTTCGGTGGCGAGCGGTGTCTCCGTGACACGCCGCCACCGAAGAAACAGGGATGCGCACACGATCGCCACAATAGGTGCGCCGCCTGGCCGTCATTTGACAGCCGGCGGTCAGCATCTAGTTAAAGAATGCTGGCCACACATATTAGTTTGCCTCTTCAACAGTCAGACATGTTTCGGCAGTGGTTCTGTCATTTCTCTTTTTGAAAAATCAAGAGATGTTATTTTTTCATGGAGATGCTCATTAATGTAAATAAAATTGATAATTCTGAAAAGCCAAAATTGCATTTTTCTGCCAAAAGTGAACTGTAGACAGATGGTTGTGCAAAAGTGGAGAGAGAGTAGTCTGAATTGAGTTAGGAAACACCTGGGAGCTTTCCATTCAGTTATTGGACTTATAGCAGCCAGCTGTGAGTCTCTTCCAAGCTTGATGACATCACATCTGTAGCAATTCCACAATCTGAGAGAGAACCACATCTTCTGCTTTGAAGGATCAAGCTTACCAATGTTGATGGGAACCCACTTGCTTGGGTCAAGCAATGCTTTGTGAAAGCAGCTATTGAGCTGTAATCTCAGACCTTCCCTGAGAACGTTGTGGGGAGTGACCCAAACATCCTGGCAGTAGCCTCAGCACTGAACTTCTCTCCACAACTAGGAAACTGCTTTCTGTAGTTTTTTAAACCTCGTCCAGGGAGGGTGAAGACAACATAAGGAGACTCTTACAACAACATGTATAGGAAGAAAATGAATTTATATTGATGGTCGACTGGTATCTCGACTGATCTTGCTATTTAATAACTGCCTTTGCCATTAACACAAAAGAAGTATGTAAAACATTTTTAGAAGGATGTCTCCAATGGCATTTTTACCTGTCTTAGTCTTCATAGGCTCCTTTTTGGTCTAATTGGAAGGTTGAAAACTAGAAAAAGTGAGCGTGAATACTCAATAAAAACAATATCTCCACCTGATCTTACGTTTTCCCTTGAAAAAATGGTAAGACCCCATTTTTACATATCACTCCATTTAAAGAATGCTGGCCACACATATTAGTTTGCCTCTTCAACCGTCATACATGTTTCGGCAGTGGTTCTGTCATTTTTCTTTTTGAAAAATCAAGAGATGGTTTTTTTTTCATGTAGATGCTCATTAATGTAAATAAAATTGATGATTCTGATAATGCCAAAATTGCATTTTCCCGCCAAAAGTGAACTGTAGACAGATGGTTGTGCAAAAGTGGAGAGAGAGTAGTCTGAATTGAGTTAGGAAACACCTGGGAGCTTTCCTGTCAGTTATTGGACTTATAGCAGCCAGCTGTGAGTCTCTTCCAAGCTTGATGACATCACATCTGTAGCAATTCCACATTCTGAGAGAGAACTACATCTTCTGCTTTGAAGGATCAAGGTTACCAATGTGGATGGGAACCCACTTGCTTGGGTCAAGCAATGCTTTGTGAAAGCAGCTATTAGCTTTAATCTCAGACCTTCCCTGAGAACATTGTGAGGAGTGACCCAAGCACCCTGCCAGTAGCCTCAGCACTAGGGATGAGCTTTGTGTTCGAGTCGAACATACATTCGACTCGAACATCTTCTGTTCGCCCGTTCGGCGAATTCCGAACGTTATGGGCCGTTCGCGCCAAATTCATGTGGCGCTCACGGCCCACAATGCACTGCGCCATCGCAGTGCATTGCTGGTTCATGATTGGCCAAGCATGCACTGTGACCCCCCATGCTTGGCCAATCACAGCGCCGGCAGCAAGGAGAGCCATGATTGGCCATAGGCAGGATGCCTGTGGCCAATCATAGCTCAGGCTGTGTAGTACACGCCCCACACTATATAAGGCCGCCAGCGCGGCGGCCTTGTGTAGTGTGTTGGCGTCTGTAGGAGTTAGTCTTCTGTAGTGGTTGTTGTCTGCGTGCCCTGACCGCAGTATACACCGCTATATTCACCTATATAGCTAGCTATATTTCTCTTTTTTAATAGAGCTTGCAGTCAGTGGTAGGAGATTGTGCGTGCTGTCTGCGTGCTCTGAACCCAGTATACACCGCTATATCCATCTATATAGCTAGCTATCTTGCTCGTTTTAAATAGAGCTTGCAGTCAGTGGTAGGAGATTGTGCGTGCTGTCTGTGTGCTCTGAACCCAGTATACACCGCTATATCCATCTATATAGCTAGCTATCTTGCTTGATTTAAATAGAGCTTGCAGTCAGTGGTAGAAGATTGTGCGTGCTGTCTGCGTGCTCTGAACCCAGTATACACTGCTATATCCATCTATATAGCTAACTATCTTGCTCGTTTTAAATAGAGCTTGCAGTCAGTGGTAGGAGATTGTGCGTGCTGTCTGCGTGCTCTGAACCCAGTATACACCGCTATATCCATCTATATAGCTAGCTATCTTGCTCGTTTTAAATAGAGCTTGCAGTCAGTGGTAGGAGATTGTGCGTGCTGTCTGCGTGCTCTGAACACAGTATACACCGCTATATCCATCTATATAGTTAGCTATCTTGCTCGTTTTAAATAGAGCTTGCAGTCAGTGGTAGGAGATTGTGCGTGCTGTCTGCGTGCTCTGAACCCAGTATACACAGCTATATCCATCTATATAGCTAGCTATCTTGCTCGTTTTATATAGAGCTTGCAGTCAGTGGTAGGAGATTGTGCGTTCTGTCTGCGTGCTCTGAACCCAGTATACACCGCTATATCCATCTATATAGCTAGCTATCTTGCTCGTTTTAAATAGAGCTTGCAGTCAGTGGTAGGAGATTGTGCGTGCTGTCTGCGTGCTCTGAACCCAGTATACACCGCTATATCCATCTATATAGCTAACTAACTTGCTCGTTTTAAATAGAGCTTGCAGTCAGTGGTAGGAGATTGTGCGTGCTGTCTGCGTGCTCTGAACCCAGTATACACCGCTATATCCGTTCTTAATAGCTAGCTATCTTGCTCATTTTAAATAGAGCTTGCAGTCAGTTGTAGGAGATTGTGCGTGCTCTGAACCCAGTATACACCGTTATATCCACCTAGATAGCTCTTCTCTAATTGAGCCATCTGCCATCTGCAGGAGTTAGTGTGATGTTGTGTGTGGCCCTTCAGGCCATTACCATGTCTGGAAGGCCAGCAAGGAGAGGTAGACAGGCGCGAGCCGATAAAAGAGGGCAAGCAGGCTCTGTGTTTTTAACGCATACTGTTAGACAGGTTAATTTGGTTGTCTGCGAGCTGGTGGTAAGTAGGCTTTGGTTTTTTCCCTGGGCATTCCCCAGACTTTGTTGTTACCTGTTGTTTAGCCTTCCAAAGCCACTTACTGTGATAGCCAGCTATAGATGAGGGCGGTGGGCAAGTTCTTGATAACACGGTAGTGTTTGCATTGGTCCAGCAATGCACCAACACCTTTGCTGCCATTGTGCTCTTGCTGGGTGTTTGGTGTGTTCCTGTACCTTTAAGGAGGGGTGGCTCCCCTTCAGTCCACCTGCCCTCATCTAACCATCAGAATGCATGTGTCTCCACTGTGGGGACACTATGTTAGTGTTAGGACCACAGATACCAGGGTGCCTTGACGTGGCTCTGTGGCTCACGCATGCGTTTGCAAATGCGTGCGGACTAAACCCCTGTTTTTAACGCATACTGTTAGACAGGTTAATTTGGTTGTCTGCGAGCTGGTGGTAAGTAGGCTTTGGTTTTTTCCCTGGGCATTCCCCAGACTTTGTTGTTACCTGTTGTTTAGCCTTCCAAAGCCACTTACTGCGATAGCCAGCTATAGATGAGGGCGGTGGGCAAGTTCTTGATAACACGGTAGTGTTTGCATTGGTCCAGCAATGCACCAACACCTTTGCTGCCATTGTGCTTTTGCTGGGTGTTTGGTGTGTTCCTGTACATTTAAGGAGGGGTGGCTCCCCTTCAGTCCACCTGCCCTCATCTAACCATCAGAATGCATGTGCCTCCACTGTGGGGACACTATGTTAGTGTTAGGACCACAGATACCAGGGTGCCTTGACGTGGCTCTGTGGCTCACGCATGCGTTTGCAAATGCGTGCGGACTAAACCCCTGTTTTTAACGCATACTATTAGACAGGTTAATTTTGTTGTCTGCGAGCTGGTGGTAAGTAGGCTTTGGTTTTTTCCCTGGGCATTCCCCAGACTTTGTTGTTATCTGTGTCTAGAGACAACAGTGCTGGTCATGGATGCGGTGCATCGTCATCATCAGCACGTGGCCATGGGACACGCTTGTCCTTCTTTTCGGCAGCTGGACATGTTGAGCCGCAACATGCCAACGACTTGGTAGAGTGGATGACCAAGCCCTCTTCATCCTCCTCATCCTCTCTCACCCAGGCTCAGGGTACTAGCAAAGCAGCTGCCAACGCATCATCTTCCCTCCTCTCAATGTCATCATCAGTGACTCCTTCCCTAGACCCACCACATCCTCCTGAGGAGTCTCCTGAACTCTTTGAGCACAGTATTGGGTACATGCTCCAGGAGGATGCCCAGTGTTTTGTAGGCTCTGATGATGATATTCAGCTAGAGGAAGGCAGTAGCGTGAATGCAGAGAGAGGGGATGCTCAAGAAGGACAGCAATCTGGCAGTCATGTTCCAAAAGCTGCAGCATACTGCCAGGTTTGCTCCAGCGATGAAGAGGGAGGGGATGATGAGGGCACTGACTCCACGTGGGTGCCTGGTAGGAGAGAGGAGGAGGAGGAGGAGGCACATGTCCAACGAGGCAGGATGCCCTCCGGGGCCAGCTTAGGGGCAGCACACCGACTGAATCACACCGCAGAGCTCCACCTGTGCAGGGCGCTGCCTCTTCGCGTTATTCTAAAAGTTCTTTGGTGTGGGCCTTTTTTGAGACGAGTGCATCAGATCACACCGCTGCTATTTGCAACATATGTCACAAGCATATCTTGAGTGGCCAAAACATAAGCTGCTTGGGCACCACATGCTTGACCAGACATATGTTGACCTGCCATGCAGCTCGTTGGCAAACGTACCTCAAAGACCCACACCAAAGAACAAAGTGGACCTCTCCTTGCTCCTCATCAGCTAGGATCTCCAACCCCACTAGACCTTCAGTCCTCTCTGAAACCTGCTCTGAGAGGAATGAAGGTGTAGAATTAGGTGTGTCACAGCCAAGTGCTTCCGGGCACTCTGCTAGCAGTACACCCATGTCCGATTATAGCAGGCAAATGTCCCTGCCCCAGCTGCTGGACCGGCGAAAGAAGTTCACTCCCAGCCATCCACATGCCCAGCGGTTGAATGTTAGCTTGGCTAAATTGCTAGCACTTCAACTGCTGCCTTTTCAGTTGGTAGACTCGACCCCCTTCCGTGAGTTTGTACAATGTGCAGTTCCTCAGTGGCAGGTCCCCAAACACCACTTTTTCTCACGGAAGGCGATTCCGGCTCTCTACCGGCATGTGGAAGGCAATGTCTTTGCCTCGCTGGACAGGGCGGTCAGCGGTAAGGTGCATATTACCGCTGACTCATGGTCCAGCAGGCATGGACAGGGACGTTACCTGTCTTTCACGGCCCATTGGGTCACTCTTCTGGTAGCTGGGAAGGATGCAGGACAAGGTGCAGTAGTGTTGAAGGTTGTTCCGCCACCACGCCTCCAAAATGCTACTATTGGTTGTGACACACCTCTCTCCTCCACCCCCTCCTCTTCTTCTTCCTCCATGGCCTCTTCCAGTGCTCTGTCCTCAGAACCAGCGGTGCTCCGTAGGCGTTCCAGGGGCTACGCACGCACGCAGGCAAAACAATGCCATGCAGCGGTTCTTGGGCAGGTACCCGGGCTTACAGGATGTCCTGAAGCAGGCCAGGAAAGTCTGTGTGCATTTCCGCCAAACATTTAATGCCTGTGCTCAGCTGGCTGAGCTCCAAAAGGAGTTGAACCTGCACAAGAACTGCCTTATATGTGACATGCCCACCAGGTGGAACTCAACATTGGCAATGCTGCAGCGGCTGCACACCCAGCAGAGGGCCATCAATGAGTACCTGTGCGACTACGGCACCAGGACAGGGTCAGGGGAGCTTGGATTTTTCTCACCACGCCAGTGGGGCATGATCAGGGATGCATGCACTGTCCTGTCACCGTTTGAGGAGGCCACAAGGATGGTGAGCAGTGACAGTGCATGCATCAGTGACACTGTACCTCTTGTCCACCTCTTGGAGCATACGCTGCGTGGAATAATGGACAGGGCACTTGAGGCAGAACAGAGGCAGGAAGAGGAGGACTTCCTTGCCTCTCAAGGCCCCCTTTATCCAGACAGTGTTCCTGCTGTGCCACCCATCACACAGGAAGAGGATGAGGAGGAGGATGATTGTGTCAGCATGGAGGTGGAGGCTGGCACTCAGCATCAGCAGCAGCAGCAGTCTTGTAGGGATGATTTACAGTCCCAAGAAACCCGTGGACTTGTACGTGGCTGGGAGGAGGTAGCTGCGGATCATGTTGTCCTTAGTGACCCAGAGGACTCTGGACCGAATGCCTCAGCTAACCTACGCTGCATGGCCTCCCTGATCCTGCAAAGCCTGCGGGACCATTACTGGCTGGCCACTCTCCTTGATCCACGGTACAAGGGTAAGGTTGCCAACCTTATCTTGCCGTCGCAGAGGGAGCAGAGGATGAGACATCTCCGGGAGGCCTTGCAGAAAGGTCTGTGCAACGCGTTTCCAGAGACTGGGAGGTTACAAACTCCTGGTCCTGGACAACGTGTTGCTGAGGCATCGGTCAGAAGGAGCGGTGGAGAAGGTGGCCGTCTGACCGATGCTTTCAGACAATTTTTTAGTCCGCAGCCCCAAGGTATGATCGGTTCCAGCAACCATCGCCAGCGTCTGATTTACATGGTGCAGGAATACCTAGGGGCAAAGTCAGACTTGGACACCTTTCCCAAACCCTCTGGCTTACTGGGTCTTGAGGATGGATCACTGGCCAGAGCTTGCACAGTATGCAATTGAGCTACTGATCTGTCCTACATCCAGCGTTCTTTCGGAACGCACCGTCAGTGCTGCTGGTGGCTTTGTTACCGATCACAATGTGCGCCTGTCCATTGAATCAGTTGATCGACTGACCTTCATCAAGACGAATCAGTCTTGGATCACCCACAGCTACCAAGCACCTGAACCGAATAATTTTTTGGAAATATCACATCCCTTCAAGACTGCCTATGCTGATGCTGAGTGACTGTCCTGTTATGTTGATTGTCTATCCTCTTCCTCCTCCGCTGATATGTTGGAAGAACATTTCTGGTTCTGGGTGATGCCATCAGCCCAATTTTTCTGCCCCTGTTTAACAGGGGCGTTTAATTACAATTTTTGATGCAATGCTTTGCAGCAGGGCTAATTCCTGCACTAAAACTAGAGTATATGGGAGAGGTTGCAGTGTGGTGGCACCAGCACCAGTGCCTAAGGCCCAATTTTTCTGCCCCTGTTTAACATGGGCGTTTAATTACAATTTTTGATGCAATGCTTTGCAGCAGGGCTAATTCCTACACTAAAACTAGAATATATGGGAGAGGTCGCAGTGTCGTGGCACCAGCACCAGTGCCAGCAGCCCAATTTTTCAGCCCCTGTTTAACAGGGACATGTAATTACAATTCTTGATATAATATTTCACGGGAGGGCCCGTTCCTGTGCCCACCCAGATTAACTGTGAGGACTTACAGTGGTGTGAAAAAGTGTTTGCCCCCTCCTCATTTCCTGTTCCTTTGCATGTTTGTCACACTTAAGTGTTTCGAAACATCAAACCAATTTAAACAATAGTCAAGGACAACACAAGTAAACACAAAATGCAATTTGTAAATGAAGGTGTTTATTATTAAAGGTGAAAAAAAATCCAAACCATCATGGCCCTGTGTGAAAAAGTGATTGCCCCCTAAACCTAATAACTGGTTGGGCCACCCTTAGCAGCAACAACTGCAACCAAGCGTTTGCGATAACGTGCAATGAGGCTTTTACAGCGTCCTGGAGGAATTTTGGCCCACTCATCTTTGCAGAATTGTCCTAATTCAGTTACATTAGAGGGTTTTCGAGCATGAACGGCCTTTATAAGGTCATACCACAACATCTCAATAGGATTCAGGTCAGGACTTTGGCTAGGCCACTCCAAAGTCTTCATTTTGTTTTTCTTCAGCCATTCGGTGGTGGACTTGCTGGTGTGTTTAGGATCATTGTCCTGCTGCAGAACCCAAGTTCGTTTCAGCTTGAGTACACGAACAGATGGTCGGACATTCTCCTTCAGGATCTCTTGGTAGACAGCAGAATTCATAGTTCCTTTTATCACGGCAAGTCTTCCAGGTCCTGAAGCAGCAAAACAGCCCCAGACCATCACACTACCACCACCATATTTTACTGTTGGTATTTTTATGAAATGCAGTGTTCCTTCTACGCCAGATATACTTGGACACACACCTTCCAAAGAGTTCCACTTTTGTCTCATCGGTCCACAGAATGTTGTCCCAAAAGTCTTGGGGATCATCAAGATGTGTTGTGGAGAAATTGAGACGAGCTTTGATGTTCTTTTTGCTCAGCAGTGGTTTTCTCCTTGGAACTCTGCCATGCAGGCCATTTTTGCCCAGTCTTTTCCTGATGGTGGAGGCATGAACGCTGACCTTAACTGAGGCAAGTGAGGCCTGCAGTTCCTTGGACATTGTTGTGGGGTCTTTTGTGACCTCTTGGATAAGCCGCCGGCCACTCCTGGGAAGGTTCACCACTGTTCCATGTCTTCGCCATTTGTGGATAATGGCTCTCACTGTGGTTCGCTGGATTCCCAAAGCTTTGGAAATGGCTTTATAACCCTTTCCAGACTGATAGATCTCAATTACTTTCTTTCTCAATTGTTCCTGAATTTCTTTGGGTCTCGGCATGATGTGTAGCTTTTAAGGATCTTCTGGTGGACCTTACTGTGTCAAGCAGCTCTTATTTAAGTGATGCCTTGATTGTGAACAGGTGTGGCAATAATCAGGCCTGGGTGTGGCTAGAGAAATTGAACTCAGGTGTGGACAACCACAGTTATAGTATGTTTTAACAAGGGGGGCAATCACTTTTTCACACAGGGCCATGATGGTTTGGATTTTTTTTCACCTTTAATAATAAACACCTTCATTTACAAATTGCATTTTGTGTTTACTTGTGTTGTCCTTGACTATTGTTTAAATTGGTTTGATGTTCCGAAACACTTAAGTGTGACAAACATGCAAAGGAACAGGAAATGAGGAAGGGGGCAAACACTTTTTCACACCACTGTATAGTGTTGTGGCACCAGCACCACAACCACCAAAGGTCATTTTTTCTACCACTGTTCAACAATGGCATGTAATTACAATTCTTGATATAATCGTTCCCAGCAGGGCGCTCCAGCGCCCACCAAGAGTCACTTTGAGGGCTTACAATGTTGTGGCAAAACCAACACCTTGTTCCGCCATTTCTGCAGAGCATATAGGGCAGGCCCCTACTTTCAAACATCCAACATACAAACATCTTCTACTTGCAAACGGAAGGAGACAACAGCAAGTGAGATGAAAAAATACGGACGGCAAAACAAATTATACAGGGGTGATAACCCTTCCCTATGTTTTCCAAAAAGCTTAAAAATAGTTTTTTTGACTGGAGCTATACTTTAAAAATGTACCAGTTGAAAATTACAAACAGATTCAACTTAACACAACAAATCTACACAGTCCCTGTCTTGTTTGCACCGCCTGTATACTGCTGTTCTGAGTATATAGGGCCTGGGGGCCACACGTATTTCCTTTTTTTAATATGGGTACGGGGTTCCCCTTAATATCTGTACAAGACCCAAAGGGGCTGGTAATGGGCAGGGAGGGCTACCCATGCCATTTTTCTCAATGATTTTCAACCACATTGCAGGAACCAGATATAACATTAAAACCGCAAGCAGTTTTAAATGACGTTATTTACGTTAAATGTCATTTTGTGCAGGGACTGTTCTAAACACGGGAAACACATGGCACTTCACAGGCATACTATAGACACCCCCCAGGCATGATATTTAAAGAAATATTTCATTTTTTTTCACTTTAATCGTCATTAAAATCAGTGCTCCCGCCAAAACGTCTGTTTTTAAAACTTTTTTTTGCATTGACCCATGTCCCCTGGGGCAGGAGCCAGGTCCACAAACCCTTTTTAGGACAGTATCTTGCATATTAGCAGTTAAAATTAGCACTTACAATTTTGAACGTTTGAGTCCCATGGACTTCAATGGGGTTATAACATTGGTACGAATTTGGGGTCGGTTTGAAAGTTCTGGTGTGAACCGAACCGGGGGGTGTTAAGCTCATCCCTACTCAGCACTGAACTTATCTCCACAACTAGGAAACTGCGTTCTGTAGTTCTTTTAAACCTCGTCCAGGGAGGGGGAAGTCAACATAAGGAGACTCTTACAACAGCATGTATAGGAAGAAAATGAATTTATATTGATGGTCGACTGGTATCTCGACTGATCTTGCTATTTAATAACTGCCTTTGCCATTAACACGAAAGAAGTATGTAAAACATTTTTAGAAGGATGTCTCAAATGGCATTTTTACATGTCTTAGTCTTCATATGTTCCTTTTTGGTCTAATTGGAAGGTTGAAAACTAGAAAAAGTGAGCTTGAATACTCAATATATATAATCTCCACCTGATCTTCAATTTTTCCTTGAAAAAATGGTAAGACCTAATTTTTACATATCACTTCATTTAAAGAATGCTGGCCACACATATTAGTTTGCCTCTTCAACAGTCAGACATGTTTCGGCAGTGGTTCTGTCATTTTTCTTTTTGAAAAATCAAGAGATGTTTTTTTTTTATGTAGATGCTTATTAATGTAAATAAAATTGATGATTCTGAAATGCCAAAATTGCATTTTCCTGCCAAAAGTGAACTGTAGACAGATGGTTGTGCAAAAGTGGAGAGAGAGTAGTCTGAATTGAGTTAGGAAACACCTGGGAGCTTTCCTTTCAGTTATTGGACTTATAGTAGCCAGCTGTGAGTCTCTTCCAAGCTTGATGACATCACATCTGTAGCAATTCCACATTCTGAGAGAGAACTACATCTTTTGCTTTGAAGGATCAAGCTTACCAATGTTGATGGGAACCCACTTGCGTGGGTCAAGCAATGCTTTGTGAAAGCAGCTATTAGTTTTAATCTCAGAACTTCCCTGAGAACATTGTGAGGAATGACCCAAACACCCTGCCAGTAGACTCAGCACAGAACTTCTCTCCACAACTAGGAAACTGCGTTCTGTAGTTCTTTTAAACCTCGTCCAGGGAGAGAGAAGTCAACATAAGGAGACTCTTACAACAGCATGAATAGGAAGAAAATTAATTTATATTGATGGTAGACTAGTATCTCGACTGATCTTGCTATTTAATAACTGCCTTTGCCAATAACATGAAAGAAGTATGTAAAATGTTTTTTAGAAGGATGTCTCCAATGGCATTTTTTTTTTTAAAACAGCACAAGTTTATTGAACAACTCAGTTATAACATCGCATTACAGTAGGAACAAACATTAGCTACATCATAGGTGAAGGACAGTAATACATCATACATGAAGGAAGTTTCCTGACAAAGGTGATATGGACTCCAACACAATTCACTCCACACATGTATGTAGATTTTCCGCCCACCTATCCCATATTTTGTGGTATTTGGCTGGACACCCACGATGTCTATATACCAGTTTAATCAAGGGTAGCTTACTATTAATGCCCATTACCCATTCCCGCAAGGTAGGCATGGTTGGATGCATCCAGTATTTGGCCACTAGCTTTCGTGCAGTAAACAGCGTAGAGTGTAGAAATGTAGCCAAATATTTATCAACAGAGGTATCAGGAAATATGCTGAGTAGGCAACTCTTAGGGTCGAGTTGAAGGGGTGAACCCATGTGGTCGTGTAGAAACTTGACAATCTGCCCCCAATACTCCTGGACCATTGGGCATTGCCAGAGAAGATGGTAGAAAGTACCAGACGTACTAGAGCATCTGGGACACTTCGGGTCATAGTCAGGATGATATTTGGCTATCCGGACAGGGGTGAGATATGACTTGTGCATCACATAGTACTGCGTTAGTCGGTCAGGTAAATTAAGTGAAGACTGTTTAATGTTCTCGAGGGCATCCTCCCATTCCTCCCCTTTAAAGGGACCTATTTCCTCTTCCCATCTCAACCTAGCCCGTTCAGTGATTTGCGCCACCAAGCGGGCCCGGAGCAGGCTGTATAAAGTCGAGATCAATTTAGTCGGTTCGACCCCCATAATTACATCTGTCAAAGCCAACGACTGTACATTCGGGAAGTCCTGAGCAAATTGCGCACGGAGCGCGTGTCGCAGTTGCAAGTAGCGAAAGTGCATGTGAGGGGGTATGTTAAATTCCACTTGTAAGGAGGGAAAATCCCTTACGTCCATAGGAGTCACCACCTGGTGCAGATAAAGTATCCCCCTAGAAGCCCACAAGTCTACATCTGGTAAGCCATACAACTCACGAAGCAGGGGGTTGCGCCATAACGGTGTATGTGAGTGGTGATAGTCAGCTCCCAGTAATCTAAGGGCTAGCTTCCAAATACTCCGGTGGTGTGGCAGGATCCGGAACCGGGCATCCCTTACCCCACCACCCCGAAAAATCATCTGAAGTGGAGACCAAGTGGAACAGTGGATTCAGCCCTCCCGCCCACCAAGGCCTGTTATCTGTGACTATCCGCTTTATGGAGGTGATAAAAATGGGAAACCTGAGCTGCTATGTAGTATGTGTGGAAATCAGGAAGAGCCAATCCCCCCATAGAGGTCGGGTTTTTAAGTGTGTTCCATGCCAACTTATGTCTAGAAGGGCCCCAGATAAAGGTGTTCAAAACACCTTCTAGCGTTTTGAAGAACGCCACAGGGACCATGACAGGGGAATGCCAAAGTACATAAAGGAGTTTAGGCAGGAGGATCATTTTAGTAATATTGATCCATCCCATAACCCCAATGGGGAGACGGGACCAAGCCTTAGTCTTCTCCCGCACATACAGAAGCAGTGGTTCAAGATTGTAGTGAATATACTCCCTGGGCTCCCTCGTAACCTGCACTCCCAGATACTGGATGGAAGATACCCTGGAGAGCGGGAGAGAAGCCGCATCCCGGTCCGGGGGGAACAAGTCAATGGGTAAAACCTGCGACTTGGTCCAATTAATACGCAGACCGGAATGACCACCAAACTCCTCGATGACCCCCAGGGCAGCTCCCAACGACTGACCCGAGTCCTCTAAATACAGTAAAGTATCATCCGCATACATACTTACCGACTCCACCAGAGAGCCACGTCGGAGGCCTACTACATCCGGGTGCGCCCGAAGTGCAGCAGCCAACGGTTCTGCCGCCAAAGCATACAGCATAGGAGAGAGCGGACAGCCCTGACGTGTGCCACGGCCCAATTGAAAGGGGTCTGACACCCATCCATTAACCGCTACTCTAGCCATTGGGCGATAGTATAGGAGAGTAATCCATTTAATAAAATTGGGGCCAAACCCAAATTTACCGAAGCATTCCCAAAGATAATTCCACTCAATCGAATTCCAATGGCATTTTTACATGCCTTAGTCTTCATAGGTTCCTTTTTGGCCTAATTGGAAGGTTGAAAACTAGAAAAAGTGAGCATGAATACTCAATAAAAAAAATCTCCACCTGATCTTACGCTTTTCCTTGAAAAAATGGTAAGACCCCATTTTTACATATCACTTCATTTAAAGAATGCTGGCCACACATATTAGTTTGCCTCTTCAACAGTCAGACATGTTTCGGCAGTGGTTCTGTCATTTTTCTTTTTGAAAAATCAAGAGATGTTTTTTTCTTATGTAGATGCTCATTAATGTAAATAAAATTGATGATTCTGAAATGCCAAAATTGCATTTTCCTGCCAAAAGTGAACTGTAGACAGATGGTTGTGCAAAAGTGGAGAGAGAGTAGTCTGAATTGAGTTAGGAAACACCTGGGAGCTTTCCTTTCAGTTATTGGACTTATAGTAGCCAGCTGTGAGTCTCTTCCAAGCTTGATGACATGACATCTGTAACAATTCCACATTCTGAGAGAGAACTACATCTTCTGCTTTGAAGGATCAAGCTTACCAATGTTGATGGGAAGCCACTTGCTTGGGTCAAGCAATGCTTTGTGAAAGCAGCTATTGAGCATTAATCTCAAACATTCCCTGAGAACATTGTGAGGAGTGACCCAAGCACCCTGCCAGTAGCCTCAGCACTGAACTTCTCTCCTCAACTAGGAAACTGCGTTCTGTAGTTCTTTTAAACCTCATCCAGGGAGGGTGAAGTCAACATAAGGAGACTCTCACAACAGCATGTATAGGAAGAAAATGAATTTATATTGATGATCGACTGTTATCTCGACTGATCTTGCTATTTAATAACTGCCTTTAACACGAAAGAAGTATGTAAAACATTTTTAGAAGGATGTCTCCAATGGCATTTTTACATGTCTTCGTCTTCATAGGTTCCTTTTTGGTCTAATTGGAAGGTTGAAAACTAGAAAAAGTGAGTGTGAATACTCAATAAAAAAAATCTCCACCTGATCTTACGCTTTTCCTTGAAAAAATGGTAAGACCCCATTTTTACATATCACTTCATTTAAAGAATGCTGGCCACACATATTAGTTTGCCTCTTCAACAGTCAGACATGTTTCGGCAGTGGTTCTGTCATTTTTCTTTTTGAAAAATCAAGAGATGTTTTTTTCTTATGTAGATGCTCATTAATGTAAATAAAATTGATGATTCTGAAATGCCAAAATTGCATTTTCCTGCCAAAAGTGAACTGTAGACAGATGGTTGTGCAAAAGTGGAGAGAGAGTAGTCTGAATTGAGTTAGGAAACACCTGGGAGCTTTCCTTTCAGTTATTGGACTTATAGTAGCCAGCTGTGAGTCTCTTCCAAGCTTGATGACATGACATCTGTAACAATTCCACATTCTGAGAGAGAACTACATCTTCTGCTTTGAAGGATCAAGCTTACCAATGTTGATGGGAACCCACTTGCTTGGGTCAAGCAATGCTTTGTGAAAGCAGCTATTGAGCATTAATCTCAAACATTCCCTGAGAACATTGTGAGGAGTGACCCAAGCATCCTGCCAGTAGCCTCAGCACTGAACTTCTCTCCTCAACTAGGAAACTGCGTTCTGTAGTTCTTTTAAACCTCATCCAGGGAGGGTGAAGTCAACATAAGGAGACTCTCACAACAGCATGTATAGGAAGAAAATGAATTTATATTGATGATCGACTGTTATCTCGACTGATCTTGCTATTTAATAACTGCCTTTAACACGAAAGAAGTATGTAAAACATTTTTAGAAGGATGTCTCCAATGGCATTTTTACATGTCTTCGTCTTCATAGGTTCCTTTTTGGTCTAATTGGAAGGTTGAAAACTAGAAAAAGTGAGTGTGAATACTCAATAAAAAAAATCTCCACCTGATCTTACGCTTTTCCTTGAAAAAATGGTAAGACCCCATTTTTACATATCACTTCATTTAAAGAACGCTGGCCACACATATTAGTTTGCCTCTTCAACAGTCAGACATGTTTCGGCAGTGGTTCTGTCATTTTTCTTTTGGAAAAATCAAGAGATGTTTTTTTTTTTATGTAGATGCTCATTAATGTAAATAAAATTGATGATTCTGAAAGGCCAAAATTGCATTTTCCTGCCAAAAGTGAACTGTAGACATATGGTTGTGCAAAAGTGGAGAGAGAGTAGTCTGAATTGAGTTAGGAAACACCTGGGAGCTTTCCTTTCAGTTATTGGACTTATAGTAGCCAGCTGTGAGTCTCTTCCAAGCTTGATGACATCACATCTGTAGCAATTCCACATTCTGAGAGAGAACTACATCTTCTGCTTTGAAGGATCAAGCTTACCAATGTTGATGGGAACCCACTTGCTTGGGTCAAGCAATGCTTTGTGAAAGCAGCTATTAGCTTTAATCTCAGACCTTCCCTGAGAACATTGTGAGGAGTGACCCAAGCATCCCGTCAGTAGCCTCAGCACTGAACTTCTCTCCACAATTAGGAAACTGCGTTCTGTAGTTCTTTTAAACCTCGTCCAGGGAGGGTGAAGTCAACATAAGGAGACTCTTAGAACAGCATGTATAGGAAGAAAATGAATTTATATTGATGGTCGACTGTTATCTCGACTGATCTTGCTATTTAATAACTGCCTTTAACATGAAAGAAGTATGTAAATCATTTTTAGAAGGATGTCTCCAATGGCATTTTTACATGTCTTAGTCTTCATAGGTTCCTTTTTGGTCTAATTGGAAGGTTGAAAACTAGAAAAAGTGAGCGTGAATACTCAATAAAAAAATCTCCACCTGATCTTACGTTTTTCCTTGAAAAAATGGTAAGACCCCATTTTTACATATCACTTCATTTAAAGAATGCTGGCCACACATATTAGTTTGCCTCTTCAACAGTCAGACATGTTTCGGCAGTGGTTCTGTCATTTTTCTTTTTGAAAAATCAAGAGATGTTTTTTTTTTTATGTAGATGCTTATTAATGTAAATAAAATTGATGATTCTGAAATGCCAAAATTGCATTTTCCTGCCAAAAGTGAACTGTAGACAGATGGTTGTGCAAAAGTGGAGAGAGAGTAGTCTGAATTGAATTAGGAAACACCTGGGAGCTTTCCTTTCAGTTATTGGACTTATAGTAGCCAGCTGTGAGTCTCTTCCAAGCTTGATGACATCAGATCTGTAGCAATTCCACATTCTGAGAGAGAACTACATCTTTTGCTTTGAAGGATCAAGCTTACCAATGTTGATGGGAACCCATTTGCGTGGGTCAAGTAATGCTTTGTGAAAGCAGCTATTAGTTTTAATCTCAGAACTTCCCTGAGAACATTGTGAGGAATGACTCAAACACCCTGCCAGTAGCCTCAGCACAGAACTTCTCTCCACAACTAGGAAACTGCGTTCTGTAGTTCTTTTAAACCTCGTCCAGGGAGAGAGAAGTCAACATAAGGAGACTCTTACAACAGCATGAATAGGAAGAAAATTAATTTATATTGATGGTAGACCAGTATCTCGACTGATCTTGCTATTTAATAACTGCCTTTGCCAATAACATGAAAGAAGTATGTAAAATGTTTTTTAGAATGATGTCTCCAATGCCATTTTTTTTTTTTTTAAAACAGCACAAGTTTATTGAACAACTCAGTTATAACATCGCATTATAGTAGGAACAAACATTAGCTACATCATAGGTGAAGGACAGTAATACATCATACATGAAGGAAGTTTCCTGACAAAGGTGATATGGACTCCAACACAATTCACTCCACACATGTATGTAGATTTTCTGCCCACCTATCCCATATTTTGTGGTATTTGGCTGGACACCCACGATGTCTATATACCAGTTTAATCAAGGGTAGCTTACTATTAATGCCCATTACCCATTCCCGCAAGGTAGGCATGGTTGGACGCATCCAGTATTTGGCCACTAGCTTTCGTGCAGTAAACAGCGTAGAGTGTAGAAATGTAGCCAAATATTTATCAACAGAGGTATCAGGAAATATGCTGAGTAGGCAACTCTTAGGGTCGAGTTGAAGGGGTGAACCCATGTGGTCGTGTAGAAACTTGACAATCTGCCCCCAATACTCCTGGACCATTGGGCATTGCCAGAGAAGATGGTAGAAAGTACCAGACGTACTAGAGCAGGGGTCTCAAACTGGTGGCCCTCCAGCTGTTGCTAAACTACAATTCCCATCATGCTTCTGCCTATGGGAGTCATGTTTGTAACTGCCAGCCTTGCAATGCCTCATGGGACTTGTAGTTTAGCAACAGCTGGAGGGCCGCCTGTTTGAGACCCCTGTACTAGAGCATCTGGGACACTTCGGGTCATAGTCAGGATGATATTTGGCTATCCGGACAGGGGTGAGATATGACTTGTGCATCACATAGTACTGCGTTAGTCGGTCAGGTAAATTAAGTGAAGACTGTTTAATGTTCTCGAGGGCATCCTCCCATTCCTCCCCTTTAAAGGGACCTATTTCCTCTTCCCATCTCAACCTAGCCCGTTCAGTGATTTGCGCCACCAAGCGGGCCCGGAGCAGGCTGTATAAAGTCGAGATCAATTTAGTCGGTTCGTCCCCCATAATTACATCTGTCAAAGCCAACGACTGTACATTCGGGAAGTCCTGAGCAAATTGCGCACGGAGCGCGTGTCGCAGTTGCAAGTAGCGAAAGTGCATGTGAGGGGGTATGTTAAATTCCACTTGTAAGGAGGGAAAATCCCTTACGTCCATAGGAGTCACCACCTGGTGCAGATAAAGTATCCCCCTAGAAGCCCACAAGTCTACATCTGGTAAGCCATACAACTCATGAAGCAGGGGGTTGCGCCATAACGGTGTATGTGAGTGGTGATAGTCAGCTCCCAGTAATCTAAGGGCTAGCTTCCAAATACTCCGGTGGTGTGGCAGGATCCGGAACCGGGCATCCCTTACCCCACCACCCCGAAAAATCATCTGAAGTGGAGTATCAACAGTGGATTCAGCCCTCCCGCCCACCAAGGCCTGTTATCTGTGACTATCCGCTTTATGGAGGTGATAAAAATGGGAAACCTGAGCTGCTATGTAGTATGTGTGGAAATCAGGAAGAGCCAATCCCCCCATAGAGGTTGGGTTTTTAAGTGTGTTCCATGCCAACTTATGTCTAGAAGGGCCCCAGATAAAGGTGTTCAAAACACCGTCTAGCGTTTTGAAGAACGCCACAGGGACCATGACAGGGGAATGCCAAAGTACATAAAGGAGTTTAGGCAGGAGGATCATTTTAGTAATATTGATCCGTCCCATAACCCCAATGGGGAGACGGGACCAAGCCTTAGTCTTCTCCCGTACATACAGAAGCAGTGGTTCAAGATTGTAGTGAATATACTCCCTGGGCTCCCTCGTAACCTGCACTCCCAGATACTGGATGGAAGATACCCTGGAGAGCGGGAGAGAAGCCGCACCCCGGTCCGGGGGGAACAAGTCAATGGGTAAAACCTGCGACTTGGTCCAATTAATACGCAGACCGGAATGACCACCAAACTCCTCGATGACCCCCAGGGCAGCTCCCAACGACTGACCCGAGTCCTCTAAATACAGTAAAGTATCATCCGCATACATACTTACCGACTCCACCAGAGAGCCGCGTCGGAGGCCTACTACATCCGGGTGCGCCCGAAGTGCAGCAGCCAACGGTTCTGCCGCCAAAGCATACAGCATAGGAGAGAGCGGACAGCCCTGACGTGTGCCACGGCCCAATTGAAAGGGGTCTGACACCCATCCATTAACCGCTACTCTAGCCATTGGGCGATAGTATAGGAGAGTAATCCATTTAATAAAATTGGGGCCAAACCCAAATTTACCGAAGCATTCCCAAAGATAATTCCACTCAATCGAATTCCAATGGCATTTTTACATGCCTTAGTCTTCATAGGTTCCTTTTTGGCCTAATTGGAAGGTTGAAAACTAGAAAAAGTGAGCATGAATACTCAATAAAAAAAATCTCCACCTGATCTTACGCTTTTCCTTGAAAAAATGGTAAGACCCCATTTTTACATATCACTTCATTTAAAGAATGCTGGCCACACATATTAGTTTGCCTCTTCAACACTCAGACATGTTTCGGCAGTGGTTCTGTCATTTTTCTTTTTGAAAAATCAAGAGATGTTTTTTTCTTATGTAGATGCTCATTAATGTAAATAAAATTGATGATTCTGAAATGCCAAAATTGCATTTTCCTGCCAAAAGTGAACTGTAGACAGATGGTTGTGCAAAAGTGGAGAGAGAGTAGTCTGAATTGAATTAGGAAACACCTGGGAGCTTTCCTTTCAGTTATTGGACTTATAGTAGCCAGCTGTGAGTCTCTTCCAAGCTTGATGACATCACATCTGTAGCAATTCCATATTCTGAGAGAGAACTACATCTTCTGCTTTGAAGGATCAAGCTTACCAATGTTGATGGGAACCCACTTGCTTGGGTCAAGCAATGCTTTGTGAAAGCAGTTATTGGCTTTAATCTCAGACCTTCCCTGAAAACATTGTGAGAAGTGACCCAAGCACCCTGCCAGTAGCCTCAGCACTGAACTTCTCTCCACAACTAGCAAACTGCGTTCTGTAGTTCTTTTAAACCTCGTCCAGGGAGAGAGAAGTCAACATAAGGAGACTCTTACAACAGCATGTATAGGAAGAAAATGAATTTATATTGATGGTCGACTGTTATCTCGACTGATCTTGCTATTTAATAACTGCCTTTAACACGAAAGAAGTATGTAAAACATTTTTAGAAGGATGTCTCCAATGGCATTTTTACATGTCTTAGTCTTCATAGGTTCCTTTTTGGTCTAATTGGAAGGTTGAAAACTAGAAAAAGTGAGCGTGAATACTCAATAAAAAAAATCTCCACCTGATCTTACGCTTTTCCTTGAAAAAATGGTAAGACCCCATTTTTACATATCACTTCATTTAAAGAATGCTGGCCACACATATTAGTTTGCCTCTTCAACAGTCAGACATGTTTCGGCAGTGGTTCTGTCATTTTTCTTTTTGAAAAATCAAGAGATGTTTTTTTTTATGTAGATGCTCATTAATGTAAATAAAATTGATGATTCTGAAATGCCAAAATTGCATTTTCCTGCCAAAAGTGAACTGTAGACAGATGGTTGTGCAAAAGTGGAGAGAGAGTAGTCTGAATTGAATTAGGAAACACCTGGGAGCTTTCCTTTCAGTTATTGGACTTATAGTAGCCAGCTGTGAGTCTCTTCCAAGCTTGATGACATCACATCTGTAGCAATTCCACATTCTGAGAGAGAACTACATCTTTTGCTTTGAAGGATCAAGCTTACCAATGTTGATGGGAACCCACTTGCGTGGGTCAAGTAATGCTTTGTGAAAGCAGCTATTAGTTTTAATCTCAGAACTTCCCTGAGAACATTGTGAGGAATGACTCAAACACCCTGCCAGTAGCCTCAGCACAGAACTTCTCTCCACAACTAGGAAACTGCGTTCTGTAGTTCTTTTAAACCTCGTCCAGGGAGAGAGAAGTCAACATAAGGAGACTCTTACAACAGCATGAATAGGAAGAAAAACGGAAAATTCCTATCAAAATACTTACCGTAATTTTCCTTTCCTGATGGACTCCATGGCAGCAACGTGTGGGTTAAGTCCCGCCTCCACTACCCTATAGGACACTACTCCCATAAATCTTTGCTCCCTGCCCATGGCCGTGTTCGATAACTAGCCTACTCCAGCCATTTTGGGAGGGAACTCCTGCTGCCATGGAGTCCATCAGGAAAGGAAAATTACGGTAAGTATTTTGATAGGAATTTTCCGTTTTCCTGACAGACTCCATGGCAGCAACGTGTGGGAAATAACTCGCCAAACACACTCGGGTGGGCAAAAATGCTGAACCAAGATTTATTTAACACTGTCCACTGACAGCACCTTTAAACCAAAATCAACAGAAGATAAACTGGCAGGTTCGACACAATAGTGAGCCATAAATGTATGAATGGACGACCAAGAGGCAGCCTTGCAGATAACCTCAGGAGCCACATGACGTGAAGCTGCCCAAGAAGTAGAGAGACTTCTCGTGGAATGTGCCGTAACCGCCTCAGGAGGAGCCAAGCCCTTCTCTTTATAAGCCCACTGGATCGCCTGAACCACCCACGTGGAGATGGATCTGACCGAAGCCCTAAGGCCTTTGTTTTTGCCATGAAAAAGAACAAAAAGGTAATCCGATTGCCGGAAAGAAGCTGTCGCCTCCAGGTACCGTTTCAGAATAATTCCCATGTCGAGAGGATGAAGATCCTGACTCCCAGCAGAATTAAAGGTAGGAAGAGTAATGTCCTGATTTTCGTGGAAGACCGAGGTAACCTTTGGGTTTGAACCCAGCATTGGCACTAGGACCACTCTGTCAGGGAAGAATGTGAGGAAAGGTTCCTTTGATCCTAAAGACTGAATCTCAGAGACTCTCTTCGCTGAGGATATGGCTACCAAAAAAGATGTCATTAGGGACAATTCTTTGACTGAAAGTGATCTGTCCAGTTGAGAGAAGAAGTCGAGAACTAAGGGTAAATCCCACTTGGGGAATCTGGGTTTCCTCTGTGGTCTAAGTCTAATTGCTCCTTTAAAAAATTGCTGAACCAAAGGATGTTTAGCCCAAGATACTCCGGAAAAGGCTGAAATTGCCGAGACTTGCACACGAAGAGCGCTGACAGATAGGGGAATGTCTAGTCCGGACTGTAAGAAACTCAGAACATCCTGAACCGTCAAATTACCATTGGAGCAAGACCTGGAAGATAAGTGATTTGTGAATCTAGACCAAATCCTCTCATACACCTGGTTGGTACTTTTCCTTCTAGCACTCATGAGAGTAGGGATGGCCTCCTTTGGACAACCCAGAGCCTCTAACCTTCCCCTCTCAAAAACCAGACCCTCAGACATAGATGGGCCGGGCAGGGATGGAGCTTCGAGCCCTGGGACAGAAGATCGGATCTGAGAGGTAAGGGAATCGGATCCCTGACACTGAGGAGCATTAGAAGCGGAAACCATGGCCTGTTGGGCCAATAAGGTATTACAGCTATCACCTCTACTGCTTCTGATTTGAGTCTTCGCAGGAACTGTAGAATAATAGGAGTTGGAGGAAAAGCGTAGGCTTTGTTGAACCACCATCGGTCCGTCAGAGCATCCACTCCGTAGGCCTGAGGATCCCGAAACCTGGAATAGTATCTTGCCAGTTTCTTGTTGCAAGGGGAGGCAAATAGGTCGACCTCTGGGACGAACCACAATGTTAGAATCCACCTGAAAACTTCTACGTGAAGGGACCATTCGTTGTTGTCCAGACTGACTCGAGACAGAAAGTCCGCCTGGACATTCTGTGTTCCTGGAACATAAGTTGCTGTAATGTTGACCAGGTTCTTCTGAGCCCAAGACATGATTGGCTCTACCTCCCGAAGAAGGGAGAGACTCCGAGTACCTCCTTGTCTCCTTATATATGCCACTGCTGTTGTGTTGTCTAGTCTGAGTAGGACCGAGGTTCCTGAGACCAGATGACGAAAGGCCAGGAGTGCCTGAAAGGCTGCCCTCAATTCTAGAATATTCGACACCGTCCCCCTGGAAGGGAAGTCCCAGGTGCCTTGTGCTACTTCCGACAAACAGTGGGCGCCCCAGCCCCTGTTGCTGGCATCCGAAGTTATTGTTATCCACGAGATGGGGAGAATGGAACGACAATTGAATAGGTTCACCTTCTGAAGCCACCAGGGCAGAGAGATTCTCATTGAAGATGTGATCCGGATAGGTTGAGTCTTGTCGCCTAGCCATTGGTGAAGAAAACCTTTTTGAAACGGTCTCATTTTCCATTGGGCCCACTTCACCATCGGAATCGTTGCCACCATGGTGCCAATAATTCTCAAGCACTGAAGAGCCGGAAGATGGGAGGCTGAGAGGGCCGGACGGATTCTGTCCCGAATTACTACTACTTTCTCCTCGGGTAATGAGATGGTACCCCTCACTGTGTTGAAGAGTGCGCCTAGGAATACCAGAGACTGGGAAGGAATTAACTGACTCTTTCCTAGATTCAGGATCCAACCGAATTCTTGAAGAGTGGAGATAACCTGCTCCTTGTGCACTAACAGACGGTCTCTGTCCTGGGCTAGCAGCAGAAGATCGTCTAAATAGTGGTGAAGACGAATTCCCTTGGTTCTCAATAGAGCCACTACGGCCAACAACACTTTTGAAAACACTCGGGGGGATGTTGAAAGTCCGAACGGGAGACAAACGAACTGGAGATGTAGTTTTCCTACTGAAAATCGCAGAAACTGCTGAAAATCTTCTGCCACAGGGACATGAAAGTACGCGTCCTTTAGATCTATTGAAATCATCCAGTCGCCTGACTGGACTAACTGTTGTATTGTCGACAAGGTTTCCATCTTGAACCTTTCCTTTCTGATAAAATGATTCAGATGTGTAAGGTCTATGACTGGTCTCCAAGAACCGTTTTTCTTTTGGACCATAAAAAGAGGAGAATAAATTCCTCTCCCTCGTTGATCGTCTGGCACGGGTACGGCAGCGCCTTGAGCCAATAAAGATTTCACGTAGGCCAACAAGATCTGCCTTTTTTCTTCTGAGGCTGGAAGGGAGGTGAGAACAAACTTTAGTCTTGGGGACCTGCTGAAGGTCCAAGAATGGCCTGAAGAGACCGTTCTGACGGTCCAGAAGTCCTTGATTGAGGCCGCCCAGACATGCCGAAAATGTAGAAGACGAGCCCCCACCTGGCCTATCTGAGCGGGCCCAATCTCAAAAAGATTTGGTTGGTTCCCTCTCTCCTGTCGCACTGCTCTTGGCAGATTTCTTGAAGGATGACTGCCTTGATTTCCATGATCTAGAATATTCCCGACCCGGTCTGTAGCTACGGGCCTCCCTGGCTTGCTCCTGATACTGTTTTTTAGGAAAAAATCTCTTCTGGCTTTTTAGACGTCTGTCCTGAGGGAGAAACCCCGATTTACCACCAGTGGCCCGGGATATGGCGCTATCCAATTTATTCCCAAAAAGGGAAGAACCTTCGAAAGGGATACGGCACCACACCTGTTTTGAAGCTGGATCAGCCAGCCAGGGACGGAGCCATAGGGCCCGCTTTGCGGTTACAGCCGAAAGCATAACCCGGGACACTAGGCGGATGATGTCAATCGAAGCCTCCCCCAGAAAAGCCGAAGCAAGCCGTAACTCCTGAATAGGAGAACTTTTAGCGACTTCCTCCGAAATGTTTCTGAGGGTATCATCCACACCGTCCGTCCAGACTTCCATAGCTTTGGACATTGCCGCTAAAGCCAATGCTGGCTTGCATGCCATACCGGCAGTGAGGTAGACTCTCTTTAAATCGGAATCAATCCGTCTATCTAAAGCATCCTTAAATGAAACTGTATCCTCCAAAGGAAGGGTCACATGTTTTACTAGTCTCATCACCGCTGCATCCACAAGAGGAGCCGATTCCAGATGCTTAACCTCATCCTCCTTAAAGGGATATAATCTTAGGACTTTTGAGAGCATACTATTCTTTTTCTCCACTTTACTCCATTCATCCGTGATGACCTCACCAAGTTCAGGCAGAAATGGGAAGTTAAGACGCTCCCTTTTAAGTTGCTTAAAATACTTCCTTTGCTTGGAAGGATTAGCCACCTCATCTTCCCAGTTCAAAGCCTCTCTGATGGCCTTCACCAAGGGGGAAAGTAAAGCAAAATCAAAACCCACACAGGGACTATCTTCCTCAGATTCACTGTCTGAAGCAGCAGCTGAATGATGGCTGGTTAAAGAGGATTCCCAGAGCTCTTGAGCATGCGACTCCCTGACTGGAGACTGAGGTGACTCTGATTGAGGCACAGGGGTCTGATTGGCCCCGATCCCCTTGAGGGACTCCTTCACCACTTTTTCCACAAGGGATCTTAGTTGCTGGTCCGTACCCCCTCTCTCACTAGAGGCTTTGGAAAAGCAGAGGTCACACAGCGATTTTCCAATGGGAACTTGTGATCTGCATCCCCAGCAAGAGTTGATAACTGAGTGGCTGGAATGAGCCCTGGAGGACCGAGATCGATCCTCGCTACGGCGCCCAGATCTAGGGGGTGAGCCGTGATGCTTAGACTTGGAATATGAGTGCCGGTGGTAAGATTTAGAAGAATCGCTTCCTCTGTGCGTTGAGCTGCGTTGCTGTTCTGATCTAGATGGGCTAAGACAGAGATAGAGGAGACAAACAGATAAGGAAAGATAACAGACTGACTAATACCGGACCCCTCCCCCCCCCCCCCCTTACTTCCCCCCCAGACAGTACCTATTATGAGAGGGCTGGCCACATACAGGCGGAGGTGAATCCGTATCTCTAAGGGTCTCCATAACTGCTGCAAAGACATATAAGTAAGGCTGAGGATGCTATAAACACACACACATGCCCACCCCCATCTTCCCAGAAAGCCACCTACCTCCACAGCAGAGAACCTGGACAAGGGGAAGTCACGAAATAACCTGCAAGCATTCCCAAGGCTTGGGGGCTATCCCATGTTTAAATAAGGCGCCTTAATGACGTCATCACCGCGTCCCGTGCGCCGCTACCGCGCATGCGCGAATAGCGTCACTTTGCCGCTATCGCGCATGCGCGAACCAAGCCTCGATCCTGAGTCGTACTCGCGCATGCGCAGAACGAACGTATTAACGAAAACCAGGAAGTGAGCGACGGCTGGAACGCAGGCTAATCCGACCGCAATGTCTAAACCCATATACCTATACACAGGAAAAAACGAACAGAAAGAAGGGAAGAAGGCAAAGAACAAACACAAACTGCTGCCATGAAAAAAGAGGAACAATCTTACCGCTCCCACACGAACGTCTCCAGGCCGAAGGTAAGCACAATACATACCGGACTTCTTAGGGCACAATAGGTCACCTGCTATTTAGCTGGGCTATCCGACCAAATGCGCAGCCTGCCCGCCAGTGGCTAGGCTCCTGGCTTTCCTCCAGCGCTTATATCCAACTGCCCACTCCATACCCCGCTAGTAGCTAGGGCTTAACGGAGATATGCGACAACTTCATCCACAGTCGCTTTCGGCCAAACCAACGACGCAACCGTGTGGGAGCAATCTTCAGGTAGAAAGACCATACGTCTGGTCCTACGGAGGAGGACAAAAAAAGAACACGGCCATGGGCAGGGAGCAAAGATTTATGGGAGTAGTGTCCTATAGGGTAGTGGAGGCGGGACTTAACCCACACGTTGCTGCCATGGAGTCTGTCAGGAAATTAATTTATATTGATGGTAGACCAGTATCTCGACTGATCTTGCTATTTAATAACTGCCTTTGCCAATAACATGAAAGAAGTATGTAAAATGTTTTTTAGAAGGATGTCTCCAATGCCATTTTTTTTTTTTTTTAAAACAGCACAAGTTTATTGAACAACTCAGTTATAACATCGCATTACAGTAGGAACAAACATTAGCTACATCATAGGTGAAGGACAGTAATACATCATACATGAAGGAAGTTTCCTGACAAAGGTGATATGGACTCCAACACAATTCACTCCACACATGTATGTAGATTTTCTGCCCACCTATCCCATATTTTGTGGTATTTGGCTGGACACCCACGATGTCTATATACCAGTTTAATCAAGGGTAGCTTACTATTAATGCCCATTACCCATTCCCGCAAGGTAGGCATGGTTGGACGCATCCAGTATTTGGCCACTAGCTTTCGTGCAGTAAACAGCGTAGAGTGTAGAAATGTAGCCAAATATTTATCAACAGAGGTATCAGGAAATATGCTGAGTAGGCAACTCTTAGGGTCGAGTTGAAGGGGTGAACCCATGTGGTCGTGTAGAAACTTGACAATCTGCCCCCAATACTCCTGGACCATTGGGCATTGCCAGAGAAGATGGTAGAAAGTACCAGACGTACTAGAGCATCTGGGACACTTCGGGTCATAGTCAGGATGATATTTGGCTATCCGGACAGGGGTGAGATATGACTTGTGCATCACATAGTACTGCGTTAGTCGGTCAGGTAAATTAAGTGAAGACTGTTTAATGTTCTCGAGGGCATCCTCCCATTCCTCCCCTTTAAAGGGACCTATTTCCTCTTCCCATCTCAACCTAGCCCGTTCAGTGATTTGCGCCACCAAGCGGGCCCGGAGCAGGCTGTATAAAGTCGAGATCAATTTAGTCGGTTCGTCCCCCATAATTACATCTGTCAAAGCCAACGACTGTACATTCGGGAAGTCCTGAGCAAATTGCGCACGGAGCGCGTGTCGCAGTTGCAAGTAGCGAAAGTGCATGTGAGGGGGTATGTTAAATTCCACTTGTAAGGAGGGAAAATCCCTTACGTCCATAGGAGTCACCACCTGGTGCAGATAAAGTATCCCCCTAGAAGCCCACAAGTCTACATCTGGTAAGCCATACAACTCATGAAGCAGGGGGTTGCGCCATAACGGTGTATGTGAGTGGTGATAGTCAGCTCCCAGTAATCTAAGGGCTAGCTTCCAAATACTCCGGTGGTGTGGCAGGATCCGGAACCGGGCATCCCTTACCCCACCACCCCGAAAAATCATCTGAAGTGGAGTATCAACAGTGGATTCAGCCCTCCCGCCCACCAAGGCCTGTTATCTGTGACTATCCGCTTTATGGAGGTGATAAAAATGGGAAACCTGAGCTGCTATGTAGTATGTGTGGAAATCAGGAAGAGCCAATCCCCCCATAGAGGTTGGGTTTTTAAGTGTGTTCCATGCCAACTTATGTCTAGAAGGGCCCCAGATAAAGGTGTTCAAAACACCGTCTAGCGTTTTGAAGAACGCCACAGGGACCATGACAGGGGAATGCCAAAGTACATAAAGGAGTTTAGGCAGGAGGATCATTTTAGTAATATTGATCCGTCCCATAACCCCAATTGGGAGACGGGACCAAGCCTTAGTCTGCTCCCGTACATACAGAAGCAGTGGTTCAAGATTGTAGTGAATATACTCCCTGGGCTCCCTCGTAACCTGCACTCCCAGATACTGGATGGAAGATACCCTGGAGAGCGGGAGAGAAGCCGCACCCCGGTCCGGGGGGAACAAGTCAATGGGTAAAACCTGCGACTTGGTCCAATTAATACGCAGACCGGAATGACCACCAAACTCCTCGATGACCCCCAGGGCAGCTCCCAACGACTGACCCGAGTCCTCTAAATACAGTAAAGTATCATCCGCATACATACTTACCGACTCCACCAGAGAGCCGCGTCGGAGGCCTACTACATCCGGGTGCGCCCGAAGTGCAGCAGCCAACGGTTCTGCCGCCAAAGCATACAGCATAGGAGAGAGCGGACAGCCCTGACGTGTGCCACGGCCCAATTGAAAGGGGTCTGACACCCATCCATTAACCGCTACTCTAGCCATTGGGCGATAGTATAGGAGAGTAATCCATTTAATAAAATTGGGGCCAAACCCAAATTTACCGAAGCATTCCCAAAGATAATTCCACTCAATCGAATTCCAATGGCATTTTTACATGCCTTAGTCTTCATAGGTTCCTTTTTGGCCTAATTGGAAGGTTGAAAACTAGAAAAAGTGAGCATGAATACTCAATAAAAAAAATCTCCACCTGATCTTACGCTTTTCCTTGAAAAAATGGTAAGACCCCATTTTTACATATCACTTCATTTAAAGAATGCTGGCCACACATATTAGTTTGCCTCTTCAACAGTCAGACATGTTTCGGCAGTGGTTCTGTCATTTTTCTTTTTGAAAAATCAAGAGATGTTTTTTTCTTATGTAGATGCTCATTAATGTAAATAAAATTGATGATTCTGAAATGCCAAAATTGCATTTTCCTGCCAAAAGTGAACTGTAGACAGATGGTTGTGCAAAAGTGGAGAGAGAGTAGTCTGAACTGAGTTAGGAAACACCTGGGAGCTTTCCTTTCAGTTATTGGACTTATAGTAGCCAGCTGTGAGTCTCTTCCAAGCTTGATGACATCACATCTGTAGCAATTCCATATTCTGAGAGAGAACTACATCTTCTGCTTTGAAGGATCAAGCTTACCAATGTTGATGGGAACCCACTTGCTTGGGTCAAGCAATGCTTTGTGAAAGCAGTTATTGGCTTTAATCTCAGACCTTCCCTGAAAACATTGTGAGAAGTGACCCAAGCACCCTGCCAGTAGCCTCAGCACTGAACTTCTCTCCACAACTAGCAAACTGCGTTCTGTAGTTCTTTTAAACCTCGTCCAGGGAGAGAGAAGTCAACATAAGGAGACTCTTACAACAGCATGTATAGGAAGAAAATGAATTTATATTGATGGTCGACTGTTATCTCGACTGATCTTGCTATTTAATAACTGCCTTTAACACGAAAGAAGTATGTAAAACATTTTTAGAAGGATGTCTCCAATGGCATTTTTACATGTCTTAGTCTTCATAGGTTCCTTTTTGGTCTAATTGGAAGGTTGAAAACTAGAAAAAGTGAGCGTGAATACTCAATAAAAAAAATCTCCACCTGATCTTACGCTTTTCCTTGAAAAAATGGTAAGACCCCATTTTTACATATCACTTCATTTAAAGAATGCTGGCCACACATATTAGTTTGCCTCTTCAACAGTCAGACATGTTTCGGCAGTGGTTCTGTCATTTTTTTTTTTTTTTTAAATCAAGAGATGTTATTTTTTCATGGAGATGCTCATTAATGTAAATAAAATTGATGATTCTGAAATGCCAAAATTGCATTTTCCTGCCAAAAGTGAACTGTAGACAGATGGTTGTGCAACAATGGAGAGAGAGTAGTCTGAATTAAGTTAGAAAACACCTGGGAGCTTTCCTTTCAGTTATTGGACTTATAGTAGCCAGTTGTGTGTCTCTTCCAAGCTTGATGACATCACATCTGTAGCAAATCCACATTCTGAGAGAGAACTACATCTTCCGCTTTGAAGGATCAAGCTTACCAATGTTGATGGGAACCCACTTGCTTGGGTCAAGCAATGCTTTGTGAAAGCAGCATTTAGCTTTAATCTCAGACCTTCCCTGAGAACATTGTAAGGAGTGACCCAAGCACCCCGCCAGGAGCCTCAGCACTGAACTTCTCTCCACAACTAGGAAACTGCATTCTGTAGTTCTTTTAAACCTCGTCCAGGGAGGGAGAAGTCAACATAAGGAGACTCTTACAACAGCATGTATAGGAAGAAAATGAATTTATATTGATGGTCGACTGTTATCTCAACTGATTTTGCTATTTAATAACTGCCTTTAACACGAAAGAAGTATGTAAAACATTTTTAGAAGGATGTCTCCAATGGCATTTTTACATGTCTTAGTCTTCATAGGTTCCTTTTTGGTCTAATTGGAAGGTTGAAAACTAGAAAAAGTGAGCGTGAATACTCAATAAAAAAAATCTCCACCTGATCTTACGCTTTTCCTTGAAAAAATGGTAAGACCCCATTTTTACATATCACTTCATTTAAAGAATGCTGGCCACACATATTAGTTTGCCTCTTCAACAGTCATACATGTTTCGGCAGTGGTTCTGTCATTTTTCTTTTTGAAAAATCAAGAGATGTTTTTTTTTCATGTAGATGCTCATTAATGTAAATAAAATTGATGATTCTGAAATGACAAAATTGCATTTTCCTGCCAAAAGTGAACTGTAGACAGATGGTTGTGCAAAAGTGGAGAGAGAGTAGTCTGAATTGAGTTAGGAAACACCTGGGAGCTTTCCTTTCAGTTATTGGACTTATAGTAGCCAGCTGTGAGTCTCTTCCAAGCTTGATGACATCACATCTGTAGCAATTCCACATTCTGAGAGAGAACTACATCTTCTGCTTTGAAGGATCAAGCTTACCAATATTTGATGGGAACCCACTTGCTTGGGTCAAGCAATGCTTTGCGAAAGCAGCTATTAGCTTTAATCTCAGACCTTCCCTGAGAACATTGTGAGGAGTGACCCAAGCACCCTGCCAGTAGCCTCAGCACTGAACTTCTCTCCACAACTAGGAAACTGCATTCTGTAGTTCTTTTAAACCTCGTCCAGGGAGGGAGAAGTCAACATAAGGAGACTCTTACAACAGCATGTATAGGAAGAAAATGAATTTATATTGATGGTCGACTGTTATCTCGACTGATCTTGCTATTTAATAACTGCCTTTAACACGAAAGAAGTATGTAAAACATTTTTAGAAGGATGTCTCCAATGGCATTTTTACATGTCTTAGTCTTCATAGGTTCCTTTTTGGTCTAATTGGAAGGTTGAAAACTAGAAAAAGTGAGCGTGAATACTCAAGAAAAAAAATCTCCACCTGATCTTACGCTTTTCCTTGAAAAAATGGTAAGACCCCATTTTTACATATCACTTCATTTAAAGAATGCTGGCCACACATATTAGTTTGCCTCTTCAACAGTCAGACATGTTTCGGCAGTGTTTCTGTCATTTTTTTTTTTTTTTGAAAAATCAAGAGATGTTATTTTTTCATGGAGATGCTCATTAATGTAAATAAAATTGATGATTCTGAAATGCCAAAATTGCATTTTCCTGCCAAAAGTGAACTGTAGACAGATGGTTGTGCAAAAGTGGAGAGAGAGTAGTCTGAATTGAGTTAGGAAACACCTGGGAGCTTTCCTTTCAGTTATTGGACTTATAGTAGCCAGCTGTGAGACTCTTCCAAGCTTGATGACATCACATCTGTAGCAATTCCACATTTTGAGAGAGAACTACATCTTCTGCTTTGAAGGATCAAGCTTACCAATATTTGATGGGAACCCACTTGCTTGGGTCAAGCAATGCTTTGTGAAAGCAGCTATTAGCTTTAATCTCAGACCTTCCCTGAGAACATTGTGAGGAGTGACCCAAGCACCCTGCCAGTAGCCTCAGCACTGAACTTCACTCCACAACTAGGAAACTGTATTCTGTAGTTCTTTTAAACCTCGTCCAGGGAGGGAGAAGTCAACATAAGGAGACTCTTACAACAGCATGTATAGGAAGAAAATGAATTTATATTGATGGTGGACTGTTATCTCGACTGATCTTGCTATTTAATAACTGCCTTTAACACGAAAGAAGTATGTAAAACATTTTTAGAAGGATGTCTCCAATGGCATTTTTACATGTCTTAGTCTTCATAGGTTCCTTTTTGGTCTAATTGGAAGGTTGAAAACTAGAAAAAGTGAGCGTGAATACTCAATAAAAAAAATCTCCACCTGATCTTACGCTTTTCCTTGAAAAAATGGAAAGACCCCATTTTTCCATATCACTTCATTTAAAGAATGCTGGCCACACATATTAGTTTGCCTCTTCAACAGTCATACATGTTTCGGCAGTGGTTCTGTCATTTTTCTTTTTGAAAAATCAAGAGATGTTTTTTTTTCATGTAGATGCTCATTAATGTAAATAAAATTGATGATTCTGAAATGACAAAATTGCATTTTCCTGCCAAAAGTGAACTGTAGACAGATGGTTGTGCAAAAGTGGAGAGAGAGTAGTCTGAATTGAGTTAGGAAACACCTGGGAGCTTTCCTTTCAGTTATTGGACTTATAGTAGCCAGCTGTGAGTCTCTTCCAAGCTTGATGACATCACATCTGTAGCAATTCCACATTCTGAGAGAGAACTACATCTTCTGCTTTGAAGGATCAAGCTTACCAATGTTGATGGGAACCCACTTGCTTGGGTCAAGAAATGCTTTGTGAAAGCAGCTATTAGCTTTAATCTCAGACCTTCCCTGAGAACATTGTGAGGAGTGACCCAAGCACCCTGCCAGTAGCCTCAGCACTGAACTTCTCTCCACAACTAGGAAACTGCATTCTGTAGTTCTTTTAAACCTCGACCAGGGAGGGAGAAGTCAACATAAGGAGACTCTTACAACAGCATGTATAGGAAGAAAATGAATTTATATTGATGGTCGACTGTTATCTCGACTGATCTTGCTATTTAATAACTGCCTTTTTACACGAAAGAAGTATGTAAAACATTTTTAGAAGGATGTCTCCAATGGCATTTTTACATGTCTTAGTCTTCATAGGTTCCTTTTTGGTCTAATTGGAAGGTTGAAAACTAGAAAAAGTGAGCGTGAATACTCAAGAAAAAAAATCTTCACCTGATCTTACACTTTTCCTTGAAAAAATGGTAAGACCCCATTTTTACATATCACTTCATTTAAAGAATGCTGGCCACACATATTAGTTTGCCTCTTCAACAGTCAGACATGTTTCGGCGGTGGATCTGTCATTTTTTTTTTGGAAATATCAAGAGATGTTTTTTTTTCATCTAGATGCTCATTAATGTAAATAAAATTGATGATTTTGAAATGCCAAAATTGCATTTTCCTGCCAAAAGTGAACTGTAGACAGATGGTTGTGCAAAAATGGAGAGAGAGTAGTCTGAATTAAGCTAGGAAACACCTGGGAGCTTTCCTTTCAGTTATTGGACTTATAGTAGCCAGCTGTGTGTCTCTTCCAAGCTTGATGACATCACATCTGTAGCAAATCCACATTCTGAGAGAGAACTACATCTTCCGCTTTGAAGGATCAAGCTTACCAATGTTGATGGGAACCCACTTGCTTGGGTCAATCAATGCTTTGTGAAAGCAGCATTTAGCTTTAATCGCAGACCTTCACTGAGAACATTGTAAGGAGTGACCCAAGCACCCCGCCAGGAGCCTCAGCACTGAACTTCTCTCCACAACTAGGAAACTGCATTCTGTAGTTCTTTTAAACCTCGTGCAGGGAGGGAGAAGTCAACATAAGGAGACTCTTACAACAGCATGTATAGGAAGAAAATGAATTTATATTGATGGTCGACTGTTATCTCAACTGATTTTGCTATTTAATAACTGCCTTTAACACGAAAGAAGTATGTAAAACATTTTTAGAAGGATGTCTCCAATGGCATTTTTACATGTCTTAGTCTTCATAGGTTCCTTTTTGGTCTAATTGGAAGGTTGAAAACTAGAAAAAGTGAGCGTGAATACTCAATAAAAAAAATCTCCACCTGATCTTACGCTTTTCCTTGAAAAAATGGTAAGACCCCATTTTTACATATCACTTCATTTAAAGAATGCTGGCCACACATATTAGTTTGCCTCTTCAACAGTCAGACATGTTTCGGCAGTAGTTCTGTCATTTTTCTTTTTGAAAAATCAAGAGATGTTTTTTTTTTCATGTAGATGCTCATTAATGTAAATAAAATTGATGATTCTGAAATGACAAAATTGCATTTTCCTGCCAAAAGTGAACTGTAGACAGATGGTTGTGCAAAAGTGGAGAGAGAGTAGTCTGAATTAAGTTAGGAAACACCTGGGAGCTTTCCTTTCAGTTATTGGACTTATAGTAGCCAGGGGTGAGTCTCTTCCAAGCTTGATGACATCACATCTGTAGCAAATCCACATTCTGAGAGAGAACTACGTCTTCTGCTTTGAAGGATCAAGCTTACCAATGTTGATGGGAACCCACTTGCTTGGGTCAAGAAATTCATTGTGAAAGCAGCTATTAGCTTTAATCTCAGACCTTCCCTGAGAACATTGTGAGGAGTTACCCAAGCACCCTGCCAGTAACCTCAGCACTGAACTTCTCTCCACAACTAGGAAACTGCATTCTGTAGTTCTTTTAAACCTCGTCCAGGGAGGGAGAAGTCAACATAAGGAGACTCTTACAACAGCATGTATAGGAAGAAAATGAATTTATATTGATGGTCGACTGTTATCTCGACTGATCTTGCTATTTAATAACTGCCTTTAACACGAAAGAAGTATGTAAAACATTTTTAGAAGGATGTCTCCAATGGCATTTTTACATGTCTTAGTCTTCATAGGTTCCTTTTTGGTCTAATTGGAAGGTTGAAAACTAGAAAAAGTGAGCGTGAATACTCAAGAAAAAAAATCTCCACCTGATCTTACGCTTTTCCTTGAAAAAATGGTAAGACCCCATTTTTACATATCACTTCATTTAAAGAATGCTGGCCACACATATTAGTTTGCCTCTTCAACAGTCAGACATGTTTCGGCAGTGTTTCTGTCATTTTTTTTTTTTTTTGAAAAATCAAGAGATGTTATTTTTTCATGGAGATGCTCATTAATGTAAATAAAATTGATGATTCTGAAATGCCAAAATTGCATTTTCCTGCCAAAAGTGAACTGTAGACAGATGGTTGTGCAAAAGTGGAGAGAGAGTAGTCTGAATTGAGTTAGGAAACACCTGGGAGCTTTCCTTTCAGTTATTGGACTTATAGTAGCCAGCTGTGAGACTCTTCCAAGCTTGATGACATCACATCTGTAGCAATTCCACATTTTGAGAGAGAACTACATCTTCTGCTTTGAAGGATCAAGCTTACCAATATTTGATGGGAACCCACTTGCTTGGGTCAAGCAATGCTTTGTGAAAGCAGCTATTAGCTTTAATCTCAGACCTTCCCTGAGAACATTGTGAGGAGTGACCCAAGCACCCTGCCAGTAGCCTCAGCACTGAACTTCACTCCACAACTAGGAAACTGTATTCTGTAGTTCTTTTAAACCTCGTCCAGGGAGGGAGAAGTCAACATAAGGAGACTCTTACAACAGCATGTATAGGAAGAAAATGAATTTATATTGATGGTGGACTGTTATCTCGACTGATCTTGCTATTTAATAACTGCCTTTAACACGAAAGAAGTATGTAAAACATTTTTAGAAGGATGTCTCCAATGGCATTTTTACATGTCTTAGTCTTCATAGGTTCCTTTTTGGTCTAATTGGAAGGTTGAAAACTAGAAAAAGTGAGCGTGAATACTCAATAAAAAAAATCTCCACCTGATCTTACGCTTTTCCTTGAAAAAATGGAAAGACCCCATTTTTCCATATCACTTCATTTAAAGAATGCTGGCCACACATATTAGTTTGCCTCTTCAACAGTCATACATGTTTCGGCAGTGGTTCTGTCATTTTTCTTTTTGAAAAATCAAGAGATGTTTTTTTTTCATGTAGATGCTCATTAATGTAAATAAAATTGATGATTCTGAAATGACAAAATTGCATTTTCCTGCCAAAAGTGAACTGTAGACAGATGGTTGTGCAAAAGTGGAGAGAGAGTAGTCTGAATTGAGTTAGGAAACACCTGGGAGCTTTCCTTTCAGTTATTGGACTTATAGTAGCCAGCTGTGAGTCTCTTCCAAGCTTGATGACATCACATCTGTAGCAATTCCACATTCTGAGAAAGAACTACATCTTCTGCTTTGAAGGATCAAGCTTACCAATGTTGATGGGAACCCACTTGCTTGGGTCAAGAAATGCTTTGTGAAAGCAGCTATTAGCTTTAATCTCAGACCTTCCCTGAGAACATTGTGAGGAGTGACCCAAGCACCCTGCCAGTAGCCTCAGCACTGAACTTCTCTCCACAACTAGGAAACTGCATTCTGTAGTTCTTTTAAACCTCGACCAGGGAGGGAGAAGTCAACATAAGGAGACTCTTACAACAGCATGTATAGGAAGAAAATGAATTTATATTGATGGTCGACTGTTATCTCGACTGATCTTGCTATTTAATAACTGCCTTTTTACACGAAAGAAGTATGTAAAACATTTTTAGAAGGATGTCTCCAATGGCATTTTTACATGTCTTAGTCTTCATAGGTTCCTTTTTGGTCTAATTGGAAGGTTGAAAACTAGAAAAAGTGAGCGTGAATACTCAATAAAAAAAATCTCCACCTGATCTTACGCTTTTCCTTGAAAAAATGGTAAGACCCCATTTTTACATATCACTTCATTTAAAGAATGCTGGCCACACATATTAGTTTGCCTCTTCAACAGTCAGACATGTTTCGGCGGTGGATCTGTCATTTTTTTTTTGGAAATATCAAGAGATGTTTTTTTTTCATCTAGATGCTCATTAATGTAAATAAAATTGATGATTTTGAAATGCCAAAATTGCATTTTCCTGCCAAAAGTGAACTGTAGACAGATGGTTGTGCAAAAATGGAGAGAGAGTAGTCTGAATTAAGCTAGGAAACACCTGGGAGCTTTCCTTTCAGTTATTGGACTTATAGTAGCCAGCTGTGTGTCTCTTCCAAGCTTGATGACATCACATCTGTAGCAAATCCACATTCTGAGAGAGAACTACATCTTCCGCTTTGAAGGATCAAGCTTACCAATGTTGATGGGAACCCACTTGCTTGGGTCAATCAATGCTTTGTGAAAGCAGCATTTAGCTTTAATCGCAGACCTTCACTGAGAACATTGTAAGGAGTGACCCAAGCACCCCGCCAGGAGCCTCAGCACTGAACTTCTCTCCACAACTAGGAAACTGCATTCTGTAGTTCTTTTAAACCTCGTGCAGGGAGGGAGAAGTCAACATAAGGAGACTCTTACAACAGCATGTATAGGAAGAAAATGAATTTATATTGATGGTCGACTGTTATCTCAACTGATTTTGCTATTTAATAACTGCCTTTAACACGAAAGAAGTATGTAAAACATTTTTAGAAGGATGTCTCCAATGGCATTTTTACATGTCTTAGTCTTCATAGGTTCCTTTTTGGTCTAATTGGAAGGTTGAAAACTAGAAAAAGTGAGCGTGAATACTCAATAAAAAAAATCTCCACCTGATCTTACGCTTTTCCTTGAAAAAATGGTAAGACCCCATTTTTACATATCACTTCATTTAAAGAATGCTGGCCACACATATTAGTTTGCCTCTTCAACAGTCAGACATGTTTCGGCAGTGGTTCTGTCATTTTTCTTTTTGAAAAATCAAGAGATGTTTTTTTTTTCATGTAGATGCTCATTAATGTAAATAAAATTGATGATTCTGAAATGACAAAATTGCATTTTCCTGCCAAAAGTGAACTGTAGACAGATGGTTGTGCAAAAGTGGAGAGAGAGTAGTCTGAATTAAGTTAGGAAACACCTGGGAGCTTTCCTTTCAGTTATTGGACTTATAGTAGCCAGGGGTGAGTCTCTTCCAAGCTTGATGACATCACATCTGTAGCAAATCCACATTCTGAGAGAGAACTACGTCTTCTGCTTTGAAGGATCAAGCTTACCAATGTTGATGGGAACCCACTTGCTTGGGTCAAGAAATTCATTGTGAAAGCAGCTATTAGCTTTAATCTCAGACCTTCCCTGAGAACATTGTGAGGAGTGACCCAAGCACCCTGCCAGTAACCTCAGCACTGAACTTCTCTCCACAACTAGGAAACTGCATTCTGTAGTTCTTTTAAACCTCGTCCAGGGAGGGAGAAGTCAACATAAGGAGACTCTTACAACAGCATGTATAGGAAGAAAATGAATTTATATTGATGGTCGACTGTTATCTCGACTGATCTTGCTATTTAATAACTGCCTTTAACACGAAAGAAGTATGTAAAACATTTTTAGAAGGATGTCTCCAATGGCATTTTTACATGTCTTAGTCTTCATAGGTTCCTTTTTGGTCTAATTGGAAGGTTGAAAACTAGAAAAAGTGAGCGTGAATACTCAATAAAAAAAATCTCCACCTGATCTTACGCTTTTCCTTGAAAAAATGGTAAGACCCCATTTTTACATATCACTTCATTTAAAGAATGCTGGCCACACATATTAGTTTGCCTCTTCAACAGTCAGACATGTTTCGGCAGTGGTTCTGTCATTTTATTTTTTTTTTTAAATCAAGAGATGTTATTTTTTCATGGAGATGCTCATTAATGTAAATAAAATTGATGATTCTGAAATGACAAAATTGCATTTTCCTGCCAAAAGTGAACTGTAGACAGATGGTTGTGCAAAAGTGGAGAGAGAGTAGTCTGAATTAAGTTAGGAAACACCTGGGAGCTTTCCTTTCAGTTATTGGACTTATAGTAGCCAGGGGTGAGTCTCTTCCAAGCTTGATGACATCACATCTGTAGCAATTCCAAATTCTGAGAGAGAACTAAGTCTCCTGCTTTAAAGGATCAAGCTTGCCAATGTTGATGGGAACCCACTTGCTTGGGTCAAGAAATGCTTTGTGAAAGCAGCTATTAGCTTTAATCTCAGACCTTCCCTGAGAACATTGTGAGGAGTGACCCAAGCACCCTGCCAGTAGCCTCAGCACTGAACTTCTCTCCACAACTAGGAAACTGCATTCTGTAGTTCTTTTAAACATCGTCCAGGGAGGGAGAAGTCAACATAAGGAGACTCTTACAACAGCATGTATAGGAAGAAAATGAATTTATATTGATGGTCGACTGTTATCTCGACTGATCTTGCTATTTAATAACTGCCTTTAACACGAAAGAAGTATGTAAAACATTTTTAGAAGGATGTCTCCAATGGCATTTTTACATGTCTTAGTCTTCATAGGTTCCTTTTTGGTCTAATTGGAAGGTTTAAAACTAGAAAAAGTGAGCGTGAATACTCAATAAAAAAAATCTCCACCTGATCTTACGCTTTTCCTTGAAAAAATGGTAAGACCCCATTTTTACATATCACTTCATTTAAAGAATGCCTGCCACACATATTAGTTTGCCTCTTCAACAGTCATACATGTTTCGGCAGTGGTTCTGTCATTTTTCTTTTTGAAAAATCAAGAGATGTTTTTTTTTTCATGTAGATGCTCATTAATGTAAATAAAATTGATGATTCTGAAATACCAAAATTGCATTTTCCTGCCAAAAGTGAACTGTAGACAGATGGTTGTGCAAAAGTGGAGAGAGAGTAGTCTGAATTGAGTTAGGAAACACCTGGGAGCTTTCCTTTCAGTTATTGGACTTATAGTAGCCAGCTGTGAGTCTCTTCCAAGCTTGATGACATCACATCTGTAGCAATTCCACATTTTGAGAGAGAACTACATCTTCTGCTTTGAAGGATCAAGCTTACCAATGTTGATGGGAACCCACTTGCTTGGGTCAAGCAATGCTTTGTGAAAGCAGCTATTAAGCTTTAATCTCAGACCTTCCCTGAGAACATTGTGAGGAGTGACGCAAGCACCCTGCCAGTAGCCTCAGCACTGAACTTCTCTCCACAACTAGGAAACTGCATTCTGTAGTTCTTTTAAACCTCGTCCAGGGAGGGAGAAGTCAACATAAGGAGACTCTTACAACAGCATGTATAGGAAGAAAATGAATTTATATTGATGGTCGACTGTTATCTCGACTGATCTTGCTATTTAATAACTGCCTTTAACACGAAAGAAGTATGTAAAACATTTTTAGAAGGATGTCTCCAATGGCATTTTTACATGTCTTAGTCTTCATAGGTTCCTTTTTGGTCTAATTGGAAGGTTGAAAACTAGAAAAAGTGAGCGTGAATACTCAATAAAAAAAATCTCCACCTGATCTTACGCTTTTCCTTGAAAAAATGGTAAGACCCCATTTTTACATATCACTTCATTTAAAGAATGCTGGCCTCACATATTAGTTTGCCTCTTCAACAGTCAGACATGTTTCGGCGGTGGATCTGTCTTTTTTTTTTTGGAAAAATCAAGAGATGTTATTTTTTCATGGAGATGCTCATTAATGTAAATAAAATTGATGATTCTGAAATGCCAAAATTGCATTTTCCTGCCAAAAGTGAACTGTAGACAGATGGTTGTGCAAAAGTGGAGAGAGAGTAGTCTGAATTGAGTTAGGAAACACCTGGGAGCTTTCCTTTCAGTTATTGGACTTATAGTAGCCAGCTGTGAGTCTCTTCCAAGCTTGATGACATCACATCTGTAGCAATTCCACATTTTGAGAGAGAACTACATCTTCTGCTTTGAAGGATCAAGCTTACCAATGTTGATGGGAACCCACTTGCTTGGGTCAAGCAATGCTTTGTGAAAGCAGCTATTAAGCTTTAATCTCAGACCTTCCCTGAGAACATTGTGAGGAGTGACCCAAGCACCCTGCCAGTAACCTCAGCACTGAACTTCTCTCCACAACTAGGAAACTGCATTCTGTAGTTCTTTTAAACCTCGTCCAGGGAGGGAGAAGTCAACATAAGGAGACTCTTACAACAGCATGTATAGGAAGAAAATGAATTTATATTGATGGTCGACTGTTATCTCGACTGATCTTGCTATTTAATAACTGCCTTTAACACGAAAGAAGTATGTAAAACATTTTTAGAAGGATGTCTCCAATGGCATTTTTACATGTCTTAGTCTTCATAGGTTCCTTTTTGGTCTAATTGGAAGGTTGAAAACTAGAAAAAGTGAGCGTGAATACTCAATAAAAAAAATCTCCACCTGATCTTACTCTTTTCCTTGAAAAGATGGTAAGACCCCATTTTTACATGTCACTTCATTTAAAGAATGCTGGCCACACATATTAGTTTGCCTCTTCAACAGTCATACATGTTTCGGCAGTGGTTCTGTCATTTTTCTTTTTGAAAAATCAAGAGATGTTTTTTTTTTCATGTAGATGCTCATTAATGTAAATAAAATTGATGATTCTGAAATGCCAAAATTGCATTTTCCTGCCAAAAGTGAACTGTAGACAGATGGTTGTGCAAAAGTGGAGAGAGAGTAGTCTGAATTGAGTTAGGAAACACCTGGGAGCTTTCCTTTCAGTTATTGGACTTATAGTAGCCAGCTGTGAGTCTCTTCCAAGCTTGATGACATCACATCTGTAGCAATTCCACATTTTGAGAGAGAACTACATCTTCTGCTTTGAAGGATCAAGCTTACCAATAGTTGATGGGAACCCACTTGCTTGGGTCAAGCAATGCTTTGTGAAACCAGCTATTAGCTTTAATCTCAGACCTTCCCTAAGAACATTGTGAGGAGTGACGCAAGCACCCTGCCAGTAGCCTCAGCACTGAACTTCTCTCCACAACTAGGAAACTGCATTCCGTAGTTCTTTTAAACCTCGTCCAGGGAGGGAGAAGTCAACATAAGGAGACTCTTACAACAGCATGTATAGGAAGAAAATGAATTTATATTGATGGTCGACTGTTATCTCGACTGATTTTGCTATTTAATAACTGCCTTTAACACGAAAGAAGTATGTAAAACATTTTTAGAAGGATGTCTCCAATGGCATTTTTACATGTCTTAGTCTTCATAGGTTCCTTTTTGGTCTAATTGGAAGGTTGAAAACTAGAAAAAGTGAGCGTGAATACTCAATAAAAAAAATCTCCACCTGATCTTACGCTTTTCCTTGAAAAAATGGTAAGACCCCATTTTTACATATCACTTCATTTAAAGAATGCTGGCCACACATATTAGTTTGCCTCTTCAACAGTCATACATGTTTCGGCAGTGGTTCTGTCATTTTTCTTTTTGAAAAATCAAGAGATGTTTTTTTTTCATGTAGATGCTCATTAATGTAAATAAAATTGATGATTCTGAAATGACAAAATTGCATTTTCCTGCCAAAAGTGAACTGTAGACAGATGGTTGTGCAAAAGTGGAGAGAGAGTAGTCTGAATTGAGTTAGGAAACACCTGGGAGCTTTCCTTTCAGTTATTGGACTTATAGTAGCCAGCTGTGAGTCTCTTCCAAGCTTGATGACATCACATCTGTAGCAATTCCACATTCTGAGAGAGAACTACATCTTCTGCTTTGAAGGATCAAGCTTACCAATATTTGATGGGAACCCACTTGCTTGGGTCAAGCAATGCTTTGCGAAAGCAGCTATTAGCTTTAATCTCAGACCTTCCCTGAGAACATTGTGAGGAGTGACCCAAGCACCCTGCCAGTAGCCTCAGCACTGAACTTCTCTCCACAACTAGGAAACTGCATTCTGTAGTTCTTTTAAACCTCGTCCAGGGAGGGAGAAGTCAACATAAGGAGACTCTTACAACAGCATGTATAGGAAGAAAATGAATTTATATTGATGGTCGACTGTTATCTCGACTGATCTTGCTATTTAATAACTGCCTTTAACACGAAAGAAGTATGTAAAACATTTTTAGAAGGATGTCTCCAATGGCATTTTTACATGTCTTAGTCTTCATAGGTTCCTTTTTGGTCTAATTGGAAGGTTGAAAACTAGAAAAAGTGAGCGTGAATACTCAATAAAAAAAATCTCCACCTGATCTTACTCTTTTCCTTGAAAAGATGGTAAGACCCCATTTTTACATGTCACTTCATTTAAAGAATGCTGGCCACACATATTAGTTTGCCTCTTCAACAGTCATACATGTTTCGGCAGTGGTTCTGTCATTTTTCTTTTTGAAAAATCAAGAGATGTTTTTTTTTTCATGTAGATGCTCATTAATGTAAATAAAATTGATGATTCTGAAATGCCAAAATTGCATTTTCCTGCCAAAAGTGAACTGTAGACAGATGGTTGTGCAAAAGTGGAGAGAGAGTAGTCTGAATTAAGTTAGGAAACAACTGGGAGCTTTCCTTTCAGTTATTGGACTTATAGTAGCCAGGGGTGAGTCTCTTCCAAGCTTGATGACATCACATCTGTAGCAAATCCACATTCTGAGAGAGAACTACGTCTTCTGCTTTGAAGGATCAAGCTTACCAATGTTGATGGGAACCCACTTGCTTGGGTCAAGAAATGCTTTGTGAAAGCAGCATTTAGCTTTAATCTCAGACCTTCCCTGAGAACATTGTGAGGAGTGACCCAAGCACCCTGCCAGTAGCCTCAGCACTGAACTTCTCTCCACAACTAGGAAACTGCATTCTGTAGTTCTTTTAAACCTCGTCCAGGGAGGGAGAAGTCAACATAAGGAGACTCTTACAACAGCATGTATAGGAAGAAAATGAATTTATATTGATGGTCGACTGTTATCTCGACTGATCTTGCTATTTAATAACTGCCTTTAACACGAAAGAAGTATGTAAAACATTTTTAGAAGGATGTCTCCAATGGCATTTTTACATGTCTTAGTCTTCATAGGTTCCTTTTTGGTCTAATTGGAAGGTTTAAAACTAGAAAAAGTGAGCGTGAATACTCAATAAAAAAAATCTCCACCTGATCTTACGCTTTTCCTTGAAAAAATGGTAAGACCCCATTTTTACATATCACTTCATTTAAAGAATGCTGGCCACACATATTAGTTTGCCTCTTCAACAGTCATACATGTTTCGGCAGTGGTTCTGTCATTTTTCTTTTTGAAAAATCAAGAGATGTTTTTTTTTCATGTAGATGCTCATTAATGTAAATAAAATTGATGATTCTGAAATACCAAAATTGCATTTTCCTGCCAAAAGTGAACTGTAGACAGATGGTTGTGCAAAAGTGGAGAGAGAGTAGTCTGAATTGAGTTAGGAAACACCTGGGAGCTTTCCTTTCAGTTATTGGACTTATAGTAGCCAGGGGTGAGTCTCTTCCAAGCTTGATGACATCACATCTGTAGCAATTCCACATTCTGAGAGAGAACCTCATCTTCTGCTTTGAAGGATCAAGCTTAACAATGTTGATGGGAACCCACTTGCTTGGGTCAAGCAATGCTTTGTGAAACCAGCTATTAGCTTTAATCTCAGACCTTCCCTGAGAACATTGTGAGGAGTGACGCCAGCACCCTGCCAGTAGCCTCAGCACTGAACTTCTCTCCACAACTAGGAAACTGCATTCTGTAGTTCTTTTAAACCTCGTCCAGGGAGGGAGAAGTCAACATAAGGAGACTCTTACAACAGCATGTATAGGAAGAAAATGAATTTATATTGATGGTCGACTGTTATCTCGACTGATCTTGCTATTTAATAACTGCCTTTAACACGAAAGAAGTATGTAAAACATTTTTAGAAGGATGTCTCCAATGGCATTTTTACATGTCTTAGTCTTCATAGGTTCCTTTTTGGTCTAATTGGAAGGTTGAAAACTAGAAAAAGTGAGCGTGAATACTCAATAAAAAAAATCTCCACCTGATCTTACGCTTTTCCTTGAAAAAATGGTAAGACCCCATTTTTACATATCACTTCATTTAAAGAATGCTGGCCACACATATAAGTTTGCCTCTTCAACAGTCATACATGTTTCGGCAGAGGTTCTGTCATTTTTCTTTTTGAAAAATCAAGAGATGTTTTTTTTTCATGTAGATGCTCATTAATGTAAATAAAATTGATGATTCTGAAATGACAAAATTGCATTTTCCTGCCAAAAGTGAACTGTAGACAGATGGTTGTGCAAAAGTGGAGAGAGAGTAGTCTGAATTGAGTTAGGAAACACCTGGGAGCTTTCCTTTCAGTTATTGGATTTATAGTAGCCAGCTGTGAGTCTCTTCCAAGCTTGATGACATCACATCTGTAGCAATTCCACATTCTGAGAGAGAACTACGTCTTCTAATTTGAAGGATCAAGCTTACCAATGTTGATGGGAACCCACTTGCTTGGGTCAAGAAATTCATTGTAAAAGCTGCTATTAGCTTTAATCTCAGACCTTCCCTGAGAACATTGTGAGGAGTGACCCAAGCACCCTGCCAGTAACCTCAGCACTGAACTTCTCTCCACAACTAGGAAACTGCATTCTGTAGTTCTTTTAAACCTCGTCCAGGGAGGGAGAAGTCAACATAAGGAGACTCTTACAACAGCATGTATAGGAAGAAAATGAATTTATATTGATGGTCGACTGTTATCTCGACTGATCTTGCTATTTAATAACTGCCTTTAACACGAAAGAAGTATGTAAAACATTTTTAGAAGGATGTCTCCAATGGCATTTTTACATGTCTTAGTCTTCATAGGTTCCTTTTTGGTCTAATTGGAAGGTTGAAAACTAGAAAAAGTGAGCGTGAATACTCAATAAAAAAAATCTCCACCTGATCTTAATCTTTTCCTTGAAAAGATGGTAAGACCCCATTTTTACATGTCACTTCATTTAAAGAATGCTGGCCACACATATTAGTTTGCCTCTTCAACAGTCATACATGTTTCGGCAGTGGTTCTGTCATTTTTCTTTTTGAAAAATCAAGAGATGTTTTTTTTTTCATGTAGATGCTCATTAATGTAAATAAAATTGATGATTCTGAAATGCCAAAATTGCATTTTCCTGCCAAAAGTGAACTGTAGACAGATGGTTGTGCAAAAGTGGAGAGAGAGTAGTCTGAATTGAGTTAGGAAACACCTGGGAGCTTTCCTTTCAGTTATTGGACTTATAGTAGCCAGCTGTGAGTCTCTTCCAAGCTTGATGACATCACATCTGTAGCAATTCCACATTTTGAGAGAGAACTACATCTTCTGGTTTGAATGATCAAGCTTACCATTAGTTGATGGGAACCCACTTGCTTGGGTCAAGCAATGCTTTGTGAAAGCAGCTATTAAGCTTTAATCTCAGACCTTCCCTGAGAACATTGTGAGGAGTGACCCAAGCACCCTGCCAGTAGCCTCAGCACTGAACTTCTCTCCACAACTAGGAAACTGCATTCTGTAGTTCTTTTAAACCTCGTCCAGGGAGGGAGAAGTCAACATAAGGAGACTCTTACAACAGCATGTATAGGAAGAAAATGAATTTATATTGATGGTCGACTGTTATCTCGACTGATCTTGCTATTTAATAACTGCCTTTAACACGAAAGAAGTATGTAAAACATTTTTAGAAGGATGTCTCCAATGGCATTTTTACATGTCTTAGTCTTCATAGGTTCCTTTTTGGTCTAATTGGAAGGTTGAAAACTAGAAAAAGTGAGCGTGAATACTCAATAAAAAAAATCTCCACCTGATCTTACGCTTTTCCTTGAAAAAATGGTAAGACCCCATTTTTACATATCACTTCATTTAAAGAATGCTGGCCACACAAATTAGTTTGCCTCTTCAACAGTCAGACATGTTTCGGCAGTGTTTCTGTCATTTTTTTTTTTTTGAAAAATCAAGAGATGTTATTTTTTCATGGAGATGCTCATTAATGTAAATAAAATTGATGATTCTGAAATGACAAAATTGCATTTTCCTGCCAAAAGCTAACTGTAGACAGATGGTTGTGCAAAAGTGGAGAGAGAGTAGTCTGAATTGAGGTAGGAAACACCTGGGAGCTTTCCTTTCAGTTATTGGACTTATAGTAGCCAGCTGTGAGTCTCTTCCAAGCTTGATGACATCACATCTGTAGCAATTCCACATTTTGAGAGAGAACTACATCTTCTGCTTTGAAGGATCAAGCTTACCAATAGTTGATGGGAACCCACTTGCTTGGGTCAAGCAATGCTTTGTGAAAGCAGCTATTAGCTTTAATCTCAGATCTTCCCTGAAAACATTGTGAGGAGTGACCCAAGCACCCTGCCAGTAGCCTCAGCACTGAACTTCTCTCCACAACTAGGAAACTGCATTCTGTAGTTCTTTTAAACCTCGTCCAGGGAGGGAGAAGTCAACATAAGGAGACTCTTACAACAGCATGTATAGGAAGAAAATGAATTTATATTGATGGTCGACTGTTATCTCGACTGATCTTGCTATTTAATAACTGCCTTTAACACGAAAGAAGTATGTAAAACATTTTTAGAAGGATGTCTCCAATGGCATTTTTACATGTCTTAGTCTTCATAGGTTCCTTTTTGGTCTAATTGGAAGGTTGAAAACTAGAAAAAGTGAGCGTGAATGCTCAATAAAAAAAATCTCCACCTGATCTTACGCTTTTCCTTGAAAAAATGGTAAGACCCCATTTTTACATATCACTTCATTTAAAGAATGCTGGCCACACAAATTAGTTTGCCTCTTCAACAGTCAGTCATGTTTCGGCAGTGTTACTGTCATTTTTGTTTTTTTGAAAAATCAAGAGATGTTATTTTTTCATGGAGATGCTCATTAATGTAAATAAAATTGATGATTCTGAAATGACAAAATTGCATTTTCCTGCCAAAAGTGAACTGTAGACAGATGGTTGTGCAAAAGTGGAGAGAGAGTAGTCTGAATTGAGTTAGGAAACACCTGGGAGCTTTCCTTTCAGTTATTGGACTTATAGTAGCCAGCTGTGAGTCTCTTCCAAGCTTGATGACATCACATCTGTAGGAATTCCACATTTTGAGAGAGAACTACATCTTCTGCTTTGAAGGATCAAGCTTACCAATAGTTGATGGGAACCCACTTGCTTGGGTCAAGCAATGCTTTGTGAAAGCAGCTATTAAGCTTTAATCTCAGACCTTCCCTGAGAACATTGTGAGGAGTGACCCAAGCACCCTGCCAGTAACCTCAGCACTGAACTTCTCTCCACAACTAGGAAACTGCATTCTGTAGTTCTTTTAAACCTCGTCCAGGGAGGGAGAAGTCAACATAAGGAGACTCTTACAACAGCATGTATAGGAAGAAAATGAATTTATATTGATGGTCGACTGTTATCTCGACTGATCTTGCTATTTAATAACTGCCTTTAACACGAAAGAAGTATGTAAAACATTTTTAGAAGGATGTCTCCAATGGCATTTTTACATGTCTTAGTCTTCATAGGTTCCTTTTTGGTCTAATTGGAAGGTTGAAAACTAGAAAAAGTGAGCGTGAATACTCAATAAAAAAAATCTCCACCTGATCTTACTCTTTTCCTTGAAAAGATGGTAAGACCCCATTTTTACATGTCACTTCATTTAAAGAATGCTGGCCACACATATTAGTTTGCCTCTTCAACAGTCATACATGTTTCGGCAGTGGTTCTGTCATTTTTCTTTTTGAAAAATCAAGAGATGTTTTTTTTTTCATGTAGATGCTCATTAATGTAAATAAAATTGATGATTCTGAAATGCCAAAATTGCATTTTCCTGCCAAAAGTGAACTGTAGACAGATGGTTGTGCAAAAGTGGAGAGAGAGTAGTCTGAATTAAGTTAGGAAACAACTGGGAGCTTTCCTTTCAGTTATTGGACTTATAGTAGCCAGGGGTGAGTCTCTTCCAAGCTTGATGACATCACATCTGTAGCAAATCCACATTCTGAGAGAGAACTACGTCTTCTGCTTTGAAGGATCAAGCTTACCAATGTTGATGGGAACCCACTTGCTTGGGTCAAGAAATGCTTTGTGAAAGCAGCATTTAGCTTTAATCTCAGACCTTCCCTGAGAACATTGTGAGGAGTGACCCAAGCACCCTGCCAGTAGCCTCAGCACTGAACTTCTCTCCACAACTAGGAAACTGCATTCTGTAGTTCTTTTAAACCTCGTCCAGGGAGGGAGAAGTCAACATAAGGAGACTCTTACAACAGCATGTATAGGAAGAAAATGAATTTATATTGATGGTCGACTGTTATCTCGACTGATCTTGCTATTTAATAACTGCCTTTAACACGAAAGAAGTATGTAAAACATTTTTAGAAGGATGTCTCCAATGGCATTTTTACATGTCTTAGTCTTCATAGGTTCCTTTTTGGTCTAATTGGAAGGTTTAAAACTAGAAAAAGTGAGCGTGAATACTCAATAAAAAAAATCTCCACCTGATCTTACGCTTTTCCTTGAAAAAATGGTAAGACCCCATTTTTACATATCACTTCATTTAAAGAATGCTGGCCACACATATTAGTTTGCCTCTTCAACAGTCATACATGTTTCGGCAGTGGTTCTGTCATTTTTCTTTTTGAAAAATCAAGAGATGTTTTTTTTTCATGTAGATGCTCATTAATGTAAATAAAATTGATGATTCTGAAATACCAAAATTGCATTTTCCTGCCAAAAGTGAACTGTAGACAGATGGTTGTGCAAAAGTGGAGAGAGAGTAGTCTGAATTGAGTTAGGAAACACCTGGGAGCTTTCCTTTCAGTTATTGGACTTATAGTAGCCAGCTGTGAGTCTCTTCCAAGCTTGATGACATCACATCTGTAGCAATTCCACATTTTGAGAGAGAACCTCATCTTCTGCTTTGAAGGATCAAGCTTAACAATGTTGATGGGAACCCACTTGCTTGGGTCAAGAAATTCATTGTGAAAGCAGCTATTAGCTTTAATCTCAGACCTTCACTGAGAACATTGTGAGGAGTGACCCAAGCACCCTGCCAGTAACCTCAGCACTGAACTTCTCTCCACAACTAGGAAACTGCATTCTGTAGTTCTTTTAAACCTCGTCCAGGGAGGGAGAAGTCAACATAAGGAGACTCTTACAACAGCATGTATAGGAAGAAAATGAATTTATATTGATGGTCGACTGTTATCTCGACTGATCTTGCTATTTAATAACTGCCTTTAACACGAAAGAAGTATGTAAAACATTTTTAGAAGGATGTCTCCAATGGCATTTTTACATGTCTTAGTCTTCATAGGTTCCTTTTTGGTCTAATTGGAAGGTTGAAAACTAGAAAAAGTGAGCGTGAATACTCAATAAAAAAAATCTCCACCTGATCTTACGCTTTTCCTTGAAAAAATGGTAAGACCCCATTTTTACATATCACTTCATTTAAAGAATGCTGGCCACACATATAAGTTTGCCTCTTCAACAGTCATACATGTTTCGGCAGAGGTTCTGTCATTTTTCTTTTTGAAAAATCAAGAGATGTTTTTTTTTCATGTAGATGCTCATTAATGTAAATAAAATTGATGATTCTGAAATGACAAAATTGCATTTTCCTGCCAAAAGTGAACTGTAGACAGATGGTTGTGCAAAAGTGGAGAGAGAGTAGTCTGAATTGAGTTAGGAAACACCTGGGAGCTTTCCTTTCAGTTATTGGATTTATAGTAGCCAGCTGTGAGTCTCTTCCAAGCTTGATGACATCACATCTGTAGCAATTCCACATTCTGAGAGAGAACTACGTCTTCTGCTTTGAAGGATCAAGCTTACCAATGTTGATGGGAACCCACTTGCTTGGGTCAAGAAATTCATTGTGAAAGCAGCTATTAGCTTTAATCTCAGACCTTCACTGAGAACATTGTGAGGAGTGACCCAAGCACCCTGCCAGTAACCTCAGCACTGAACTTCTCTCCACAACTAGGAAACTCCATTCTGTAGTTCTTTTAAACCTCGTCCAGGGAGGGAGAAGTCAACATAAGGAGACTCTTACAACAGCATGTATAGGAAGAAAATGAATTTATATTGATGGTCGACTGTTATCTCGACTGATCTTGCTATTTAATAACTGCCTTTAACACGAAAGAAGTATGTAAAACATTTTTAGAAGGATGTCTCCAATGGCATTTTTACATGTCTTAGTCTTCATAGGTTCCTTTTTGGTCTAATTGGAAGGTTGAAAACTAGAAAAAGTGAGCGTGAATACTCAATAAAAAAAATCTCCACCTGATCTTACTCTTTTCCTTGAAAAGATGGTAAGACCCCATTTTTACATGTCACTTCATTTAAAGAATGCTGGCCACACATATTAGTTTGCCTCTTCAACAGTCATACATGTTTCGGCAGTGGTTCTGTCATTTTTCTTTTTGAAAAATCAAGAGATGTTTTTTTTTTCATGTAGATGCTCATTAATGTAAATAAAATTGATGATTCTGAAATGCCAAAATTGCATTTTCCTGCCAAAAGTGAACTGTAGACAGATGGTTGTGCAAAAGTGGAGAGAGAGTAGTCTGAATTTAGTTAGGAAACACCTGGGAGCTTTCCTTTCAGTTATTGGACTTATAGTAGCCAGCTGTGAGTCTCTTCCAAGCTTGATGACATCACATCTGTAGCAATTCCACATTTTGAGAGAGAACTACACCTTCTGGTTTGAATGATCAAGCTTACCATTAGTTGATGGGAACCCACTTGCTTGGGTCAAGCAATGCTTTGTGAAAGCAGCTATTAAGCTTTAATCTCAGACCTTCCCTGAGAACATTGTGAGGAGTGACCCAAGCACCCTGCCAGTAGCCTCAGCACTGAACTTCTCTCCACAACTAGGAAACTGCATTCTGTAGTTCTTTTAAACCTCGTCCAGGGAGGGAGAAGTCAACATAAGGAGACTCTTACAACAGCATGTATAGGAAGAAAATGAATTTATATTGATGGTCGACTGTTATCTCGACTGATCTTGCTATTTAATAACTGCCTTTAACACGAAAGAAGTATGTAAAACATTTTTAGAAGGATGTCTCCAATGGCATTTTTACATGTCTTAGTCTTCATAGGTTCCTTTTTGGTCTAATTGGAAGGTTGAAAACTAGAAAAAGTGAGCGTGAATACTCAATAAAAAAAATCTCCACCTGATCTTACGCTTTTCCTTGAAAAAATGGTAAGACCCCATTTTTACATATCACTTCATTTAAAGAATGCTGGCCACACATATTAGTTTGCCTCTTCAACAGTCATACATGTTTCGGCAGTGGTTCTGTCATTTTTCTTTTTGAAAAATCAAGAGATGTTTTTTTTTCATGTAGATGCTCATTAATGTAAATAAAATTGATGATTCTGAAATGACAAAATTGCATTTTCCTGCCAAAAGTGAACTGTAGACAGATGGTTGTGCAAAAGTGGAGAGAGAGTAGTCTGAATTGAGTTAGGAAACACCTGGGAGCTTTCCTTTCAGTTATTGGACTTATAGTAGCCAGCTGTGAGTCTCTTCCAAGCTTGATGACATCACATCTGTAGCAATTCCACATTCTGAGAGAGAACTACATCTTCTGCTTTGAAGGATCAAGCTTACCAATATTTGATGGGAACCCACTTGCTTGGGTCAAGCAATGCTTTGCGAAAGCAGCTATTAGCTTTAATCTCAGACCTTCCCTGAGAACATTGTGAGGAGTGACCCAAGCACCCTGCCAGTAGCCTCAGCACTGAACTTCTCTCCACAACTAGGAAACTGCATTCTGTAGTTCTTTTAAACCTCGTCCAGGGAGGGAGAAGTCAACATAAGGAGACTCTTACAACAGCATGTATAGGAAGAAAATGAATTTATATTGATGGTCGACTGTTATCTCGACTGATCTTGCTATTTAATAACTGCCTTTAACACGAAAGAAGTATGTAAAACATTTTTAGAAGGATGTCTCCAATGGCATTTTTACATGTCTTAGTCTTCATAGGTTCCTTTTTGGTCTAATTGGAAGGTTGAAAACTAGAAAAAGTGAGCGTGAATACTCAATAAAAAAAATCTCCACCTGATCTTACGCTTTTCCTTGAAAAAATGGTAAGACCCCATTTTTACATATCACTTCATTTAAAGAATGCTGGCCACACATATTAGTTTCCCTCTTCAACAGTCAGACATGTTTCGGCAGTGTTTCTGTCATTTTTTTTTTTTTGAAAAATCAAGAGATGTTATTTTTTCATGGAGATGCTCAATAATGTAAATAAAATTGATGATTCTGAAATGACAAAATTGCATTTTCCTGCCAAAAGTGAACTGTAGACAGATGGTTGTGCAAAAGTGGAGAGAGAGTAGTCTGAATTGAGTTAGGAAACACCTGGGAGCTTTCCTTTCAGTTATTGGACTTATAGTAGCCAGCTGTGAGTCTCTTCCAAGCTTGATGACATCACATCTGTAACAATTCCACATTTTGAGAGAGAACTACATCTTCTGGTTTGAATGATCAAGCTTACCATTAGTTGATGGGAACCCACTTGCTTGGGTCAAGCAATGCTTTGTGAAAGCAGCTATTAAGCTTTAATCTCAGACCTTCCCTGAGAACATTGTGAGGAGTGACCCAAGCACCCTGCCAGTAGCCTCAGCACTGAACTTCTCTCCACAACTAGGAAACTGCATTCTGTAGTTCTTTTAAACCTCGTCCAGGGAGGGAGAAGTCAACATAAGGAGACTCTTACAACAGCATGTATAGGAAGAAAATGAATTTATATTGATGGTCGACTGTTATCTCGACTGATCTTGCTATTTAATAACTGCCTTTAACACGAAAGAAGTATGTAAAACATTTTTAGAAGGATGTCTCCAATGGCATTTTTACATGTCTTAGTCTTCATAGGTTCCTTTTTGGTCTAATTGGAAGGTTGAAAACTAGAAAAAGTGAGCGTGAATACTCAATAAAAAAAATCTCCACCTGATCTTACGCTTTTCCTTGAAAAAATGGTAAGACCCCATTTTTACATATCACTTCATTTAAAGAATGCTGGCCACACAAATTAGTTTGCCTCTTCAACAGTCAGACATGTTTCGGCAGTGTTTCTGTCATTTTTTTTTTTTGAAAAATCAAGAGATGTTATTTTTTCATGGAGATGCTCATTAATGTAAATAAAATTGATGATTCTGAAATGACAAAATTGCATTTTCCTGCCAAAAGTGAACTGTAGACAGATGGTTGTGCAAAAGTGGAGAGAGAGTAGTCTGAATTGAGTTAGGAAACACCTGGGAGCTTTCCTTTCAGTTATTGGACTTATAGTAGCCAGCTGTGAGTCTCTTCCAAGCTTGATGACATCACATCTGTAGCAATTCCACATTTTGAGAGAGAACTACATCTTCTGCTTTGAAGGATCAAGCTTACCAATAGTTGATGGGAACCCACTTGCTTGGGTCAAGCAATGCTTTGTGAAAGCAGCTATTAAGCTTTAATCTCAGACCTTCCCTGAGAACATTGTGAGGAGTGACCCAAGCACCCTGCCAGTAGCCTCAGCACTGAACTTCTCTCCACAACTAGGAAACTGCATTCTGTAGTTCTTTTAAACCTCGTCCAGGGAGGGAGAAGTCAACATAAGGAGACTCTTACAACAGCATGTATAGGAAGAAAATGAATTTATATTGATGTTCGACTGTTATCTCGACTGATCTTGCTATTTAATAACTGCCTTTAACACGAAAGAAGTATGTAAAACATTTTTAGAAGGATGTCTCCAATGGCATTTTTACATGTCTTAGTCTTCATAGGTTCCTATTTGGTCTAATTGGAAGGTTGAAAACTAGAAAAAGTGAGCGTGAATACTCAATAAAAAAAATCTCCACCTGATCTTACGCTTTTCCTTGAAAAAATGGTAAGACCCCATTTTTACATATCACTTAATTTAAAGAATGCTGGCCACACATATTAGTTTGCCTCTTCAACAGTCAGACATGTTTCGGCAGTGTTTCTGTAATTTTTATTTTTTTTGAAAAATCAAGAGATGTTATTTTTTCATGGAGATGCTCATTAATGTAAATAAAATTGATGATTCTGAAATGACAAAATTGCATTTTCCTGCCAAAAGTGAACTGTAGACAGATGGTTGTGCAAAAGTGGAGAGAGAGTAGTCTGAATTGAGTTAGGAAACACCTGGGAGCTTTCCTTTCAGTTATTGGACTTATAGTAGCCAGCTGTGAGTCTCTTCCAAGCTTGATGACATCACATCTGTAGCAATTCCACATTCTGAGAGAGAACTACGTCTTCTGCTTTGAAGGATCAAGTTTACCAATGTTGATGGGAACCCACTTGCTTGGGTCAAGAAATTCATTGTGAAAGCAGCTATTAGCTTTAATCTCAGACCTTCCCTGAGAACATTGTGAGGAGTGACCCAAGCACCCTGCCAGTAACCTCAGCACTGAACTTCTCTCCACAACTAGGAAACTGCATTCTGTAGTTCTTTTAAACCTCGTCCAGGGAGGGAGAAGTCAACATAAGGAGACTCTTACAACAGCATGTATAGGAAGAAAATGAATTTATATTGATGGTCGACTGTTATCTCGACTGATCTTGCTATTTAATAACTGCCTTTAACACGAAAGAAGTATGTAAAACATTTTTAGAAGGATGTCTCCAATGGCATTTTTACATGTCTTAGTCTTCATAGGTTCCTTTTTGGTCTAATTGGAAGGTTGAAAACTAGAAAAAGTGAGCGTGAATACTCAATAAAAAAAATCTCCACCTGATCTTACTCTTTTCCTTGAAAAGATGGTAAGACCCCATTTTTACATGTCACTTCATTTAAAGAATGCTGGCCACACATATTAGTTTGCCTCTTCAACAGTCATACATGTTTCGGCAGTGGTTCTGTCATTTTTCTTTTTGAAAAATCAAGAGATGTTTTTTTTTTCATGTAGATGCTCATTAATGTAAATAAAATTGATGATTCTGAAATGCCAAAATTGCATTTTCCTGCCAAAAGTGAACTGTAGACAGATGGTTGTGCAAAAGTGGAGAGAGAGTAGTCTGAATTAAGTTAGGAAACAACTGGGAGCTTTCCTTTCAGTTATTGGACTTATAGTAGCCAGGGGTGAGTCTCTTCCAAGCTTGATGACATCACATCTGTAGCAAATCCACATTCTGAGAGAGAACTACGTCTTCTGCTTTGAAGGATCAAGCTTACCAATGTTGATGGGAACCCACTTGCTTGGGTCAAGAAATGCTTTGTGAAAGCAGCATTTAGCTTTAATCTCAGACCTTCCCTGAGAACATTGTGAGGAGTGACCCAAGCACCCTGCCAGTAGCCTCAGCACTGAACTTCTCTCCACAACTAGGAAACTGCATTCTGTAGTTCTTTTAAACCTCGTCCAGGGAGGGAGAAGTCAACATAAGGAGACTCTTACAACAGCATGTATAGGAAGAAAATGAATTTATATTGATGGTCGACTGTTATCTCGACTGATCTTGCTATTTAATAACTGCCTTTAACACGAAAGACGTATGTAAAACATTTTTAGAAGGATGTCTCCAATGGCATTTTTACATGTCTTAGTCTTCATAGGTTCCTTTTTGGTCTAATTGGAAGGTTTAAAACTAGAAAAAGTGAGCGTGAATACTCAATAAAAAAAATCTCCACCTGATCTTACGCTTTTCCTTGAAAAAATGGTAAGACCCCATTTTTACATATCACTTCATTTAAAGAATGCTGGCCACACATATTAGTTTGCCTCTTCAACAGTCATACATGTTTCGGCAGTGGTTCTGTCATTTTTCTTTTTGAAAAATCAAGAGATGTTTTTTTTTCATGTAGATGCTCATTAATGTAAATAAAATTGATGATTCTGAAATACCAAAATTGCATTTTCCTGCCAAAAGTGAACTGTAGACAGATGGTTGTGCAAAAGTAGAGAGAGAGTAGTCTGAATTGAGTTAGGAAACACCTGGGAGCTTTCCTTTCAGTTATTGGACTTATAGTAGCCAGCTGTGAGTCTCTTCCAAGCTTGATGACATCACATCTGTAGCAATTCCACATTTTGAGAGAGAACTACATCTTCTGCTTTGAAGGATCAAGCTTACCAATGTTGATGGGAACCCACTTGCTTGGGTCAAGCAATGCTTTGTGAAAGCAGCTATTAAGCTTTAATCTCAGACCTTCCCTGAGAACATTGTGAGGAGTGACGCAAGCACCCTGCCAGTAGCCTCAGCACTGAACTTCTCTCCACAACTAGGAAACTGCATTCTGTAGTTCTTTTAAACCTCGTCCAGGGAGGGAGAAGTCAACATAAGGAGACTCTTACAACAGCATGTATAGGAAGAAAATGAATTTATATTGATGGTCGACTGTTATCTCGACTGATCTTGCTATTTAATAACTGCCTTTAACACGAAAGAAGTATGTAAAACATTTTTAGAAGGATGTCTCCAATGGCATTTTTACATGTCTTAGTCTTCATAGGTTCCTTTTTGGTCTAATTGGAAGGTTGAAAACTAGAAAAAGTGAGCGTGAATACTCAATAAAAAAAATCTCCACCTGATCTTACGCTTTTCCTTGAAAAAATGGTAAGACCCCATTTTTACATATCACTTCATTTAAAGAATGCTGGCCACACATATTAGTTTGCCTCTTCAACAGTCAGACATGTTTCGGCGGTGGATCTGTCATTTTTTTTTTGGAAAAATCAAGAGATGTTATTTTTTCATGGAGATGCTCATTAATGTAAATAAAATTGATGATTCTGAAATGCCAAAATTGCATTTTCCTGCCAAAAGTGAACTGTAGACAGATGGTTGTGCAAAAGTGGAGAGAGAGTAGTCTGAATTAAGTTAGGAAACACCTGGGAGCTTTCCTTTCAGTTATTGGACTTATAGTAGCCAGGGGTGAGTCTCTTCCAAGCTTGATGACATCACATCTGTAGCAATTCCACATTCTGAGAGAGAACTACATCTTCTGCTTTGAAGGATCAAGCTTACCAATGTTGATGGGAACCCACTTGCTTGGGTCAAGAAATTCATTGTGAAAGCAGCTATTAGCTTTAATCTCAGACCTTCACTGAGAACATTGTGAGGAGTGACCCAAGCACCCTGCCAGTAACCTCAGCACTGAAGTTCTCTCCACAACTAGGAAACTGCATTCTGTAGTTCTTTTAAACCTCGTCCAGGGAGGGAGAAGTCAACATAAGGAGACTCTTACAACAGCATGTATAGGAAGAAAATGAATTTATATTGATGGTCGACTGTTATCTCGACTGATCTTGCTATTTAATAACTGCCTTTAACACGAAAGAAGTATGTAAAACATTTTTAGAAGGATGTCTCCAATGGCATTTTTACATGTCTTAGTCTTCATAGGTTCCTTTTTGGTCTAATTGGAAGGTTGAAAACTAGAAAAAGTGAGCGTGAATACTCAATAAAAAAAATCTCCACCTGATCTTACTCTTTTCCTTGAAAAGATGGTAAGACCCCATTTTTACATGTCACTTCATTTAAAGAATGCTGGCCACACATATTAGTTTGCCTCTTCAACAGTCATACATGTTTCGGCAGTGGTTCTGTCATTTTTCTTTTTGAAAAATCAAGAGATGTTTTTTTTTTCATGTAGATGCTCATTAATGTAAATAAAATTGATGATTCTGAAATGCCAAAATTGCATTTTCCTGCCAAAAGTGAACTGTAGACAGATGGTTGTGCAAAAGTGGAGAGAGAGTGGTCTGAATTGAGTTAGGAAACACCTGGGAGCTTTCCTTTCAGTTATTGGACTTATAGTAGCCAGCTGTGAGTCTCTTCCAAGCTTGATGACATCACATCTGTAGCAATTCCACATTTTGAGAGAGAACTACATCTTCTGGTTTGAATGATCAAGCTTACCATTAGTTGATGGGAACCCACTTGCTTGGGTCAAGCAATGCTTTGTGAAAGCAGCTATTAAGCTTTAATCTCAGACCTTCCCTGAGAACATTGTGAGGAGTGACCCAAGCACCCTGCCAGTAGCCTCAGCACTGAACTTCTCTCCACAACTAGGAAACTGCATTCTGTAGTTCTTTTAAACCTCGTCCAGGGAGGGAGAAGTCAACATAAGGAGACTCTTACAACAGCATGTATAGGAAGAAAATGAATTTATATTGATGGTCGACTGTTATCTCGACTGATCTTGCTATTTAATAACTGCCTTTAACACGAAAGAAGTATGTAAAACATTTTTAGAAGGATGTCTCCAATGGCATTTTTACATGTCTTAGTCTTCATAGGTTCCTTTTTGGTCTAATTGGAAGGTTGAAAACTAGAAAAAGTGAGCGTGAATACTCAATAAAAAAAATCTCCACCTGATCTTACTCTTTTCCTTGAAAAGATGGTAAGACCCCATTTTTACATGTCACTTCATTTAAAGAATGCTGGCCACACATATTAGTTTGCCTCTTCAACAGTCATACATGTTTCGGCAGTGGTTCTGTCATTTTTCTTTTTGAAAAATCAAGAGATGTTTTTTTTTTCATGTAGATGCTCATTAATGTAAATAAAATTGATGATTCTGAAATGCCAAAATTGCATTTTCCTGCCAAAAGTGAACTGTAGACAGATGGTTGTGCAAAAGTGGAGAGAGAGTAGTCTGAATTAAGTTAGGAAACAACTGGGAGCTTTCCTTTCAGTTATTGGACTTATAGTAGCCAGGGGTGAGTCTCTTCCAAGCTTGATGACATCACATCTGTAGCAAATCCACATTCTGAGAGAGAACTACGTCTTCTGCTTTGAAGGATCAAGCTTACCAATGTTGATGGGAACCCACTTGCTTGGGTCAAGAAATGCTTTGTGAAAGCAGCATTTAGCTTTAATCTCAGACCTTCCCTGAGAACATTGTGAGGAGTGACCCAAGCACCCTGCCAGTAGCCTCAGCACTGAACTTCTCTCCACAACTAGGAAACTGCATTCTGTAGTTCTTTTAAACCTCGTCCAGGGAGGGAGAAGTCAACATAAGGAGACTCTTACAACAGCATGTATAGGAAGAAAATGAATTTATATTGATGGTCGACTGTTATCTCGACTGATCTTGCTATTTAATAACTGCCTTTAACACGAAAGAAGTATGTAAAACATTTTTAGAAGGATGTCTCCAATGGCATTTTTACATGTCTTAGTCTTCATAGGTTCCTTTTTGGTCTAATTGGAAGGTTGAAAACTAGAAAAAGTGAGCGTGAATACTCAATAAAAAAAATCTCCACCTGATCTTACGCTTTTCCTTGAAAAAATGGTAAGACCCCATTTTTACATATCACTTCATTTAAAGAATGCTGGCCACACATATTAGTTTGCCTCTTCAACAGTCAGACATGTTTCGGCAGTGGTTCTGTCATTTTTTTTTTTTTTTAAATCAAGAGATGTTATTTTTTCATGGAGATGCTCATTAATGGAAATAAAATTGATGATTCTGAAATGACAAAATTGCATTTTCCTGCCAAAAGTGAACTGTAGACAGATGGTTGTGCAAAAGTGGAGAGAGAGTAGTCTGAATTAAGTTAGGAAACGCCTGGGAGCTTTCCTTTCAGTTATTGGACTTATAGTAGCCAGGGGTGAGTCTCTTCCAAGCTTGATGACATCACATCTGTAGCAATTCCAAATTCTGAGAGAGAACTACGTCTCCTGCTTTGAAAGATCAAGCTTGCCAATGTTGATGGGAACCCACTTGCTTGGGTCAAGCAATGCTTTGTGAAAGCAGCTATTAAGCTTTAATCTCAGACCTTCCCTGAGAACATTGTGAGGAGTGACCCAAGCACCCTGCCAGTAGCCTCAGCACTGAACTTCTCTCCACAACTAGGAAACTGCATTCTGTAGTTCTTTTAAACCTCGTCCAGGGAGGGAGAAGTCAACATAAGGAGACTCTTACAACAGCATGTATAGGAAGAAAATGAATTTATATTGATGGTCGACTGTTATCTCGACTGATCTTGCTATTTAATAACTGCCTTTAACACGAAAGAAGTATGTAAAACATTTTTAGAAGGATGTCTCCAATGGCATTTTTACATGTCTTAGTCTTCATAGGTTCCTTTTTGGTCTAATTGGAAGGTTGAAAACTAGAAAAAGTGAGCGTGAATACTCAATAAAAAAAATCTCCACCTGATCTTACTCTTTTCCTTGAAAAGATGGTTAGACCCCATTTTTACATGTCACTTCATTTAAAGAATGCTGGCCACACATATTAGTTTGCCTCTTCAACAGTCATACATGTTTCGGCAGTGGTTCTGTCATTTTTCTTTTTGAAAAATCAAGAGATGTTTTTTTTTTCATGTAGATGCTCATTAATGTAAATAAAATTGATGATTCTGAAATGCCAAAATTGCATTTTCCTGCCAAAAGTGAACTGTAGACAGATGGTTGTGCAAAAGTGGAGAGAGAGTAGTCTGAATTGAGTTAGGAAACACCTGGGAGCTTTCCTTTCAGTTATTGGACTTATAGTAGCCAGCTGTGAGTCTCTTCCAAGCTTGATGACATCACATCTGTAGCAATTCCACATTTTGAGAGAGAACTACATCTTCTGGTTTGAATGATCAAGCTTACCATTAGTTGATGGGAACCCACTTGCTTGGGTCAAGCAATGCTTTGTGAAAGCAGCTATTAAGCTTTAATCTCAGACCTTCCCTGAGAACATTGTGAGGAGTGACCCAAGCACCCTGCCAGTAGCCTCAGCACTGAACTTCTCTCCACAACTAGGAAACTGCATTCTGTAGTTCTTTTAAACCTCGTCCAGGGAGGGAGAAGTCAACATAAGGAGACTCTTACAACAGCATGTATAGGAAGAAAATGAATTTATATTGATGGTCGACTGTTATCTCGACTGATCTTGCTATTTAATAACTGCCTTTAACACGAAAGAAGTATGTAAAACATTTTTAGAAGGATGTCTCCAATGGCATTTTTACATGTCTTAGTCTTCATAGGTTCCTTTTTGGTCTAATTGGAAGGTTGAAAACTAGAAAAAGTGAGCGTGAATACTCAATAAAAAAAATCTCCACCTGATCTTACTCTTTTCCTTGAAAAGATGGTAAGACCCCATTTTTACATGTCACTTCATTTAAAGAATGCTGGCCACACATATTAGTTTGCCTCTTCAACAGTCATACATGTTTCGGCAGTGGTTCTGTCATTTTTCTTTTTGAAAAATCAAGAGATGTTTTTTTTTTCATGTAGATGCTCATTAATGTAAATAAAATTGATGATTCTGAAATGCCAAAATTGCATTTTCCTGCCAAAAGTGAACTGTAGACAGATGGTTGTGCAAAAGTGGAGAGAGAGTAGTCTGAATTAAGTTAGGAAACAACTGGGAGCTTTCCTTTCAGTTATTGGACTTATAGTAGCCAGGGGTGAGTCTCTTCCAAGCTTGATGACATCACATCTGTAGCAAATCCACATTCTGAGAGAGAACTACGTCTTCTGCTTTGAAGGATCAAGCTTACCAATGTTGATGGGAACCCACTTGCTTGGGTCAAGAAATGCTTTGTGAAAGCAGCATTTAGCTTTAATCTCAGACCTTCCCTGAGAACATTGTGAGGAGTGACCCAAGCACCCTGCCAGTAGCCTCAGCACTGAACTTCTCTCCACAACTAGGAAACTGCATTCTGTAGTTCTTTTAAACCTCGTCCAGGGAGGGAGAAGTCAACATAAGGAGACTCTTACAACAGCATGTATAGGAAGAAAATGAATTTATATTGATGGTCGACTGTTATCTCGACTGATCTTGCTATTTAATAACTGCCTTTAACACGAAAGAAGTATGTAAAACATTTTTAGAAGGATGTCTCCAATGGCATTTTTACATGTCTTAGTCTTCATAGGTTCCTTTTTGGTCTAATTGGAAGGTTGAAAACTAGAAAAAGTGAGCGTGAATACTCAATAAAAAAAATCTCCACCTGATCTTACGCTTTTCCTTGAAAAAATGGTAAGACCCCATTTTTACATATCACTTCATTTAAAGAATGCTGGCCACACATATTAGTTTGCCTCTTCAACAGTCAGACATGTTTCGGCAGTGGTTCTGTCATTTTTTTTTTTTTTTAAATCAAGAGATGTTATTTTTTCATGGAGATGCTCATTAATGGAAATAAAATTGATGATTCTGAAATGACAAAATTGCATTTTCCTGCCAAAAGTGAACTGTAGACAGATGGTTGTGCAAAAGTGGAGAGAGAGTAGTCTGAATTAAGTTAGGAAACGCCTGGGAGCTTTCCTTTCAGTTATTGGACTTATAGTAGCCAGGGGTGAGTCTCTTCCAAGCTTGATGACATCACATCTGTAGCAATTCCAAATTCTGAGAGAGAACTACGTCTCCTGCTTTGAAAGATCAAGCTTGCCAATGTTGATGGGAACCCACTTGCTTGGGTCAAGCAATGCTTTGTGAAAGCAGCTATTAAGCTTTAATCTCAGACCTTCCCTGAGAACATTGTGAGGAGTGACCCAAGCACCCTGCCAGTAGCCTCAGCACTGAACTTCTCTCCACAACTAGGAAACTGCATTCTGTAGTTCTTTTAAACCTCGTCCAGGGAGGGAGAAGTCAACATAAGGAGACTCTTACAACAGCATGTATAGGAAGAAAATGAATTTATATTGATGGTCGACTGTTATCTCGACTGATCTTGCTATTTAATAACTGCCTTTAACACGAAAGAAGTATGTAAAACATTTTTAGAAGGATGTCTCCAATGGCATTTTTACATGTCTTAGTCTTCATAGGTTCCTTTTTGGTCTAATTGGAAGGTTGAAAACTAGAAAAAGTGAGCGTGAATACTCAATAAAAAAAATCTCCACCTGATCTTACTCTTTTCCTTGAAAAGATGGTTAGACCCCATTTTTACATGTCACTTCATTTAAAGAATGCTGGCCACACATATTAGTTTGCCTCTTCAACAGTCATACATGTTTCGGCAGTGGTTCTGTCATTTTTCTTTTTGAAAAATCAAGAGATGTTTTTTTTTTCATGTAGATGCTCATTAATGTAAATAAAATTGATGATTCTGAAATGCCAAAATTGCATTTTCCTGCCAAAAGTGAACTGTAGACAGATGGTTGTGCAAAAGTGGAGAGAGAGTAGTCTGAATTGAGTTAGGAAACACCTGGGAGCTTTCCTTTCAGTTATTGGACTTATAGTAGCCAGCTGTGAGTCTCTTCCAAGCTTGATGACATCACATCTGTAGCAATTCCACATTTTGAGAGAGAACTACATCTTCTGGTTTGAATGATCAAGCTTACCATTAGTTGATGGGAACCCACTTGCTTGGGTCAAGCAATGCTTTGTGAAAGCAGCTATTAAGCTTTAATCTCAGACCTTCCCTGAGAACATTGTGAGGAGTGACCCAAGCACCCTGCCAGTAGCCTCAGCACTGAACTTCTCTCCACAACTAGGAAACTGCATTCTGTAGTTCTTTTAAACCTCGTCCAGGGAGGGAGAAGTCAACATAAGGAGACTCTTACAACAGCATGTATAGGAAGAAAATGAATTTATATTGATGGTCGACTGTTATCTCGACTGATCTTGCTATTTAATAACTGCCTTTAACACGAAAGAAGTATGTAAAACATTTTTAGAAGGATGTCTCCAATGGCATTTTTACATGTCTTAGTCTTCATAGGTTCCTTTTTGGTCTAATTGGAAGGTTGAAAACTAGAAAAAGTGAGCGTGAATACTCAATAAAAAAAATCTCCACCTGATCTTACTCTTTTCCTTGAAAAGATGGTAAGACCCCATTTTTACATGTCACTTCATTTAAAGAATGCTGGCCACACATATTAGTTTGCCTCTTCAACAGTCATACATGTTTCGGCAGTGGTTCTGTCATTTTTCTTTTTGAAAAATCAAGAGATGTTTTTTTTTTCATGTAGATGCTCATTAATGTAAATAAAATTGATGATTCTGAAATGCCAAAATTGCATTTTCCTGCCAAAAGTGAACTGTAGACAGATGGTTGTGCAAAAGTGGATAGAGAGTAGTCTGAATTAAGTTAGGAAACAACTGGGAGCTTTCCTTTCAGTTATTGGACTTATAGTAGCCAGGGGTGAGTCTCTTCCAAGCTTGATGACATCACATCTGTAGTAAATCCACATTCTGAGAGAGAACTACGTCTTCTGCTTTGAAGGATCAAGCTTACCAATGTTGATGGGAGCCCACTTGCTTGGGTCAAGAAATGCTTTGTGAAAGCAGCATTTAGCTTTAATCTCAGACCTTCCCTGAGAACATTGTGAGGAGTGACCCAAGCACCCTGCCAGTAGCCTCAGCACTGAACTTCTCTCCACAACTAGGAAACTGCATTCTGTAGTTCTTTTAAACCTCGTCCAGGGAGGGAGAAGTCAACATAAGGAGACTCTTAGAACAGCATGTATAGGAAGAAAATGAATTTATATTGATGGTCGACTGTTATCTCGACTGATCTTGCTATTTAATAACTGCCTTTAACATGAAAGAAGTATGTAAATCATTTTTAGAAGGATGTCTCCAATGGCATTTTTACATGTCTTAGTCTTCATAGGTTCCTTTTTGGTCTAATTGGAAGGTTGAAAACTAGAAAAAGTGAGCGTGAATACTCAATAAAAAAATCTCCACCTGATCTTACGTTTTTCCTTGAAAAAATGGTAAGACCCCATTTTTACATATCACTTCATTTAAAGAATGCTGGCCACACATATTAGTTTGCCTCTTCAACAGTCAGACATGTTTCGGCAGTGGTTCTGTCATTTTTCTTTTTGAAAAATCAAGAGATGTTTTTTTTTTATGTAGATGCTTATTAATGTAAATAAAATTGATGATTCTGAAATGCCAAAATTGCATTTTCCTGCCAAAAGTGAACTGTAGACAGATGGTTGTGCAAAAGTGGAGAGAGAGTAGTCTGAATTGAATTAGGAAACACCTGGGAGCTTTCCTTTCAGTTATTGGACTTATAGTAGCCAGGGGTGAGTCTCTTCCAAGCTTGATGACATCACATCTGTAGCAAATCCACATTCTGAGAGAGAACTACGTCTTCTGCTTTGAAGGATCAAGCTTACCAATGTTGATGGGAACCCACTTGCTTGGGTCAAGAAATGCTTTGTGAAAGCAGCATTTAGCTTTAATCTCAGACCTTCCCTGAGAACATTGTGAGGAGTGACCCAAGCACCCTGCCAGTAGCCTCAGCACTGAACTTCTCTCCACAACTAGGAAACTGCATTCTGTAGTTCTTTTAAACCTCGTCCAGGGAGGGAGAAGTCAACATAAGGAGACTCTTACAACAGCATGTATAGGAAGAAAATGAATTTATATTGATGGTCGACTGTTATCTCGACTGATCTTGCTATTTAATAACTGCCTTTAACACGAAAGAAGTATGTAAAACATTTTTAGAAGGATGTCTCCAATGGCATTTTTACATGTCTTAGTCTTCATAGGTTCCTTTTTGGTCTAATTGGAAGGTTGAAAACTAGAAAAAGTGAGCGTGAATACTCAATAAAAAAAATCTCCACCTGATCTTACGCTTTTCCTTGAAAAAATGGTAAGACCCCATTTTTACATATCACTTCATTTAAAGAATGCTGGCCACACATATTAGTTTGCCTCTTCAACAGTCAGACATGTTTCGGCAGTGGTTCTGTCATTTTTTTTTTTTTTTAAATCAAGAGATGTTATTTTTTCATGGAGATGCTCATTAATGGAAATAAAATTGATGATTCTGAAATGACAAAATTGCATTTTCCTGCCAAAAGTGAACTGTAGACAGATGGTTGTGCAAAAGTGGAGAGAGAGTAGTCTGAATTAAGTTAGGAAACACCTGGGAGCTTTCCTTTCAGTTATTGGACTTATAGTAGCCAGGGGTGAGTCTCTTCCAAGCTTGATGACATCACATCTGTAGCAATTCCACATTCTGAGAGAGAACTACATCTTCTGCTTTGAAGGATCAAGCTTACCAATGTTGATGGGAACCCACTTGCTTGGGTCAAGCAATGCTTTGTGAAACCAGCTATTAGCTTTAATCTCAGACCTTCCCTGAGAACATTGTGAGAAATGACGCAAGCACCCTGCAAGTGGCCTCAGCACTGAACTTCTCTCCACAACTAGGAAACTGCATTCTGTAGTTCTTTTAAACCTCGTCCAGGGAGGGAGAAGTCAACATAAGGAGACTCTTACAACAGCATGTATAGGAAGAAAATGAATTTATATTGATGGTCGACTGTTATCTCGACTGATCTTGCTATTTAATAACTGCCTTTAACACGAAAGAAGTATGTAAAACATTTTTAGAAGGATGTCTCCAATGGCATTTTTACATGTCTTAGTCTTCATAGGTTCCTTTTTGGTCTAATTGGAAGGTTGAAAACTAGAAAAAGTGAGCGTGAATACTCAATAAAAAAAATCTCCACCTGATCTTACGCTTTTCCTTGAAAAAATGGTAAGACCCCATTTTTACATATCACTTCATTTAAAGAATGCTGGCCACACATATAAGTTTGCCTCTTCAACAGTCATACATGTTTCGGCAGAGGTTCTGTCATTTTTCTTTTTGAAAAATCAAGAGATGATTTTTTTTCATATAGATGCTCATTAATGTAAATAAAATTGATGATTCTGAAATGACAAAATTGCATTTTCCTGCCAAAAGTGAACTGTAGACAGATGGTTGTGCAAAAGTGGAGAGAGAGTAGTCTGAATTGAGTTAGGAAACACCTGGGAGCTTTCCTTTCAGTTATTGGATTTATAGTAGCCAGCTGTGAGTCTCTTCCAAGCTTGATGACATCACATCTGTAGCAATTCCACATTCTGAGAGAGAACTACGTCTTCTGCTTTGAAGGATCAAGCTTACCAATGTTGATGGGAACCCACTTGCTTGGGTCAAGCAATGCTTTGTGAAACCAGCTATTAGCTTTAATCTCAGACCTTCCCTGAGAACATTGTGAGGAGTGACGCAAGCACCCTGCCAGTAGCCTCAGCACTGAACTTCTCTCCACAACTAGGAAACTGCATTCTGTAGTTCTTTTAAACCTCGTCCAGGGAGGGAGAAGTCAACATAAGGAGACTCTTACAACAGCATGTATAGGAAGAAAATGAATTTATATTGATGGTCGACTGTTATCTCGACTGATCTTGCTATTTAATAACTGCCTTTAACACGAAAGAAGTATGTAAAACATTTTTAGAAGGATGTCTCCAATGGCATTTTTACATGTCTTAGTCTTCATAGGTTCCTTTTTGGTCTAATTGGAAGGTTGAAAACTAGAAAAAGTGAGCGTGAATACTCAATAAAAAAAATCTCCACCTGATCTTACTCTTTTCCTTGAAAAGATGGTAAGACCCCATTTTTACATGTCACTTCATTTAAAGAATGCTGGCCACACATATTAGTTTGCCTCTTCAACAGTCATACATGTTTCGGCAGTGGTTCTGTCATTTTTCTTTTTGAAAAATCAAGAGATGTTTTTTTTTTTCATGTAGATGCTCATTAATGTAAATAAAATTGATGATTCTGAAATGCCAAAATTGCATTTTCCTGCCAAAAGTGAACTGTAGACAGATGGTTGTGCAAAAGTGGAGAGAGAGTAGTCTGAATTAAGTTAGGAAACACCTGGGAGCTTTCCTTTCAGTTATTGGACTTATAGTAGCCAGGGGTGAGTCTCTTCCAAGCTTGATGACATCACATCTGTAGCAATTCCACATTCTGAGAGAGAACTACATCTTCTGCTTTGAAGGATCAAGCTTACCAATGTTGATGGGAACCCACTTGCTTGGGTCAAGCAATGCTTTGTGAAACCAGCTATTAGCTTTAATCTCAGACCTTCCCTGAGAACATTGTGAGGAGTGACGCAAGCACCCTGCCAGTAGCCTCAGCACTGAACTTCTCTCCACAACTAGGAAACTGCATTCTGTAGTTCTTTTAAACCTCGTCCAGGGAGGGAGAAGTCAACATAAGGAGACTCTTACAACAGCATGTATAGGAAGAAAATGAATTTATATTGATGGTCGACTGTTATCTCGACTGATCTTGCTATTTAATAACTGCCTTTAACACGAAAGAAGTATGTAAAACATTTTTAGAAGGATGTCTCCAATGGCATTTTTACATGTCTTAGTCTTCATAGGTTCCTTTTTGGTCTAATTGGAAGGTTGAAAACTAGAAAAAGTGAGCGTGAATACTCAATAAAAAAAATCTCCACCTGATCTTACGCTTTTCCTTGAAAAAATGGTAAGACCCTATTTTTACATATCACTTCATTTAAAGAATGCTGGCCACACATATAAGTTTGCCTCTTCAACAGTCATACATGTTTCGGCAGAGGTTCTGTCATTTTTCTTTTTGAAAAATCAAGAGATGTTTTTTTTTCATGTAGATGCTCATTAATGTAAATAAAATTGATGATTCTGAAATGACAAAATTGCATTTTCCTGCCAAAAGTGAACTGTAGACAGATGGTTGTGCAAAAGTGGAGAGAGAGTAGTCTGAATTAAGTTAGGAAACGCCTGGGAGCTTTCCTTTCAGTTATTGGACTTATAGTAGCCAGGGGTGAGTCTCTTCCAAGCTTGATGACATCACATCTGTAGCAATTCCAAATTCTGAGAGAGAACTACGTCTCCTGCTTTGAAGGATCAAGCTTGCCAATGTTGATGGGAACCCACTTGCTTGGGTCAAGAAATGCTTTGTGAAAGCAGCTATTAGCTTTAATTTGAGACCTTCCCTGAGAACATTGTGAGGAGTGACCCAAGCACCCTGCCAGTAGCCTCAGCACTGAACTTCTCTCCACAACTAGGAAACTGCATTCTGTAGTTCTTTTAAACCTCGTCCAGGGAGGGAGAAGTCAACATAAGGAGACTCTTACAACAGCATGTATAGGAAGAAAATGAATTTATATTGATGGTCGACTGTTATCTCGACTGATCTTGCTATTTAATAACTGCCTTTAACACGAAAGAAGTATGTAAAACATTTTTAGAAGGATGTCTCCAATGGCATTTTTACATGTCTTAGTCTTCATAGGTTCCTTTTTGGTCTAATTGGAAGGTTGAAAACGAGAAAAAGTGAGCGTGAATACTCAATAAAAAAAATCTCCACCTGATCTTACGCTTTTCCTTGAAAAAATGGTAAGACCCCATTTTTACATATCACTTCATTTAAAGAATGCTGGCCACACAAATTAGTTTGCCTCTTCAACAGTCAGACATGTTTCGGCAGTGTTTCTGTCATTTTTTTTTTTTTTGAAAAATCAAGAGATGTTATTTTTTCATGGAGATGCTCATTAATGTAAATAAAATTGATGATTCTGAAATGACAAAATTGCATTTTCCTGCCAAAAGTGAACTGTAGACAGATGGTTGTGCAAAAGTGGAGAGAGAGTAGTCTGAATTGAGTTAGGAAACACCTGGGAGCTTTCCTTTCAGTTATTGGACTTATAGTAGCCAGCTGTGAGTCTCTTCCAAGCTTGATGACATCACATCTGTAGCAATTCCACATTTTGAGAGAGAACTACATCTTCTGCTTTGAAGGATCAAGCTTACCAATAGTTGATGGGAACCCACTTGCTTGGGTCAAGCAATGCTTTGTGAAAGCAGCTATTAAGCTTTAATCTCAGACCTTCCCTGAGAACATTGTGAGGAGTGACCCAAGCACCCTGCCAGTAGCCTCAGCACTGAACTTCTCTCCACAACTAGGAAACTGCATTCTGTAGTTCTTTTAAACCTCGTCCAGGGAGGGAGAAGTCAACATAAGGAGACTCTTACAACAGCATGTATAGGAAGAAAATGAATTTATATTGATGTTCGACTGTTATCTCGACTGATCTTGCTATTTAATAACTGCCTTTAACACGAAAGAAGTATGTAAAACATTTTTAGAAGGATGTCTCCAATGGCATTTTTACATGTCTTAGTCTTCATAGGTTCCTTTTTGGTCTAATTGGAAGGTTGAAAACTAGAAAAAGTGAGCGTGAATACTCAATAAAAAAAATCTCCACCTGATCTTACGCTTTTCCTTGAAAAAATGGTAAGACCCCATTTTTACATATCACTTCATTTAAAGAATGCTGGCCACACATATTAGTTTGCCTCTTCAACAGTCATACATGTTTCGGCAGTGGTTCTGTCATTTTTCTTTTTGAAAAATCAAGAGATGTTTTTTTTTCATGTAGATGCTCATTAATGTAAATAAAATTGATGATTCTGAAATGACAAAATTGCATTTTCCTGCCAAAAGTGAACTGTAGACAGATGGTTGTGCAAAAGTGGAGAGAGAGTAGTCTGAATTGAGTTAGGAAACACCTGGGAGGTTTTCTTTCAGTTATTGGACTTATAGTAGCCAGCTGTGAGTCTCTTCCAAGCTTGATGACATCACATCTGTAGCAATTCCACATTCTGAGAGAGAACTACATCTTCTGCTTTGAAGGATCAAGCTTACCAATATTTGATGGGAACCCACTTGCTTGGGTCAAGCAATGCTTTGCGAAAGCAGCTATTAGCTTTAATCTCAGACCTTCCCTGAGAACATTGTGAGGAGTGACCCAAGCACCCTGCCAGTAGCCTCAGCACTGAACTTCTCTCCACAACTAGGAAACTGCATTCTGTAGTTCTTTTAAACCTCGTCCAGGGAGGGAGAAGTCAACATAATGAGACTCTTACAACAGCATGTATAGGAAGAAAATGAATTTATATTGATGGTCGACTGTTATCTCGACTGATCTTGCTATTTAATAACTGCCTTTAACACGAAAGAAGTATGTAAAACATTTTTAGAAGGATGTCTCCAATGGCATTTTTACATGTCTTAGTCTTCATAGGTTCCTTTTTGGTCTAATTGGAAGGTTGAAAACTAGAAAAAGTGAGCGTGAATACTCAATAAAAAAAATCTCCACCTGATCTTACGCTTTTCCTTGAAAAAATGGTAAGACCCCATTTTTACATATCACTTCATTTAAAGAATGCTGGCCACACATATTAGTTTGCCTCTTCAACAGTCAGACATGTTTCGGCGGTGGATCTGTCATTTTTTTTTGGGAAAAATCAAGAGATGTTATTTTTTCATGGAGATGCTCATTAATGTAAATAAAATTGATGATTCTGAAATGCCAAAATTGCATTTTCCTGCCAAAAGTGAACTGTAGACAGATGGTTGTGCAAAAGTGGAGAGAGAGTAGTCTGAATTAAGTTAGGAAACACCTGGGAGCTTTCCTTTCAGTTATTGGACTTATAGTAGCCAGGGGTGAGTCTCTTCCAAGCTTGATGACATCACATCTGTAGCAATTCCACATTGTGAGAGAGAACTACATCTTCTGCTTTGAAGGATCAAGCTTACCAATGTTGATGGGAACCCACTTGCTTGGGTCAAGCAATGCTTTGTGAAAGCAGCTATTAGCTTTAATCTCAGACCTTCCCTGAGAACATTGTGAGGAGTGACGCAAGCACCCTGCCAGTAGCCTCAGCACTGAACTTCTCTCCACAACTAGGAAACTGCATTCTGTAGTTCTTTTAAACCTCGTCCAGGGAGGGAGAAGTCAACATAAGGAGACTCTTACAACAGCATGTATAGGAAGAAAATGAATTTACATTGATGGTGGACTGTTATCTCGACTGATCTTGCTATTTAATAACTGCCTTTAACACGAAAGAAGTATGTAAAACATTTTTAGAAGGATGTCTCCAATGGCATTTTTACATGTCTTAGTCTTCATAGGTTCCTTTTTGGTCTAATTGGAAGGTTGAAAACTAGAAAAAGTGAGCGTGAATACTCAATAAAAAAAATCTCCACCTGATCTTACGCTTTTCCTTGAAAAAATGGAAAGACCCCATTTTTACATATCACTTCATTTAAAGAATGCCTCAGCACTGAACTTCTCTCCACAACTAGGAAACTGCATTCTGTAGTTCTTTTAAACCTCGTCCAGGGAGGGAGAAGTCAACATAAGGAGACTCTTACAACAGCATGTATAGGAAGAAAATGAATTTATATTGATGTTCGACTGTTATCTCGACTGATCTTGCTATTTAATAACTGCCTTTAACACGAAAGAAGTATGTAAAACATTTTTAGAAGGATGTCTCCAATGGCATTTTTACATGTCTTAGTCTTCATAGGTTCCTATTTGGTCTAATTGGAAGGTTGAAAACTAGAAAAAGTGAGCGTGAATACTCAATAAAAAAAATCTCCACCTGATCTTACGCTTTTCCTTGAAAAAATGGTAAGACCCCATTTTTACATATCACTTCATTTAAAGAATGCTGGCCACACATATTAGTTTGCCTCTTCAACAGTCAGACATGTTTCGGCAGTGTTTCTGTAATTTTTATTTTTTTTGAAAAATCAAGAGATGTTATTTTTTCATGGAGATGCTCATTAATGTAAATAAAATTGATGATTCTGAAATGACAAAATTGCATTTTCCTGCCAAAAGTGAACTGTAGACAGATGGTTGTGCAAAAGTGGAGAGAGAGTAGTCTGAATTGAGTTAGGAAACACCTGGGAGCTTTCCTTTCAGTTATTGGACTTATAGTAGCCAGCTGTGAGTCTCTTCCAAGCTTGATGACATCACATCTGTAGCAATTCCACATTCTCAGAGAGAACTACATCTTCTGCTTTGAAGGATCAAGCTTACCAATAGTTGATGGGAACCCACTTGCTTGGGTCAAGCAATGCTTTGTGAAAGCAGCTATTAGCTTTAATCTGAGACCTTCCCTGAGAACATTGTAAGGAGTGACCCAAGCACCCCACCAGGAACCTCAGCACTGAACTTCTCTCCACAACTAGGAAACTGCATTCTGTAGTTCTTTTAAACCTCGTGCAGGGAGGGAGAAGTCAACATAGGGAGACTCTTACAACAGCATGTATAGGAAGAAAATGAATTTATATTGATGGTCGACTGTTATCTCAACTGATTTTGCTATTTAATAACTGCCTTTAACACGAAAGAAGTATGTAAAACATTTTTAGAAGGATGTCTCCAATGGCATTTTTACATGTCTTAGTCTTCATAGGTTCCTTTTTGGTCTAATTGGAAGGTTGAAAACTAGAAAAAGTGAGCGTGAATACTCAATAAAAAAAATCTCCACCTGATCTTACGCTTTTCCTTGAAAAAATGGTAAGACCCCATTTTTACATATCACTTCATTTAAAGAATGCTGGCCACACATATTAGTTTGCCTCTTCAACAGTCATACATGTTTCGGCAGTGGTTCTGTCATTTTTCTTTTTGAAAAATCAAGAGATGTTTTTTTTTCATGTAGATGCTCATTAATGTAAATAAAATTGATGATTCTGAAATGACAAAATTGCATTTTCCTGCCAAAAGTGAACTGTAGACAGATGGTTGTGCAAAAGTGGAGAGAGAGTAGTCTGAATTGAGTTAGGAAACACCTGGGAGCTTTCCTTTCAGTTATTGGACTTATAGTAGCCAGCTGTGAGTCTCTTCCAAGCTTGATGACATCACATCTGTAGCAATTCCACATTCTGAGAGAGAACTACATCTTCTGCTTTGAAGGATCAAGCTTACCAATATTTGATGGGAACCCACTTGCTTGGGTCAAGCAATGCTTTGCGAAAGCAGCTATTAGCTTTAATCTCAGACCTTCCCTGAGAACATTGTGAGGAGTGACCCAAGCACCCTGCAAGTAGCCTCAGCACTGAACTTCTCTCCACAACTAGGAAACTGCATTCTGTAGTTCTTTTAAACCTCGTCCAGGGAGGGAGAAGTCAACATAAGGAGACTCTTACAACAGCATGTATAGGAAGAAAATGAATTTATATTGATGGTCGACTGTTATCTCGACTGATCTTGCTATTTAATAACTGCCTTTAACACGAAAGAAGTATGTAAAACATTTTTAGAAGGATGTCTCCAATGGCATTTTTACATGTCTTAGTCTTCATAAGTTCCTTTTTGGTCTAATTGGAAGGTTGAAAACTAGAAAAAGTGAGCGTGAATACTCAATAAAAAAAATCTCCACCTGATCTTACGCTTTTCCTTGAAAAAATGGTAAGACCCCATTTTTATATATCACTTCATTTAAAGAATGCTGGCCACACATATTAGTTTGCCTCTTCAACAGTCAGACATGTTTCGGCGGTGGATCTGTCATTTTTTTTTTGGAAAAATCAAGAGATGTTATTTTTTCATGGAGATGCTCATTAATGTAAATAAAATTGATGATTCTGAAATGCCAAAATTGCATTTTCCTGCCAAAAGTGAACTGTAGACAGATGGTTGTGCAAAAGTGGAGAGAGAGTAGTCTGAATTAAGTTAGGAAACACCTGGGAGCTTTCCTTTCAGTTATTGGACTTATAGTAGCCAGGGGTGAGTCTCTTCCAAGCTTGATGACATCACATCTGTAGCAATTCCACATTCTGAGAGAGAACTACATCTTCTGCTTTGAAGGATCAAGCTTACCAATGTTGATGGGAACCCACTTGCTTGGGTCAAGCAATGCTTTGTGAAAGCAGCTATTAGCTTTAATCTCAGACCTTCCCTGAGAACATTGTGAGGAGTGACGCAAGCACCCTGCCAGTAGCCTCAGCACTGAACTTCTCTCCACAACTAGGAAACTGCATTCTGTAGTTCTTTTAAACCTCGTCCAGGGAGGGAGAAGTCAACATAAGGAGACTCTTACAACAGCATGTATAGGAAGAAAATGAATTTATATTGATGGTGGACTGTTATCTCGACTGATCTTGCTATTTAATAACTGCCTTTAACACGAAAGAAGTATGTAAAACATTTTTAGAAGGATGTCTCCAATGGCATTTTTACATGTCTTAGTCTTCATAGGTTCCTTTTTGGTCTAATTGGAAGGTTGAAAACTAGAAAAAGTGAGCGTGAATACTCAATAAAAAAAATCTCCACCTGATCTTACGCTTTTCCTTGAAAAAATGGAAAGACCCCATTTTTACATATCACTTCATTTAAAGAATGCTGGCCACACATATTAGTTTGCCTCTTCAACAGTCAGACATGTTTCGGCAGTGGTTCTGTCATTTTTTTTTTTTTTTAAATCAAGAGATGTTATTTTTTCATGGAGATGCTCATTAATGGAAATAAAATTGATGATTCTGAAATGACAAAATTGCATTTTCCTGCCAAAAGTGAACTGTAGACAGATGGTTGTGCAAAAGTGGAGAGAGAGTAGTCTGAATTAAGTTAGGAAACGCCTGGGAGCTTTCCTTTCAGTTATTGGACTTATAGTAGCCAGGGGTGAGTCTCTTCCAAGCTTGATGACATCACATCTGTAGCAATTCCAAATTCTGAGAGAGAACTACGTCTCCTGCTTTGAAGGATCAAGCTTGCCAATGTTGATGGGAACCCACTTGCTTGGGTCAAGCAAATGCTTTGTGAAAGCAGCTATTAGCTTTAATCTCAGACCTTCCCTGAGAACATTGTGAGGAGTGACCCAAGCACCCTGCCAGTAGCCTCAGCACTGAACTTCTCTCCACAACTAGGAAACTGCATTCTGTAGTTCTTTTAAACCTCGTCCAGGGAGGGAGAAGTCAACATAAGGAGACTCTTACAACAGCATGTATAGTAAGAAAATGAATTTATATTGATGGTCGACTGTTATCTCGACTGATCTTGCTATTTAATAACTGCCTTTAACACGAAAGAAGTATGTAAAACATTTTTAGAAGGATGTCTCCAATGGCATTTTTACATGTCTTAGTCTTCATAGGTTCCTTTTTGGTCTAATTGGAAGGTTGAAAACTAGAAAAAGTGAGCGTGAATACTCAATAAAAAAAATCTCCACCTGATCTTACTCTTTTCCTTGAAAAGATGGTTAGACCCCATTTTTACATGTCACTTCATTTAAAGAATGCTGGCCACACATATTAGTTTGCCTCTTCAACAGTCATACATGTTTCGGCAGTGGTTCTGTCATTTTTCTTTTTGAAAAATCAAGAGATGTTTTTTTTTTCATGTAGATGCTCATTAATGTAAATAAAATTGATGATTCTGAAATGCCAAAATTGCATTTTCCTGCCAAAAGTGAACTGTAGACAGATGGTTGTGCAAAAGTGGAGAGAGAGTAGTCTGAATTGAGTTAGGAAACACCTGGGAGCTTTCCTTTCAGTTATTGGACTTATAGTAGCCAGCTGTGAGTCTCTTCCAAGCTTGATGACATCACATCTGTAGCAATTCCACATTTTGAGAGAGAACTACATCTTCTGGTTTGAATGATCAAGCTTACCATTAGTTGATGGGAACCCACTTGCTTGGGTCAAGCAATGCTTTGTGAAAGCAGCTATTAAGCTTTAATCTCAGACCTTCCCTGAGAACATTGTGAGGAGTGACCCAAGCACCCTGCCAGTAGCCTCAGCACTGAACTTCTCTCCACAACTAGGAAACTGCATTCTGTAGTTCTTTTAAACCTCGTCCAGGGAGGGAGAAGTCAACATAAGGAGACTCTTACAACAGCATGTATAGGAAGAAAATGAATTTATATTGATGGTCGACTGTTATCTCGACTGATCTTGCTATTTAATAACTGCCTTTAACACGAAAGAAGTATGTAAAACATTTTTAGAAGGATGTCTCCAATGGCATTTTTACATGTCTTAGTCTTCATAGGTTCCTTTTTGGTCTAATTGGAAGGTTGAAAACTAGAAAAAGTGAGCGTGAATACTCAATAAAAAAAATCTCCACCTGATCTTACTCTTTTCCTTGAAAAGATGGTAAGACCCCATTTTTACATGTCACTTCATTTAAAGAATGCTGGCCACACATATTAGTTTGCCTCTTCAACAGTCATACATGTTTCGGCAGTGGTTCTGTCATTTTTCTTTTTGAAAAATCAAGAGATGTTTTTTTTTTCATGTAGATGCTCATTAATGTAAATAAAATTGATGATTCTGAAATGCCAAAATTGCATTTTCCTGCCAAAAGTGAACTGTAGACAGATGGTTGTGCAAAAGTGGATAGAGAGTAGTCTGAATTAAGTTAGGAAACAACTGGGAGCTTTCCTTTCAGTTATTGGACTTATAGTAGCCAGGGGTGAGTCTCTTCCAAGCTTGATGACATCACATCTGTAGTAAATCCACATTCTGAGAGAGAACTACGTCTTCTGCTTTGAAGGATCAAGCTTACCAATGTTGATGGGAGCCCACTTGCTTGGGTCAAGAAATGCTTTGTGAAAGCAGCATTTAGCTTTAATCTCAGACCTTCCCTGAGAACATTGTGAGGAGTGACCCAAGCACCCTGCCAGTAGCCTCAGCACTGAACTTCTCTCCACAACTAGGAAACTGCATTCTGTAGTTCTTTTAAACCTCGTCCAGGGAGGGAGAAGTCAACATAAGGAGACTCTTAGAACAGCATGTATAGGAAGAAAATGAATTTATATTGATGGTCGACTGTTATCTCGACTGATCTTGCTATTTAATAACTGCCTTTAACATGAAAGAAGTATGTAAATCATTTTTAGAAGGATGTCTCCAATGGCATTTTTACATGTCTTAGTCTTCATAGGTTCCTTTTTGGTCTAATTGGAAGGTTGAAAACTAGAAAAAGTGAGCGTGAATACTCAATAAAAAAATCTCCACCTGATCTTACGTTTTTCCTTGAAAAAATGGTAAGACCCCATTTTTACATATCACTTCATTTAAAGAATGCTGGCCACACATATTAGTTTGCCTCTTCAACAGTCAGACATGTTTCGGCAGTGGTTCTGTCATTTTTCTTTTTGAAAAATCAAGAGATGTTTTTTTTTTATGTAGATGCTTATTAATGTAAATAAAATTGATGATTCTGAAATGCCAAAATTGCATTTTCCTGCCAAAAGTGAACTGTAGACAGATGGTTGTGCAAAAGTGGAGAGAGAGTAGTCTGAATTGAATTAGGAAACACCTGGGAGCTTTCCTTTCAGTTATTGGACTTATAGTAGCCAGGGGTGAGTCTCTTCCAAGCTTGATGACATCACATCTGTAGCAAATCCACATTCTGAGAGAGAACTACGTCTTCTGCTTTGAAGGATCAAGCTTACCAATGTTGATGGGAACCCACTTGCTTGGGTCAAGAAATGCTTTGTGAAAGCAGCATTTAGCTTTAATCTCAGACCTTCCCTGAGAACATTGTGAGGAGTGACCCAAGCACCCTGCCAGTAGCCTCAGCACTGAACTTCTCTCCACAACTAGGAAACTGCATTCTGTAGTTCTTTTAAACCTCGTCCAGGGAGGGAGAAGTCAACATAAGGAGACTCTTACAACAGCATGTATAGGAAGAAAATGAATTTATATTGATGGTCGACTGTTATCTCGACTGATCTTGCTATTTAATAACTGCCTTTAACACGAAAGAAGTATGTAAAACATTTTTAGAAGGATGTCTCCAATGGCATTTTTACATGTCTTAGTCTTCATAGGTTCCTTTTTGGTCTAATTGGAAGGTTGAAAACTAGAAAAAGTGAGCGTGAATACTCAATAAAAAAAATCTCCACCTGATCTTACGCTTTTCCTTGAAAAAATGGTAAGACCCCATTTTTACATATCACTTCATTTAAAGAATGCTGGCCACACATATTAGTTTGCCTCTTCAACAGTCAGACATGTTTCGGCAGTGGTTCTGTCATTTTTTTTTTTTTTTAAATCAAGAGATGTTATTTTTTCATGGAGATGCTCATTAATGGAAATAAAATTGATGATTCTGAAATGACAAAATTGCATTTTCCTGCCAAAAGTGAACTGTAGACAGATGGTTGTGCAAAAGTGGAGAGAGAGTAGTCTGAATTAAGTTAGGAAACACCTGGGAGCTTTCCTTTCAGTTATTGGACTTATAGTAGCCAGGGGTGAGTCTCTTCCAAGCTTGATGACATCACATCTGTAGCAATTCCACATTCTGAGAGAGAACTACATCTTCTGCTTTGAAGGATCAAGCTTACCAATGTTGATGGGAACCCACTTGCTTGGGTCAAGCAATGCTTTGTGAAACCAGCTATTAGCTTTAATCTCAGACCTTCCCTGAGAACATTGTGAGAAATGACGCAAGCACCCTGCAAGTGGCCTCAGCACTGAACTTCTCTCCACAACTAGGAAACTGCATTCTGTAGTTCTTTTAAACCTCGTCCAGGGAGGGAGAAGTCAACATAAGGAGACTCTTACAACAGCATGTATAGGAAGAAAATGAATTTATATTGATGGTCGACTGTTATCTCGACTGATCTTGCTATTTAATAACTGCCTTTAACACGAAAGAAGTATGTAAAACATTTTTAGAAGGATGTCTCCAATGGCATTTTTACATGTCTTAGTCTTCATAGGTTCCTTTTTGGTCTAATTGGAAGGTTGAAAACTAGAAAAAGTGAGCGTGAATACTCAATAAAAAAAATCTCCACCTGATCTTACGCTTTTCCTTGAAAAAATGGTAAGACCCCATTTTTACATATCACTTCATTTAAAGAATGCTGGCCACACATATAAGTTTGCCTCTTCAACAGTCATACATGTTTCGGCAGAGGTTCTGTCATTTTTCTTTTTGAAAAATCAAGAGATGATTTTTTTTCATATAGATGCTCATTAATGTAAATAAAATTGATGATTCTGAAATGACAAAATTGCATTTTCCTGCCAAAAGTGAACTGTAGACAGATGGTTGTGCAAAAGTGGAGAGAGAGTAGTCTGAATTGAGTTAGGAAACACCTGGGAGCTTTCCTTTCAGTTATTGGATTTATAGTAGCCAGCTGTGAGTCTCTTCCAAGCTTGATGACATCACATCTGTAGCAATTCCACATTCTGAGAGAGAACTACGTCTTCTGCTTTGAAGGATCAAGCTTACCAATGTTGATGGGAACCCACTTGCTTGGGTCAAGCAATGCTTTGTGAAACCAGCTATTAGCTTTAATCTCAGACCTTCCCTGAGAACATTGTGAGGAGTGACGCAAGCACCCTGCCAGTAGCCTCAGCACTGAACTTCTCTCCACAACTAGGAAACTGCATTCTGTAGTTCTTTTAAACCTCGTCCAGGGAGGGAGAAGTCAACATAAGGAGACTCTTACAACAGCATGTATAGGAAGAAAATGAATTTATATTGATGGTCGACTGTTATCTCGACTGATCTTGCTATTTAATAACTGCCTTTAACACGAAAGAAGTATGTAAAACATTTTTAGAAGGATGTCTCCAATGGCATTTTTACATGTCTTAGTCTTCATAGGTTCCTTTTTGGTCTAATTGGAAGGTTGAAAACTAGAAAAAGTGAGCGTGAATACTCAATAAAAAAAATCTCCACCTGATCTTACTCTTTTCCTTGAAAAGATGGTAAGACCCCATTTTTACATGTCACTTCATTTAAAGAATGCTGGCCACACATATTAGTTTGCCTCTTCAACAGTCATACATGTTTCGGCAGTGGTTCTGTCATTTTTCTTTTTGAAAAATCAAGAGATGTTTTTTTTTTTCATGTAGATGCTCATTAATGTAAATAAAATTGATGATTCTGAAATGCCAAAATTGCATTTTCCTGCCAAAAGTGAACTGTAGACAGATGGTTGTGCAAAAGTGGAGAGAGAGTAGTCTGAATTAAGTTAGGAAACACCTGGGAGCTTTCCTTTCAGTTATTGGACTTATAGTAGCCAGGGGTGAGTCTCTTCCAAGCTTGATGACATCACATCTGTAGCAATTCCACATTCTGAGAGAGAACTACATCTTCTGCTTTGAAGGATCAAGCTTACCAATGTTGATGGGAACCCACTTGCTTGGGTCAAGCAATGCTTTGTGAAACCAGCTATTAGCTTTAATCTCAGACCTTCCCTGAGAACATTGTGAGGAGTGACGCAAGCACCCTGCCAGTAGCCTCAGCACTGAACTTCTCTCCACAACTAGGAAACTGCATTCTGTAGTTCTTTTAAACCTCGTCCAGGGAGGGAGAAGTCAACATAAGGAGACTCTTACAACAGCATGTATAGGAAGAAAATGAATTTATATTGATGGTCGACTGTTATCTCGACTGATCTTGCTATTTAATAACTGCCTTTAACACGAAAGAAGTATGTAAAACATTTTTAGAAGGATGTCTCCAATGGCATTTTTACATGTCTTAGTCTTCATAGGTTCCTTTTTGGTCTAATTGGAAGGTTGAAAACTAGAAAAAGTGAGCGTGAATACTCAATAAAAAAAATCTCCACCTGATCTTACGCTTTTCCTTGAAAAAATGGTAAGACCCTATTTTTACATATCACTTCATTTAAAGAATGCTGGCCACACATATAAGTTTGCCTCTTCAACAGTCATACATGTTTCGGCAGAGGTTCTGTCATTTTTCTTTTTGAAAAATCAAGAGATGTTTTTTTTTCATGTAGATGCTCATTAATGTAAATAAAATTGATGATTCTGAAATGACAAAATTGCATTTTCCTGCCAAAAGTGAACTGTAGACAGATGGTTGTGCAAAAGTGGAGAGAGAGTAGTCTGAATTAAGTTAGGAAACGCCTGGGAGCTTTCCTTTCAGTTATTGGACTTATAGTAGCCAGGGGTGAGTCTCTTCCAAGCTTGATGACATCACATCTGTAGCAATTCCAAATTCTGAGAGAGAACTACGTCTCCTGCTTTGAAGGATCAAGCTTGCCAATGTTGATGGGAACCCACTTGCTTGGGTCAAGAAATGCTTTGTGAAAGCAGCTATTAGCTTTAATCTGAGACCTTCCCTGAGAACATTGTGAGGAGTGACCCAAGCACCCTGCCAGTAGCCTCAGCACTGAACTTCTCTCCACAACTAGGAAACTGCATTCTGTAGTTCTTTTAAACCTCGTCCAGGGAGGGAGAAGTCAACATAAGGAGACTCTTACAACAGCATGTATAGGAAGAAAATGAATTTATATTGATGGTCGACTGTTATCTCGACTGATCTTGCTATTTAATAACTGCCTTTAACACGAAAGAAGTATGTAAAACATTTTTAGAAGGATGTCTCCAATGGCATTTTTACATGTCTTAGTCTTCATAGGTTCCTTTTTGGTCTAATTGGAAGGTTGAAAACGAGAAAAAGTGAGCGTGAATACTCAATAAAAAAAATCTCCACCTGATCTTACGCTTTTCCTTGAAAAAATGGTAAGACCCCATTTTTACATATCACTTCATTTAAAGAATGCTGGCCACACAAATTAGTTTGCCTCTTCAACAGTCAGACATGTTTCGGCAGTGTTTCTGTCATTTTTTTTTTTTTTGAAAAATCAAGAGATGTTATTTTTTCATGGAGATGCTCATTAATGTAAATAAAATTGATGATTCTGAAATGACAAAATTGCATTTTCCTGCCAAAAGTGAACTGTAGACAGATGGTTGTGCAAAAGTGGAGAGAGAGTAGTCTGAATTGAGTTAGGAAACACCTGGGAGCTTTCCTTTCAGTTATTGGACTTATAGTAGCCAGCTGTGAGTCTCTTCCAAGCTTGATGACATCACATCTGTAGCAATTCCACATTTTGAGAGAGAACTACATCTTCTGCTTTGAAGGATCAAGCTTACCAATAGTTGATGGGAACCCACTTGCTTGGGTCAAGCAATGCTTTGTGAAAGCAGCTATTAAGCTTTAATCTCAGACCTTCCCTGAGAACATTGTGAGGAGTGACCCAAGCACCCTGCCAGTAGCCTCAGCACTGAACTTCTCTCCACAACTAGGAAACTGCATTCTGTAGTTCTTTTAAACCTCGTCCAGGGAGGGAGAAGTCAACATAAGGAGACTCTTACAACAGCATGTATAGGAAGAAAATGAATTTATATTGATGTTCGACTGTTATCTCGACTGATCTTGCTATTTAATAACTGCCTTTAACACGAAAGAAGTATGTAAAACATTTTTAGAAGGATGTCTCCAATGGCATTTTTACATGTCTTAGTCTTCATAGGTTCCTTTTTGGTCTAATTGGAAGGTTGAAAACTAGAAAAAGTGAGCGTGAATACTCAATAAAAAAAATCTCCACCTGATCTTACGCTTTTCCTTGAAAAAATGGTAAGACCCCATTTTTACATATCACTTCATTTAAAGAATGCTGGCCACACATATTAGTTTGCCTCTTCAACAGTCATACATGTTTCGGCAGTGGTTCTGTCATTTTTCTTTTTGAAAAATCAAGAGATGTTTTTTTTTCATGTAGATGCTCATTAATGTAAATAAAATTGATGATTCTGAAATGACAAAATTGCATTTTCCTGCCAAAAGTGAACTGTAGACAGATGGTTGTGCAAAAGTGGAGAGAGAGTAGTCTGAATTGAGTTAGGAAACACCTGGGAGGTTTTCTTTCAGTTATTGGACTTATAGTAGCCAGCTGTGAGTCTCTTCCAAGCTTGATGACATCACATCTGTAGCAATTCCACATTCTGAGAGAGAACTACATCTTCTGCTTTGAAGGATCAAGCTTACCAATATTTGATGGGAACCCACTTGCTTGGGTCAAGCAATGCTTTGCGAAAGCAGCTATTAGCTTTAATCTCAGACCTTCCCTGAGAACATTGTGAGGAGTGACCCAAGCACCCTGCCAGTAGCCTCAGCACTGAACTTCTCTCCACAACTAGGAAACTGCATTCTGTAGTTCTTTTAAACCTCGTCCAGGGAGGGAGAAGTCAACATAATGAGACTCTTACAACAGCATGTATAGGAAGAAAATGAATTTATATTGATGGTCGACTGTTATCTCGACTGATCTTGCTATTTAATAACTGCCTTTAACACGAAAGAAGTATGTAAAACATTTTTAGAAGGATGTCTCCAATGGCATTTTTACATGTCTTAGTCTTCATAGGTTCCTTTTTGGTCTAATTGGAAGGTTGAAAACTAGAAAAAGTGAGCGTGAATACTCAATAAAAAAAATCTCCACCTGATCTTACGCTTTTCCTTGAAAAAATGGTAAGACCCCATTTTTACATATCACTTCATTTAAAGAATGCTGGCCACACATATTAGTTTGCCTCTTCAACAGTCAGACATGTTTCGGCGGTGGATCTGTCATTTTTTTTTGGGAAAAATCAAGAGATGTTATTTTTTCATGGAGATGCTCATTAATGTAAATAAAATTGATGATTCTGAAATGCCAAAATTGCATTTTCCTGCCAAAAGTGAACTGTAGACAGATGGTTGTGCAAAAGTGGAGAGAGAGTAGTCTGAATTAAGTTAGGAAACACCTGGGAGCTTTCCTTTCAGTTATTGGACTTATAGTAGCCAGGGGTGAGTCTCTTCCAAGCTTGATGACATCACATCTGTAGCAATTCCACATTGTGAGAGAGAACTACATCTTCTGCTTTGAAGGATCAAGCTTACCAATGTTGATGGGAACCCACTTGCTTGGGTCAAGCAATGCTTTGTGAAAGCAGCTATTAGCTTTAATCTCAGACCTTCCCTGAGAACATTGTGAGGAGTGACGCAAGCACCCTGCCAGTAGCCTCAGCACTGAACTTCTCTCCACAACTAGGAAACTGCATTCTGTAGTTCTTTTAAACCTCGTCCAGGGAGGGAGAAGTCAACATAAGGAGACTCTTACAACAGCATGTATAGGAAGAAAATGAATTTACATTGATGGTGGACTGTTATCTCGACTGATCTTGCTATTTAATAACTGCCTTTAACACGAAAGAAGTATGTAAAACATTTTTAGAAGGATGTCTCCAATGGCATTTTTACATGTCTTAGTCTTCATAGGTTCCTTTTTGGTCTAATTGGAAGGTTGAAAACTAGAAAAAGTGAGCGTGAATACTCAATAAAAAAAATCTCCACCTGATCTTACGCTTTTCCTTGAAAAAATGGAAAGACCCCATTTTTACATATCACTTCATTTAAAGAATGCCTCAGCACTGAACTTCTCTCCACAACTAGGAAACTGCATTCTGTAGTTCTTTTAAACCTCGTCCAGGGAGGGAGAAGTCAACATAAGGAGACTCTTACAACAGCATGTATAGGAAGAAAATGAATTTATATTGATGTTCGACTGTTATCTCGACTGATCTTGCTATTTAATAACTGCCTTTAACACGAAAGAAGTATGTAAAACATTTTTAGAAGGATGTCTCCAATGGCATTTTTACATGTCTTAGTCTTCATAGGTTCCTATTTGGTCTAATTGGAAGGTTGAAAACTAGAAAAAGTGAGCGTGAATACTCAATAAAAAAAATCTCCACCTGATCTTACGCTTTTCCTTGAAAAAATGGTAAGACCCCATTTTTACATATCACTTCATTTAAAGAATGCTGGCCACACATATTAGTTTGCCTCTTCAACAGTCAGACATGTTTCGGCAGTGTTTCTGTAATTTTTATTTTTTTTGAAAAATCAAGAGATGTTATTTTTTCATGGAGATGCTCATTAATGTAAATAAAATTGATGATTCTGAAATGACAAAATTGCATTTTCCTGCCAAAAGTGAACTGTAGACAGATGGTTGTGCAAAAGTGGAGAGAGAGTAGTCTGAATTGAGTTAGGAAACACCTGGGAGCTTTCCTTTCAGTTATTGGACTTATAGTAGCCAGCTGTGAGTCTCTTCCAAGCTTGATGACATCACATCTGTAGCAATTCCACATTCTCAGAGAGAACTACATCTTCTGCTTTGAAGGATCAAGCTTACCAATAGTTGATGGGAACCCACTTGCTTGGGTCAAGCAATGCTTTGTGAAAGCAGCTATTAGCTTTAATCTGAGACCTTCCCTGAGAACATTGTAAGGAGTGACCCAAGCACCCCACCAGGAACCTCAGCACTGAACTTCTCTCCACAACTAGGAAACTGCATTCTGTAGTTCTTTTAAACCTCGTGCAGGGAGGGAGAAGTCAACATAGGGAGACTCTTACAACAGCATGTATAGGAAGAAAATGAATTTATATTGATGGTCGACTGTTATCTCAACTGATTTTGCTATTTAATAACTGCCTTTAACACGAAAGAAGTATGTAAAACATTTTTAGAAGGATGTCTCCAATGGCATTTTTACATGTCTTAGTCTTCATAGGTTCCTTTTTGGTCTAATTGGAAGGTTGAAAACTAGAAAAAGTGAGCGTGAATACTCAATAAAAAAAATCTCCACCTGATCTTACGCTTTTCCTTGAAAAAATGGTAAGACCCCATTTTTACATATCACTTCATTTAAAGAATGCTGGCCACACATATTAGTTTGCCTCTTCAACAGTCATACATGTTTCGGCAGTGGTTCTGTCATTTTTCTTTTTGAAAAATCAAGAGATGTTTTTTTTTCATGTAGATGCTCATTAATGTAAATAAAATTGATGATTCTGAAATGACAAAATTGCATTTTCCTGCCAAAAGTGAACTGTAGACAGATGGTTGTGCAAAAGTGGAGAGAGAGTAGTCTGAATTGAGTTAGGAAACACCTGGGAGCTTTCCTTTCAGTTATTGGACTTATAGTAGCCAGCTGTGAGTCTCTTCCAAGCTTGATGACATCACATCTGTAGCAATTCCACATTCTGAGAGAGAACTACATCTTCTGCTTTGAAGGATCAAGCTTACCAATATTTGATGGGAACCCACTTGCTTGGGTCAAGCAATGCTTTGCGAAAGCAGCTATTAGCTTTAATCTCAGACCTTCCCTGAGAACATTGTGAGGAGTGACCCAAGCACCCTGCAAGTAGCCTCAGCACTGAACTTCTCTCCACAACTAGGAAACTGCATTCTGTAGTTCTTTTAAACCTCGTCCAGGGAGGGAGAAGTCAACATAAGGAGACTCTTACAACAGCATGTATAGGAAGAAAATGAATTTATATTGATGGTCGACTGTTATCTCGACTGATCTTGCTATTTAATAACTGCCTTTAACACGAAAGAAGTATGTAAAACATTTTTAGAAGGATGTCTCCAATGGCATTTTTACATGTCTTAGTCTTCATAAGTTCCTTTTTGGTCTAATTGGAAGGTTGAAAACTAGAAAAAGTGAGCGTGAATACTCAATAAAAAAAATCTCCACCTGATCTTACGCTTTTCCTTGAAAAAATGGTAAGACCCCATTTTTATATATCACTTCATTTAAAGAATGCTGGCCACACATATTAGTTTGCCTCTTCAACAGTCAGACATGTTTCGGCGGTGGATCTGTCATTTTTTTTTTGGAAAAATCAAGAGATGTTATTTTTTCATGGAGATGCTCATTAATGTAAATAAAATTGATGATTCTGAAATGCCAAAATTGCATTTTCCTGCCAAAAGTGAACTGTAGACAGATGGTTGTGCAAAAGTGGAGAGAGAGTAGTCTGAATTAAGTTAGGAAACACCTGGGAGCTTTCCTTTCAGTTATTGGACTTATAGTAGCCAGGGGTGAGTCTCTTCCAAGCTTGATGACATCACATCTGTAGCAATTCCACATTCTGAGAGAGAACTACATCTTCTGCTTTGAAGGATCAAGCTTACCAATGTTGATGGGAACCCACTTGCTTGGGTCAAGCAATGCTTTGTGAAAGCAGCTATTAGCTTTAATCTCAGACCTTCCCTGAGAACATTGTGAGGAGTGACGCAAGCACCCTGCCAGTAGCCTCAGCACTGAACTTCTCTCCACAACTAGGAAACTGCATTCTGTAGTTCTTTTAAACCTCGTCCAGGGAGGGAGAAGTCAACATAAGGAGACTCTTACAACAGCATGTATAGGAAGAAAATGAATTTATATTGATGGTGGACTGTTATCTCGACTGATCTTGCTATTTAATAACTGCCTTTAACACGAAAGAAGTATGTAAAACATTTTTAGAAGGATGTCTCCAATGGCATTTTTACATGTCTTAGTCTTCATAGGTTCCTTTTTGGTCTAATTGGAAGGTTGAAAACTAGAAAAAGTGAGCGTGAATACTCAATAAAAAAAATCTCCACCTGATCTTACGCTTTTCCTTGAAAAAATGGAAAGACCCCATTTTTACATATCACTTCATTTAAAGAATGCTGGCCACACATATTAGTTTGCCTCTTCAACAGTCAGACATGTTTCGGCAGTGGTTCTGTCATTTTTTTTTTTTTTTAAATCAAGAGATGTTATTTTTTCATGGAGATGCTCATTAATGGAAATAAAATTGATGATTCTGAAATGACAAAATTGCATTTTCCTGCCAAAAGTGAACTGTAGACAGATGGTTGTGCAAAAGTGGAGAGAGAGTAGTCTGAATTAAGTTAGGAAACGCCTGGGAGCTTTCCTTTCAGTTATTGGACTTATAGTAGCCAGGGGTGAGTCTCTTCCAAGCTTGATGACATCACATCTGTAGCAATTCCAAATTCTGAGAGAGAACTACGTCTCCTGCTTTGAAGGATCAAGCTTGCCAATGTTGATGGGAACCCACTTGCTTGGGTCAAGCAAATGCTTTGTGAAAGCAGCTATTAGCTTTAATCTCAGACCTTCCCTGAGAACATTGTGAGGAGTGACCCAAGCACCCTGCCAGTAGCCTCAGCACTGAACTTCTCTCCACAACTAGGAAACTGCATTCTGTAGTTCTTTTAAACCTCGTCCAGGGAGGGAGAAGTCAACATAAGGAGACTCTTACAACAGCATGTATAGTAAGAAAATGAATTTATATTGATGGTCGACTGTTATCTCGACTGATCTTGCTATTTAATAACTGCCTTTAACACGAAAGAAGTATGTAAAACATTTTTAGAAGGATGTCTCCAATGGCATTTTTACATGTCTTAGTCTTCATAGGTTCCTTTTTGGTCTAATTGGAAGGTTGAAAACTAGAAAAAGTGAGCGTGAATACTCAATAAAAAAAATCTCCACCTGATCTTACGCTTTTCCTTGAAAAAATGGTAAGACCCCATTTTTACATATCACTTCATTTAAAGAATGCTGGCCACACATATTAGTTTGCCTCTTCAACAGTCAGACATGTTTCGGCAGTGGTTCTGTCATTTTCTTTTTTGAAAAATCAAGAGATGTTTTTTTTTTCATGGAGATGCTCATTAATGTAAATAAAATTGATGATTCTGAAATGACAAAATTGCATTTTCCTGCCAAAAGTGAACTGTAGACAGATGGTTGTGCAAAAGTGGAGAGAGAGTAGTCTGAATTGAGTTAGGAAACACCTGGGAGCTTTCCTTTCAGTTATTGGACTTATAGTAGCCAGCTGTGAGTCTCTTCCAAGCTTGATGACATCACATCTGTAGCAATTCCACATTCTGAGAGAGAACTACATCTTCTGCTTTGAAGGATCAAGCTTACCAATGTTGATGGGAACCCACTTGCTTGGGTCAAGCAATGCTTTGTGAAAGCAGCTATTAGCTTTAATCTCAGACCTTCCCTGAGAACATTGTGAGGAGTGACCCAAGCACCCTGCCAGTAGCCTCAGCACTGAACTTCTCTCCACATCTAGGAAACTGCATTCTGTAGTTCTTTTAAACCTCGTGCAGGGAGGGAGAAGTCAACATAAGGAGACTCTTACAACAGCATGTATAGGAAGAAAATGAATTTATATTGATGGTCGACTGTTATCTCGACTGATCTTGCTATTTAATAACTGCCTTTAACACGAAAGAAGTATGTAAAACATTTTTAGAAGGATGTCTCCAATGGCATTTTTACATGTCTTAGTCTTCATAGGTTCCTTTTTGGTCTAATTGGAAGGTTGAAAACTAGAAAAAGTGAGCGTGAATACTCAATAAAAAAAATCTCCACCTGATCTTACGCTTTTCCTTGAAAAAATGGTAAGACCCCATTTTTACATATCACTTCATTTAAAGAATGCTGGCCACACATATTAGTTTGCCTCTTCAACAGTCAGACATGTTTCGGCAGTGGTTCTGTCATTTTCTTTTTTGAAAAATCAAGAGATGTTTTTTTTTTCATGGAGATGCTCATTAATGTAAATAAAATTGATGATTCTGAAATGACAAAATTGCATTTTCCTGCCAAAAGTGAACTGTAGACAGATGGTTGTGCAAAAGTGGAGAGAGAGTAGTCTGAATTGAGTTAGGAAACACCTGGGAGCTTTCCTTTCAGTTATTGGACTTATAGTAGCCAGCTGTGAGTCTCTTCCAAGCTTGATGACATCACATCTGTAGCAATTCCACATTCTGAGAGAGAACTACATCTTCTGCTTTGAAGGATCAAGCTTACCAATGTTGATGGGAACCCACTTGCTTGGGTCAAGCAATGCTTTGTGAAAGCAGCTATTAGCTTTAATCTCAGACCTTCCCTGAGAACATTGTGAGGAGTGACCCAAGCACCATGCCAGTAGCCTCAGCACTGAACTTCTCTCCACATCTAGGAAACTGCATTCTGTAGTTCTTTTTAACCTCGTGCAGGGAGGGAGAAGTCAACATAAGGAGACTCTTACAACAGCATGTATAGGAAGAAAATGAATTTATATTGATGGTCGACTGTTATCTCGACTGATCTTGCTATTTAATAACTGCCTTTAACACGAAAGAAGTATGTAAAACATTTTTAGAAGGATGTCTCCAATGGCATTTTTACATGTCTTAGTCTTCATAGGTTCCTTTTTGGTCTAATTGGAAGGTTGAAAACTAGAAAAAGTGAGCGTGAATACTCAATAAAAAAAATCTCCACCTGATCTTACGCTTTTCCTTGAAAAAATGGTAAGACCCCATTTTTACATATCACTTCATTTAAAGAATGCTGGCCACACATATTAGTTTGCCTCTTCAACAGTCAGACATGTTTCGGCAGTGGTTCTGTCATTTTTCTTTTTGAAAAATCAAGAGATGTTTTTTTTTTCATGTAGATGCTCATTAATGTAAATAAAATTGATGATTCTGAAATGCCAAAATTGCATTTTCCTGCCAAAAGTGAACTGTAGACAGATGGTTGTGCAAAAGTGGAGAGAGAGTAGTCTGAATTAAGTTAGGAAACACCTGGGAGCTTTCCTTTCAGTTATTGGATTTATAGTAGCCAGGGGTGAGTCTCTTCTAAGCTTGATGACATCACATCTGTAGCAATTCCACATTCTGAGAGAGAACTACGTCTTCTGCTTTGAAGGATCAAGCTTACCAATGTTGATGGGAACCCACTTGCTTGGGTCAAGAAATTCTTTGTGAAAGCAGCTATTAGCTTTAATCTCAGACCTTCCCTGAGAACATTGTGAGGAGTGACCAAAGCACCCTGCCAGTAACCTCAGCACTGAACTTCTCTCCACAACTAGGAAACTGCATTCTGTAGTTCTTTTAAACCTCGTCCAGGGAGGGAGAAGTCAACATAAGGAGACTCTTACAACAGCATGTATAGGAAGAAAATGAATTTATATTGATGGTCGACTGTTATCTCGACTGATCTTGCTATTTAATAACTGCCTTTAACACGAAAGAAGTATGTAAAACATTTTTAGAAGGATGTCTCCAATGGCATTTTTACATGTCTTAGTCTTCATAGGTTCCTTTTTGGTCTAATTGGAAGGTTGAAAACTAGAAAAAGTGAGCGTGAATACTCAATAAAAAAAATCTCCACCTGATCTTACGCTTTTCCTTGAAAAGATGGTAAGACCCCATTTTTACATGTCACTTCATTTAAAGAATGCTGGCCACACATATTAGTTTGCCTCTTCAACAGTCATACATGTTTCGGCAGTGGTTCTGTCATTTTTCTTTTTGAAAAATCAAGAGATGTTTTTTTTTTCATGTAGATGCTCATTAATGTAAATAAAATTGATGATTCTGAAATGCCAAAATTGCATTTTCCTGCCAAAAGTGAACTGTAGACAGATGGTTGTGCAAAAGTGGAGAGAGAGTAGTCTGAATTAAGTTAGGAAACACCTGGGAGCTTTCCTTTCAGTTATTGGACTTATAGTAGCCAGGGGTGAGTCTCTTCCAAGCTTGATGACATCACATCTGTAGCAAATCCACATTCTGAGAGAGAACTACGTCTTCTGCTTTGAAGGATCAAGCTTACCAATGTTGATGGGAACCCACTTGCTTGGGTCAAGAAATGCTTTGTGAAAGCAGCATTTAGCTTTAATCTCAGACCTTCCCTGAGAGCATTGTGAGGAGTGACCCAAGCACCCTGCCAGTAGCCTCAGCACTGAACTTCTCTCCACAACTAGGAAACTGCATTCTGTAGTTCTTTTAAACCTCGTCCAGGGAGGGAGAAGTCAACATAAGGAGACTCTTACAACAGCATGTATAGGAAGAAAATGAATTTATATTGATGGTCGACTGTTATCTCGACTGATCTTGCTATTTAATAACTGCCTTTAACACGAAAGAAGTATGTAAAACATTTTTAGAAGGATGTCTCCAATGGCATTTTTACATGTCTTAGTCTTCATAGGTTCCTTTTTGGTCTAATTGGAAGGTTGAAAACTAGAAAAAGTGAGCGTGAATACTCAATAAAAAAAATCTCCACCTGATCTTACGCTTTTCCTTGAAAAAATGGTAAGACCCCATTTTTACATATCACTTCATTTAAAGAATGCTGGCCACACATATTAGTTTGCCTCTTCAACAGTCAGACATGTTTCGGCAGTGGTTCTGTCATTTTTTTTTTTTTTTTAAATCAAGAGATGTTATTTTTTCATGGAGATGCTCATTAATGTAAATAAAATTGATGATTCTGAAATGACAAAATTGCATTTTCCTGCCAAAAGTGAACTGTAGACAGATGGTTGTGCAAAAGTGGAGAGAGAGTAGTCTGAATTAAGTTAGGAAACACCTGGGAGCTTTCCTTTCAGTTAATAGACTTATAGTAGCCAGGGGTGAGTCTCTTCCAAGCTTGATGACATCACATCTGTAGCAATTCCAAATTCTGAGAGAGAACTACGTCTCCTGCTTTAAAGGATCAAGCTTGCCAATGTTGATGGGAACCCACTTGCTTGGGTCAAGAAATGCTTTGTGAAAGCAGCTATTAGCTTTAATCTCAGACCTTCCCTGAGAACATTGTGAGGAGTGACCCAAGCACCCTGCCAGTAGCCTCAGCACTGAACTTCTCTCCACAACTAGGAAACTGCATTCTGTAGTTCTTTTAAACCTCGTCCAGGGAGGGAGAAGTCAACATAAGGAGACTCTTACAACAGCATGTATAGGAAGAAAATGAATTTATATTGATGGTCGACTGTTATCTCGACTGATCTTGCTATTTAATAACTGCCTTTAACACGAAAGAAGTATCTAAAACATTTTTAGAAGGATGTCTCCAATGGCATTTTTACATGTCTTAGTCTTCATAGGTTCCTTTTTGGTCTAATTGGAAGGTTTAAAACTAGAAAAAGTGAGCGTGAATACTCAATAAAAAAAATCTCCACCTGATCTTACGCTTTTCCTTGAAAAAATGGTAAGACCCCATTTTTACATATCACTTCATTTAAAGAATGCTGGCCACACATATTAGTTTGCCTCTTCAACAGTCAGACATGTTTCGGCAGTGTTTCTGTCATTTTTTTTTTTTGAAAAATCAAGAGATGTTATTTTTTCATGGAGATGCTCATTAATGTAAATAAAATTGATGATTCTGAAATGACAAAATTGCATTTTCCTGCCAAAAGTGAACTGTAGACAGATGGTTGTGCAAAAGTGGAGAGAGAGTAGTCTGAATTGAGTTAGGAAACACCTGGGAGCTTTCCTTTCAGTTATTGGACTTATAGTAGCCAGCTGTGAGTCTCTTCCAAGCTTGATGACATCACATCTGTAGCAATTCCACATTCTGAGAGAGAACTACATCTTCTGCTTTGAAGGATCAAGCTTACCAATGTTGATGGGAACCCACTTGCTTGGGTCAAGCAATGCTTTGTGAAAGCAGCATTTAGCTTTAATCTCAGACCTTCCCTGAGAACATTGTAAGGAGTGACCCAAGCACCCCACCAGGAACCTCAGCACTGAACTTCTCTCCACAACTAGGAAACTGCATTCTGTAGTTCTTTTAAACCTCGTGCAGGGAGGGAGAAGTCAACATAGGGAGACTCTTACAACAGCATGTATAGGAAGAAAATGAATTTATATTGATGGTCGACTGTTATCTCAACTGATTTTGCTATTTAATAACTGCCTTTAACACGAAAGAAGTATGTAAAACATTTTTAGAAGGATGTCTCCAATGGCATTTTTACATGTCTTAGTCTTCATAGGTTCCTTTTTGGTCTAATTGGAAGGTTGAAAACTAGAAAAAGTGAGCGTGAATACTCAATAAAAAAAATCTCCACCTGATCTTACGCTTTTCCTTGAAAAAATGGTAAGACCCCATTTTTACATATCACTTCATTTAAAGAATGCTGGCCACACATATTAGTTTGCCTCTTCAACAGTTATACATGTTTCGGCAGTGGTTCTGTCATTTTTCTTTTTGAAAAATCAAGAGATGTTTTTTTTTCATGTAGATGCTCATTAATGTAAATAAAATTGATGATTCTGAAATGACAAAATTGCATTTTCCTGCCAAAAGTGAACTGTAGACAGATGGTTGTGCAAAAGTGGAGAGAGAGTAGTCTGAATTGAGTTAGGAAACACCTGGGAGCTTTCCTTTCAGTTATTGGACTTATAGTAGCCAGCTGTGAGTCTCTTCCAAGCTTGATGACATCACATCTGTAGCAATTCCACATTCTGAGAGAGAACTACATCTTCTGCTTTGAAGGATCAAGCTTACCAATATTTGATGGGAACCCACTTGCTTGGGTCAAGCAATGCTTTGCGAAAGCAGCTATTAGCTTTAATCTCAGACCTTCCCTGAGAACATTGTGAGGAGTGACCCAAGCACCCTGCCAGTAGCCTCAGCACTGAACTTCTCTCCACAACTAGGAAACTGCATTCTGTAGTTCTTTTAAACCTCGTCCAGGGAGGGAGAAGTCAACATAAGGAGACTCTTACAACAGCATGTATAGGAAGAAAATGAATTTATATTGATGGTCGACTGTTATCTCGACTGATCTTGCTATTTAATAACTGCCTTTAACACGAAAGAAGTATGTAAAACATTTTTAGAAGGATGTCTCCAATGGCATTTTTACATGTCTTAGTCTTCATAGGTTCCTTTTTGGTCTAATTGGAAGGTTGAAAACTAGAAAAAGTGAGCGTGAATACTCAATAAAAAAAATCTCCACCTGATCTTACGCTTTTCCTTGAAAAAATGGAAAGACCCCATTTTTACATATCACTTCATTTAAAGAATGCTGGCCACACATATTAGTTTGCCTCTTCAACAGTCAGACATGTTTCGGCAGTGGTTCTGTCATTTTTTTTTTTTTTTTTAAATCAAGAGATGTTATTTTTTCATGGAGATGCTCATTAATGGAAATAAAATTGATGATTCTGAAATGACAAAATTGCATTTTCCTGCCAAAAGTGAACTGTAGACAGATGGTTGTGCAAAAGTGGAGAGAGAGTAGTCTGAATTAAGTTAGGAAACGCCTGGGAGCTTTCCTTTCAGTTATTGGACTTATAGTAGCCAGGGGTGAGTCTCTTCCAAGCTTGATGACATCACATCTGTAGCAATTCCAAATTCTGAGAGAGAACTACGTCTCCTGCTTTGAAGGATCAAGCTTGCCAATGTTGATGGGAACCCACTTGCTTGGGTCAAGCAAATGCTTTGTGAAAGCAGCTATTAGCTTTAATCTCAGACCTTCCCTGAGAACATTGTGAGGAGTGACCCAAGCACCCTGCCAGTAGCCTCAACACTGAACTTCTCTCCACAACTAGGAAACTGCATTCTGTAGTTCTTTTAAACCTCGTGCAGGGAGGGAGAAGTCAACATAAGGAGACTCTTACAACAGCATGTATAGGAAGAAAATGAATTTATATTGATGGTCGACTGTTATCTCAACTGATTTTGCTATTTAATAACTGCCTTTAACACGAAAGAAGTATGTAAAACATTTTTAGAAGGATGTCTCCAATGGCATTTTTACATGTCTTAGTCTTCATAGGTTCCTTTTTGGTCTAATTGGAAGGTTGAAAACTAGAAAAAGTGAGCGTGAATACTCAATAAAAAAAATCTCCACCTGATCTTACGCTTTTCCTTGAAAAGATGGTAAGACCCCATTTTTACATGCCACTTCATTTAAAAAATGCTGGCCACACATATTAGTTTGCCTCTTCAACAGTCATACATGTTTCGGCAGTAGTTCTGTCATTTTTCCTTTTGAATAATCAAGAGATGTTTTTTTTTTCATGTAGATGCTCATTAATGTAAATAAAATTGATGATTCTGAAATGCCAAAATTGCATTTTCCTGCCAAAAGTGAACTGTAGACAGATGGTTGTGCAAAGGTGGAGAGAGAGTAGTCTGAATTAAGTTAGGAAACACCTGGGAGCTTTCCTTTCAGTTATTGGACTTATAGTAGCCAGGGGTGAGTCTCTTCCAAGCTTGATGACATCACATCTGTAGCAAATCCACATTCTGAGAGAGAACTACGTCTTCTGCTTTGAAGGATCAAGCTTACCAATGTTGATGGGAACCCACTTGCTTGGGTCAAGAAATGCTTTGTGAAAGCAGCATTTAGCTTTAATCTCAGACCTTCCCTGAGAACATTGTGAGGACTGATCCAAGCACCCTGCCAGTAGCCTTAGCACTGAACTTCTCTCCACAACTAGGAAACTGCATTCTGTAGTTCTTTTAAACCTCGTCCAGGGAGGGAGAAGTCAACATAAGGAGACTCTTACAACAGCATGTATAGGAAGAAAATGAATTTATATTGATGGTCGACTGTTATCTCGACTGATCTTGCTATTTAATAACTGCCTTTAACACAAAAGAAGTATGTAAAACATTTTTAGAAGGATGTCTCCAATGGCATTTTTACATGTCTTAGTCTTCATAGGTTCCTTTTTGGTCTAATTGGAAGGTTGAAAACTAGAAAAAGTGAGCGTGAATACTCAATAAAAAAAATCTCCACCTGATCTTACGCTTTTCCTTGAAAAAATGGTAAGACCCCATTTTTACATATCACTTCATTTAAAGAATGCTGGCCACACATATTAGTTTGCCTCTTCAACAGTCAGACATGTTTCGGCAGTGGTTCTGTCATTTTTTTTTTTTTTTTAAATCAAGAGATGTTATTTTTTCATGGAGATGCTCATTAATGTAAATAAAATTGATGATTCTGAAATGACAAAATTGCATTTTCCTGCCAAAAGTGAACTGTAGACAGATGGTTGTGCAAAAGTGGAGAGAGAGTAGTCTGAATTAAGTTAGGAAACACCTGGGAGCTTTCCTTTCAGTTATTGGACTTATAGTAGCCAGGGGTGAGTCTCTTCCAAGCTTGATGACATCACATCTGTAGCAATTCCAAATTCTGAGAGAGAACTACGTCTCCTGCTTTAAAGGATCAAGCTTGCCAATGTTGATGGGAACCCACTTGCTTGGGTCAAGAAATGCTTTGTGAAAGCAGCTATTAGCTTTAATCTCAGACCTTCCCTGAGAACATTGTGAGGAGTGACCCAAGCACCCTGCCAGTAGCCTCAACACTGAACTTCTCTCCACAACTAGGAAACTGCATTCTGTAGTTCTTTTAAACCTCGTCCAGGGAGGGAGAAGTCAACATAAGGAGACTCTTACAACAGCATGTATAGGAAGAAAATGAATTTATATTGATGGTCGACTGTTATCTCGACTGATCTTGCTATTTAATAACTGCCTTTAACACGAAAGAAGTATGTAAAACATTTTTAGAAGGATGTCTCCAATGGCATTTTTACATGTCTTAGTCTTCATAGGTTCCTTTTTGGTCTAATTGGAAGGTTTAAAACTAGAAAAAGTGAGCGTGAATACTCAATAAAAAAAATCTCCACCTGATCTTACGCTTTTCCTTGAAAAAATGGTAAGACCCCATTTTTACATATCACTTCATTTAAAGAATGCTGGCCACACATATTAGTTTGCCTCTTCAACAGTCAGACATGTTTCGGCAGTGGTTCTGTCATTTTTCTTTTTGAAAAATCAAGAGATGTTTTTTTTTCATGTAGATGCTCATTAATGTAAATAAAATTGATGATTCTGAAATACCAAAATTGCATTTTCCTGCCAAAAGTGAACTGTAGACAGATGGTTGTGCAAAAGTGGAGAGAGAGTAGTCTGAATTGAGTTAGGAAACACCTGGGAGCTTTCCTTTCAGTTATTGGACTTATAGTAGCCAGCTGTGAGTCTCTTCCAAGCTTGATGACATCACATCTGTAGCAATTCCACATTTTGAGAGAGAACTACATCTTCTGCTTTGAAGGATCAAGCTTACCAATGTTGATGGGAACCCACTTGCTTGGGTCAAGCAATGCTTTGTGAAAGCAGCTATTAAGCTTTAATCTCAGACCTTCCCTGAGAACATTGTGAGGAGTGACGCAAGCACCCTGCCAGTAGCCTCAGCACTGAACTTCTCTCCACAACTAGGAAACTGCATTCTGTAGTTCTTTTAAACCTCGTCCAGGGAGGGAGAAGTCAACATAAGGAGACTCTTACAACAGCATGTATAGGAAGAAAATGAATTTATATTGATGGTCGACTGTTATCTCGACTGATCTTGCTATTTAATAACTGCCTTTAACACGAAAGAAGTATGTAAAACATTTTTAGAAGGATGTCTCCAATGGCATTTTTACATGTCTTAGTCTTCATAGGTTCCTTTTTGGTCTAATTGGAAGGTTGAAAACTAGAAAAAGTGAGCGTGAATACTCAATAAAAAAAATCTCCACCTGATCTTACGCTTTTCCTTGAAAAAATGGTAAGACCCCATTTTTACATATCACTTCATTTAAAGAATGCTGGCCACACATATAAGTTTGCCTCTTCAACAGTCATACATGTTTCGGCAGAGGTTCTGTCATTTTTCTTTTTGAAAAATCAAGAGATGTTTTTTTTTCATGTAGATGCTCATTAATGTAAATAAAATTGATGATTCTGAAATGACAAAATTGCATTTTCCTGCCAAAAGTGAACTGTAGACAGATGGTTGTGCAAAAGTGGAGAGAGAGTAGTCTGAATTGAGTTAGGAAACACCTGGGAGCTTTCCTTTCAGTTATTGGATTTATAGTAGCCAGCTGTGAGTCTCTTCCAAGCTTGATGACATCACATCTGTAGCAATTCCACATTCTGAGAGAGAACTACGTCTTCTGCTTTGAAGGATCAAGCTTACCAATGTTGATGGGAACCCACTTGCTTGGGTCAAGAAATTCATTGTGAAAGCAGCTATTAGCTTTAATCTCAGACCTTCCCTGAGAACATTGTGAGGAGTGACCCAAGCACCCTGCCAGTAGCCTCAGCACTGAACTTCTCTCCACAACTAGGAAACTGCATTCTGTAGTTCTTTTAAACCTCGTTCAGGGAGGGAGAAGTCAACATAAGGAGACTCTTACAACAGCATGTATAGGAAGAAAATGAATTTATATTGATGGTCGACTGTTATCTCGACTGATCTTGCTATTTAATAACTGCCTTTAACACGAAAGAAGTATGTAAAACATTTTTAGAAGGATGTCTCCAATGGCATTTTTACATGTCTTAGTCTTCATAGGTTCCTTTTTGGTCTAATTGGAAGGTTGAAAACTAGAAAAAGTGAGCGTGAATACTCAATAAAAAAAATCTCCACCTGATCTTACGCTTTTCCTTGAAAAAATGGTAAGACCCCATTTTTACATATCACTTCATTTAAAGAATGCTGGCCACACATATTAGTTTGCCTCTTCAACAGTCAGACATGTTTCGGCAGTGGTTCTGTCATTTTTTTTTTTTTTTAAATCAAGAGATGTTATTTTTTCATGGAGATGCTCATTAATGGAAATAAAATTGATGATTCTGAAATGACAAAATTGCATTTTCCTGCCAAAAGTGAACTGTAGACAGATGGTTGTGCAAAAGTGGAGAGAGAGTAGTCTGAATTAAGTTAGGAAACGCCTGGGAGCTTTCCTTTCAGTTATTGGACTTATAGTAGCCAGGGGTGAGTCTCTTCCAAGCTTGATGACATCACATCTGTAGCAATTCCAAATTCTGAGAGAGAACTACATCTCCTGCTTTGAAGGATCAAGCTTGCCAATGTTGATGGGAACCCACTTGCTTGGGTCAAGAAATGCTTTGTGAAAGCAGCTATTAGCTTTAATCTCAGACCTTCCCTGAGAACATTGTGAGAAGTGACCCAAGCACCCTGCCAGTAGCCTCAGCACTGAACTTCTCTCCACAGCTAGGAAACTGCATTCTGTAGTTCTTTTAAACCTCGTCCAGGGAGGGAGAAGTCAACATAAGGAGACTCTTACAACAGCATGTATAGGAAGAAAATGAATTTATATTGATGGTCGACTGTTATCTCGACTGATCTTGCTATTTAATAACTGCCTTTAACACGAAAGAAGTATGTAAAACATTTTTAGAAGGATGTCTCCAATGGCATTTTTACATGTCTTAGTCTTCATAGGTTCCTTTTTGGTCTAATTGGAAGGTTGAAAACTAGAAAAAGTGAGCGTGAATACTCAATAAAAAAAATCTCCACCTGATCTTACGCTTTTCCTTGAAAAAATGGTAAGACCCCATTTTTACATATCACTTCATTTAAAGAATGCTGGCCACACATATTAGTTTGCCTCTTCAACAGTCAGACATGTTTCGGCAGTGTTTCTGTCATTTTTTTTTTTTTGAAAAATCAAGAGATGTTATTTTTTCATGGAGATGCTCATTAATGTAAATAAAATTGATGATTCTGAAATGACAAAATTGCATTTTCCTGCCAAAAGTGAACTGTAGACAGATGGTTGTGCAAAAGTGGAGAGAGAGTAGTCTGAATTGAGTTAGGAAACACCTGGGAGCTTTCCTTTCAGTTATTGGACTTACAGTAGCTAGCTGTGAGTCTCTTCCAAGCTTGATGACATCACATCTGTAGCAATTCCACATTTTGAGAGAGAACTACATCTTCTGCTTTGAAGGATCAAAGCTTACCAATAGTTGATGGGAACCCACTTGCTTGGGTCAAGCAATGCTTTGTGAAAGCAGCTATTAGCTTTAATCTGAGACCTTCCCTGAGAACATTGTGAGGAGTGACCCAAGCACCCTGCCAGTAGCCTCAGCAGTGAACTTCTCTCCACAACTAGGAAACTGCATTCTGTAGTTCTTTTAAACCTCGTCCAGGGAGGGAGAAGTCAACATAAGGAGACTCTTACAACAGCATGTATAGGAAGAAAATGAATTTATATTGATGGTCGACTGTTATCTCGACTGATCTTGCTATTTAATAACTGCCTTTAACACGAAAGAAGTATGTAAAACATTTTTAGAAGGATGTCTCCAATGGCATTTTTACATGTCTTAGTCTTCATAGGTTCCTTTTTGGTCTAATTGGAAGGTTGAAAACTAGAAAAAGTGAGCGTGAATACTCAATAAAAAAAATCTCCACCTGATCTTACGCTTTTCCTTGAAAAAATGGTAAGACCCCATTTTTACATATCACTTCATTTAAAGAATGCTGGCCACACATATTAGTTTGCCTCTTTAACAGTCAGACATGTTTCGGCAGTGTTTCTGTCATTTTTTTTTTTGAAAAATCAAGAGATGTTAGTTTTTCATGGAGATGCTCAATAATGTAAATAAAATTGATGATTCTGAAATGACAAAATTGCATTTTCCTGCCAAAAGTGAACTGTAGACAGATGGTTGTGCAAAAGTGGAGAGAGAGTAGTCTGAATTGAGTTAGGAAACACCTGGGAGCTTTGCTTTCAGTTATTGGACTTATAGTAGCCAGCTGTGAGTCTCTTCCAAGCTTGATGACATCACATCTGTAGCAATTCCACATTTTGAGAGAGAACTACATCTTCTGCTTTGAAGGATCAAGCTTACCAATAGTTGATGGGAACCCACTTGCTTGGGTCAAGCAATGCTTTGTGAAAGCAGCTATTAGCTTTAATCTCAGACCTTCCCTGAGAACATTGTGAGGAGTGACCCAAGCACCCTGCCAGTAGCCTCAGCACTGAACTTCTCTCCACAACTAGGAAACTGCATTCTGTAGTTCTTTTAAACCTCGTCCAGGGAGGGAGAAGTCAACATAAGGAGACTCTTACAACAGCATGTATAGGAAGAAAATGAATTTATATTGATGGTCGACTGTTATCTCGACTGATCTTGCTATTTAATAACTGCCTTTAACACGAAAGAAGTATGTAAAACATTTTTAGAAGGATGTCTCCAATGGCATTTTTACATGTCTTAGTCTTCATAGGTTCCTTTTTGGTCTAATTGGAAGGTTGAAAACTAGAAAAAGTGAGCGTGAATACTCAATAAAAAAAATCTCCACCTGATCTTACGCTTTTCCTTGAAAAAATGGTAAGACCCCATTTTTACATATCACTTCATTTAAAGAATGCTGGCCACACAAATTAGTTTGCCTCTTCAACAGTCAGACATGTTTCGGCAGTGTTTCTGTCATTTTTTTTTTTGAAAAATCAAGAGATGTTAGTTTTTCATGGAGATGCTCAATAATGTAAATAAAATTGATGATTCTGAAATGACAAAATTGCATTTTCCTGCCAAAAGTGAACTGTAGACAGATGGTTGTGCAAAAGTGGAGAGAGAGTAGTCTGAATTGAGTTAGGAAACACCTGGGAGCTTTCCTTTCAGTTATTGGACTTATAGTAGCCAGCTGTGAGTCTCTTCCAAGCTTGATGACATCACATCTGTAGCAATTCCACATTTTGAGAGAGAACTACATCTTCTGCTTTGAAGGATCAAGCTTACCAATAGTTGATGGGAACCCACTTGCTTGGGTCAAGCAATGCTTTGTGAAAGCAGCTATTAAGCTTTAATCTCAGACCTTCCCTGAGAACATTGCGAGGAGTGACCCAAGCACCCTGCCAGTAGCCTCAGCACTGAACTTCTCTCCACAACTAGGAAACTGCATTCTGTAGTTCTTTTAAACCTCGTCCAGGGAGGGAGAAGTCAACATAAGGAGACTCTTACAACAGCATGTATAGGAAGAAAATGAATTTATATTGATGGTCGACTGTTATCTCGACTGATCTTGCTATTTAATAACTGCCTTTAACACGAAAGAAGTATGTAAAACATTTTTAGAAGGATGTCTCCAATGGCATTTTTACATGTCTTAGTCTTCATAGGTTCCTTTTTGGTCTAATTGGAAGGTTTAAAACTAGAAAAAGTGAGCGTGAATACTCAATAAAAAAAATCTCCACCTGATCTTACGCTTTTCCTTGAAAAAATGGTAAGACCCCATTTTTACATATCACTTCATTTAAAGAATGCTGGCCACACATATTAGTTTGCCTCTTCAACAGTCAGACATGTTTCGGCAGTGTTTCTGTCATTTTTTTTTTTTTTTGAAAAATCAAGAGATGTTATTTTTTCATGGAGATGCTCATTAATGTAAATAAAATTGATGATTCTGAAATGACAAAATTGCATTTTCCTGCCAAAAGTGAACTGTAGACAGATGGTTGTGCAAAAGTGGAGAGAGAGTAGTCTGAATTGAGTTAGGAAACACCTGGGAGCTTTCCTTTCAGTTATTGGACTTACAGTAGCTAGCTGTGAGTCTCTTCCAAGCTTGATGACATCACATCTGTAGCAATTCCACATTTTGAGAGAGAACTACATCTTCTGCTTTGAAGGATCAAAGCTTACCAATAGTTGATGGGAACCCACTTGCTTGGGTCAAGCAATGCTTTGTGAAAGCAGCTATTAGCTTTAATCTGAGACCTTCCCTGAGAACATTGTGAGGAGTGACCCAAGCACCCTGCCAGTAGCCTCAGCAGTGAACTTCTCTCCACAACTAGGAAACTGCATTCTGTAGTTCTTTTAAACCTCGTCCAGGGAGGGAGAAGTCAACATAAGGAGACTCTTACAACAGCATGTATAGGAAGAAAATGAATTTATATTGATGGTCGACTGTTATCTCGACTGATCTTGCTATTTAATAACTGCCTTTAACACGAAAGAAGTATGTAAAACATTTTTAGAAGGATGTCTCCAATGGCATTTTTACATGTCTTAGTCTTCATAGGTTCCTTTTTGGTCTAATTGGAAGGTTGAAAACTAGAAAAAGTGAGCGTGAATACTCAATAAAAAAAATCTCCACCTGATCTTACGCTTTTCCTTGAAAAAATGGTAAGACCCCATTTTTACATATCACTTCATTTAAAGAATGCTGGCCACACATATAAGTTTGCCTCTTCAACAGTCATACATGTTTCGGCAGAGGTTCTGTCATTTTTCTTTTTGAAAAATCAAGAGATGTTTTTTTTTCATGTAGATGCTCATTAATGTAAATAAAATTGATGATTCTGAAATGACAAAATTGCATTTTCCTGCCAAAAGTGAACTGTAGACAGATGGTTGTGCAAAAGTGGAGAGAGAGTAGTCTGAATTGAGTTAGGAAACACCTGGGAGCTTTCCTTTCAGTTATTGGATTTATAGTAGCCAGCTGTGAGTCTCTTCCAAGCTTGATGACATCACATCTGTAGCAATTCCACATTCTGAGAGAGAACTACGTCTTCTGCTTTGAAGGATCAAGCTTACCAATGTTGATGGGAACCCACTTGCTTGGGTCAAGAAATTCATTGTGAAAGCAGCTATTAGCTTTAATCTCAGACCTTCCCTGAGAACATTGTGAGGAGTGACCCAAGCACCCTGCCAGTAGCCTCAGCACTGAACTTCTCTCCACAACTAGGAAACTGCATTCTGTAGTTCTTTTAAACCTCGTTCAGGGAGGGAGAAGTCAACATAAGGAGACTCTTACAACAGCATGTATAGGAAGAAAATGAATTTATATTGATGGTCGACTGTTATCTCGACTGATCTTGCTATTTAATAACTGCCTTTAACACGAAAGAAGTATGTAAAACATTTTTAGAAGGATGTCTCCAATGGCATTTTTACATGTCTTAGTCTTCATAGGTTCCTTTTTGGTCTAATTGGAAGGTTGAAAACTAGAAAAAGTGAGCGTGAATACTCAATAAAAAAAATCTCCACCTGATCTTACGCTTTTCCTTGAAAAAATGGTAAGACCCCATTTTTACATATCACTTCATTTAAAGAATGCTGGCCACACATATTAGTTTGCCTCTTCAACAGTCAGACATGTTTCGGCAGTGGTTCTGTCATTTTTTTTTTTTTTTAAATCAAGAGATGTTATTTTTTCATGGAGATGCTCATTAATGGAAATAAAATTGATGATTCTGAAATGACAAAATTGCATTTTCCTGCCAAAAGTGAACTGTAGACAGATGGTTGTGCAAAAGTGGAGAGAGAGTAGTCTGAATTAAGTTAGGAAACGCCTGGGAGCTTTCCTTTCAGTTATTGGACTTATAGTAGCCAGGGGTGAGTCTCTTCCAAGCTTGATGACATCACATCTGTAGCAATTACAAATTCTGAGAGAGAACTACATCTCCTGCTTTGAAGGATCAAGCTTGCCAATGTTGATGGGAACCCACTTGCTTGGGTCAAGAAATGCTTTGTGAAAGCAGCTATTAGCTTTAATCTCAGACCTTCCCTGAGAACATTGTGAGGAGTGACCCAAGCACCCTGCCAGTAGCCTCAGCACTGAACTTCTCTCCACAGCTAGGAAACTGCATTCTGTAGTTCTTTTAAACCTCGTCCAGGGAGGGAGAAGTCAACATAAGGAGACTCTTACAACAGCATGTATAGGAAGAAAATGAATTTATATTGATGGTCGACTGTTATCTCGACTGATCTTGCTATTTAATAACTGCCTTTAACACGAAAGAAGTATGTAAAACATTTTTAGAAGGATGTCTCCAATGGCATTTTTACATGTCTTAGTCTTCATAGGTTCCTTTTTGGTCTAATTGGAAGGTTGAAAACTAGAAAAAGTGAGCGTGAATACTCAATAAAAAAAATCTCCACCTGATCTTACGCTTTTCCTTGAAAAAATGGTAAGACCCCATTTTTACATATCACTTCATTTAAAGAATGCTGGCCACACATATTAGTTTGCCTCTTCAACAGTCAGACATGTTTCGGCAGTGTTTCTGTCATTTTTTTTTTTTTGAAAAATCAAGAGATGTTATTTTTTCATGGAGATGCTCATTAATGTAAATAAAATTGATGATTCTGAAATGACAAAATTGCATTTTCCTGCCAAAAGTGAACTGTAGACAGATGGTTGTGCAAAAGTGGAGAGAGAGTAGTCTGAATTGAGTTAGGAAACACCTGGGAGCTTTCCTTTCAGTTATTGGACTTATAGTAGCCAGCTGTGAGTCTCTTCCAAGCTTGATGACATCACATCTGTAGCAATTCCACATTTTGAGAGAGAACTACATCTTCTGCTTTGAAGGATCAAGCTTACCAATAGTTGATGGGAACCCACTTGCTTGGGTCAAGCAATGCTTTGTGAAAGCAGCTATTAGCTTTAATCTCAGACCTTCCCTGAGAACATTGTGAGGAGTGACCCAAGCACCCTGCCAGTAGCCTCAGCACTGAACTTCTCTCCACAACTAGGAAACTGCATTCTGTAGTTCTTTTAAACCTCGTCCAGGGAGGGAGAAGTCAACATAAGGAGACTCTTACAACAGCATGTATAGGAAGAAAATGAATTTATATTGATGGTCGACTGTTATCTCGACTGATCTTGCTATTTAATAACTGCCTTTAACACGAAAGAAGTATGTAAAACATTTTTAGAAGGATGTCTCCAATGGCATTTTTACATGTCTTAGTCTTCATAGGTTCCTTTTTGGTCTAATTGGAAGGTTTAAAACTAGAAAAAGTGAGCGTGAATACTCAATAAAAAAAATCTCCACCTGATCTTACGCTTTTCCTTGAAAAAATGGTAAGACCCCATTTTTACATATCACTTCATTTAAAGAATGCTGGCCACACATATTAGTTTGCCTCTTCAACAGTCAGACATGTTTCGGCAGTGTTTCTGTCATTTTTTTTTTTTTTTGAAAAATCAAGAGATGTTATTTTTTCATGGAGATGCTCATTAATGTAAATAAAATTGATGATTCTGAAATGACAAAATTGCATTTTCCTGCCAAAAGTGAACTGTAGACAGATGGTTGTGCAAAAGTGGAGAGAGAGTAGTCTGAATTGAGTTAGGAAACACCTGGGAGCTTTCCTTTCAGTTATTGGACTTACAGTAGCTAGCTGTGAGTCTCTTCCAAGCTTGATGACATCACATCTGTAGCAATTCCACATTTTGAGAGAGAACTACATCTTCTGCTTTGAAGGATCAAAGCTTACCAATAGTTGATGGGAACCCACTTGCTTGGGTCAAGCAATGCTTTGTGAAAGCAGCTATTAGCTTTAATCTGAGACCTTCCCTGAGAACATTGTGAGGAGTGACCCAAGCACCCTGCCAGTAGCCTCAGCAGTGAACTTCTCTCCACAACTAGGAAACTGCATTCTGTAGTTCTTTTAAACCTCGTCCAGGGAGGGAGAAGTCAACATAAGGAGACTCTTACAACAGCATGTATAGGAAGAAAATGAATTTATATTGATGGTCGACTGTTATCTCGACTGATCTTGCTATTTAATAACTGCCTTTAACACGAAAGAAGTATGTAAAACATTTTTAGAAGGATGTCTCCAATGGCATTTTTACATGTCTTAGTCTTCATAGGTTCCTTTTTGGTCTAATTGGAAGGTTGAAAACTAGAAAAAGTGAGCGTGAATACTCAATAAAAAAAATCTCCACCTGATCTTACGCTTTTCCTTGAAAAAATGGTAAGACCCCATTTTTACATATCACTTCATTTAAAGAATGCTGGCCACACATATTAGTTTGCCTCTTTAACAGTCAGACATGTTTCGGCAGTGTTTCTGTCATTTTTTTTTTTGAAAAATCAAGAGATGTTAGTTTTTCATGGAGATGCTCAATAATGTAAATAAAATTGATGATTCTGAAATGACAAAATTGCATTTTCCTGCCAAAAGTGAACTGTAGACAGATGGTTGTGCAAAAGTGGAGAGAGAGTAGTCTGAATTGAGTTAGGAAACACCTGGGAGCTTTGCTTTCAGTTATTGGACTTATAGTAGCCAGCTGTGAGTCTCTTCCAAGCTTGATGACATCACATCTGTAGCAATTCCACATTTTGAGAGAGAACTACATCTTCTGCTTTGAAGGATCAAGCTTACCAATAGTTGATGGGAACCCACTTGCTTGGGTCAAGCAATGCTTTGTGAAAGCAGCTATTAGCTTTAATCTCAGACCTTCCCTGAGAACATTGTGAGGAGTGACCCAAGCACCCTGCCAGTAGCCTCAGCACTGAACTTCTCTCCACAACTAGGAAACTGCATTCTGTAGTTCTTTTAAACCTCGTCCAGGGAGGGAGAAGTCAACATAAGGAGACTCTTACAACAGCATGTATAGGAAGAAAATGAATTTATATTGATGGTCGACTGTTATCTCGACTGATCTTGCTATTTAATAACTGCCTTTAACACGAAAGAAGTATGTAAAACATTTTTAGAAGGATGTCTCCAATGGCATTTTTACATGTCTTAGTCTTCATAGGTTCCTTTTTGGTCTAATTGGAAGGTTGAAAACTAGAAAAAGTGAGCGTGAATACTCAATAAAAAAAATCTCCACCTGATCTTACGCTTTTCCTTGAAAAAATGGTAAGACCCCATTTTTACATATCACTTCATTTAAAGAATGCTGGCCACACAAATTAGTTTGCCTCTTCAACAGTCAGACATGTTTCGGCAGTGTTTCTGTCATTTTTTTTTTTGAAAAATCAAGAGATGTTAGTTTTTCATGGAGATGCTCAATAATGTAAATAAAATTGATGATTCTGAAATGACAAAATTGCATTTTCCTGCCAAAAGTGAACTGTAGACAGATGGTTGTGCAAAAGTGGAGAGAGAGTAGTCTGAATTGAGTTAGGAAACACCTGGGAGCTTTCCTTTCAGTTATTGGACTTATAGTAGCCAGCTGTGAGTCTCTTCCAAGCTTGATGACATCACATCTGTAGCAATTCCACATTTTGAGAGAGAACTACATCTTCTGCTTTGAAGGATCAAGCTTACCAATAGTTGATGGGAACCCACTTGCTTGGGTCAAGCAATGCTTTGTGAAAGCAGCTATTAAGCTTTAATCTCAGACCTTCCCTGAGAACATTGCGAGGAGTGACCCAAGCACCCTGCCAGTAGCCTCAGCACTGAACTTCTCTCCACAACTAGGAAACTGCATTCTGTAGTTCTTTTAAACCTCGTCCAGGGAGGGAGAAGTCAACATAAGGAGACTCTTACAACAGCATGTATAGGAAGAAAATGAATTTATATTGATGGTCGACTGTTATCTCGACTGATCTTGCTATTTAATAACTGCCTTTAACACGAAAGAAGTATGTAAAACATTTTTAGAAGGATGTCTCCAATGGCATTTTTACATGTCTTAGTCTTCATAGGTTCCTTTTTGGTCTAATTGGAAGGTTTAAAACTAGAAAAAGTGAGCGTGAATACTCAATAAAAAAAATCTCCACCTGATCTTACGCTTTTCCTTGAAAAAATGGTAAGACCCCATTTTTACATATCACTTCATTTAAAGAATGCTGGCCACACATATTAGTTTGCCTCTTCAACAGTCAGACATGTTTCGGCAGTGTTTCTGTCATTTTTTTTTTTTTTTGAAAAATCAAGAGATGTTATTTTTTCATGGAGATGCTCATTAATGTAAATAAAATTGATGATTCTGAAATGACAAAATTGCATTTTCCTGCCAAAAGTGAACTGTAGACAGATGGTTGTGCAAAAGTGGAGAGAGAGTAGTCTGAATTGAGTTAGGAAACACCTGGGAGCTTTCCTTTCAGTTATTGGACTTACAGTAGCTAGCTGTGAGTCTCTTCCAAGCTTGATGACATCACATCTGTAGCAATTCCACATTTTGAGAGAGAACTACATCTTCTGCTTTGAAGGATCAAAGCTTACCAATAGTTGATGGGAACCCACTTGCTTGGGTCAAGCAATGCTTTGTGAAAGCAGCTATTAGCTTTAATCTGAGACCTTCCCTGAGAACATTGTGAGGAGTGACCCAAGCACCCTGCCAGTAGCCTCAGCAGTGAACTTCTCTCCACAACTAGGAAACTGCATTCTGTAGTTCTTTTAAACCTCGTCCAGGGAGGGAGAAGTCAACATAAGGAGACTCTTACAACAGCATGTATAGGAAGAAAATGAATTTATATTGATGGTCGACTGTTATCTCGACTGATCTTGCTATTTAATAACTGCCTTTAACACGAAAGAAGTATGTAAAACATTTTTAGAAGGATGTCTCCAATGGCATTTTTACATGTCTTAGTCTTCATAGGTTCCTTTTTGGTCTAATTGGAAGGTTGAAAACTAGAAAAAGTGAGCGTGAATACTCAATAAAAAAAATCTCCACCTGATCTTACGCTTTTCCTTGAAAAAATGGTAAGACCCCATTTTTACATATCACTTCATTTAAAGAATGCTGGCCACACATATTAGTTTGCCTCTTTAACAGTCAGACATGTTTCGGCAGTGTTTCTGTCATTTTTTTTTTTGAAAAATCAAGAGATGTTAGTTTTTCATGGAGATGCTCAATAATGTAAATAAAATTGATGATTCTGAAATGACAAAATTGCATTTTCCTGCCAAAAGTGAACTGTAGACAGATGGTTGTGCAAAAGTGGAGAGAGAGTAGTCTGAATTGAGTTAGGAAACACCTGGGAGCTTTCCTTTCAGTTATTGGACTTATAGTAGCCAGCTGTGAGTCTCTTCCAAGCTTGATCACATCACATCTGTAGCAATTCCACATTTTGAGAGAGAACTACATCTTCTGCTTTGAAGGATCAAGCTTACCAATAGTTGATGGGAACCCACTTGCTTGGGTCAAGCAATGCTTTGTGAAAGCAGCTATTAAGCTTTAATCTCAGACCTTCCCTGAGAACATTGTGAGGAGTGACCCAAGCACCCTGCCAGTAGCCTCAGCACTGAACTTCTCTCCACAACTAGGAAACTGCATTCTGTAGTTCTTTTAAACCTCGTCCAGGGAGGGAGAAGTCAACATAAGGAGACTCTTACAACAGCATGTATAGGAAGAAAATGAATTTATATTGATGGTCGACTGTTATCTCGACTGATCTTGCTATTTAATAACTGCCTTTAACACGAAAGAAGTATGTAAAACATTTTTAGAAGGATGTCTCCAATGGCATTTTTACATGTCTTAGTCTTCATAGGTTCCTTTTTGGTCTAATTGGAAGGTTGAAAACTAGAAAAAGTGAGCGTGAATACTCAATAAAAAAAATCTCCACCTGATCTTACGCTTTTCCTTGAAAAAATGGTAAGACCCCATTTTTACATATCACTTCATTTAAAGAATGCTGGCCACACATATTAGTTTGCCTCTTCAACAGTCAGACATGTTTCGGCAGTGGTTCTGTCATTTTCTTTTTTGAAAAATCAAGAGATGTTTTTTTTTTCATGGAGATGCTCATTAATGTAAATAAAATTGATGATTCTGAAATGACAAAATTGCATTTTCCTGCCAAAAGTGAACTGTAGACAGATGGTTGTGCAAAAGTGGAGAGAGAGTAGTCTGAATTGAGTTAGGAAACACCTGGGAGCTTTCCTTTCAGTTATTGGACTTATAGTAGCCAGCTGTGAGTCTCTTCCAAGCTTGATGACATCACATCTGTAGCAATTCCACATTTTGAGAGAGAACTACATCTTCTGCTTTGAAGGATCAAGCTTACCAATAGTTGATGGGAACCCACTTGCTTGGGTCAAGCAATGCTTTGTGAAAGCAGCTATTAAGCTTTAATCTCAGACCTTCCCTGAGAACATTGCGAGGAGTGACCCAAGCACCCTGCCAGTAGCCTCAGCACTGAACTTCTCTCCACAACTAGGAAACTGCATTCTGTAGTTCTTTTAAACCTCGTCCAGGGAGGGAGAAGTCAACATAAGGAGACTCTTACAACAGCATGTATAGGAAGAAAATGAATTTATATTGATGTTCGACTGTTATCTCGACTGATCTTGCTATTTAATAACTGCCTTTAACACGAAAGAAGTATGTAAAACATTTTTAGAAGGATGTCTCCAATGGCATTTTTACATGTCTTAGTCTTCATAGGTTCCTTTTTGGTCTAATTGGAAGGTTGAAAACTAGAAAAAGTGAGCGTGAATACTCAATAAAAAAAATCTCCACCTGATCTTACGCTTTTCCTTGAAAAAATGGTAAGACCCCATTTTTACATATCACTTCATTTAAAGAATGCTGGCCACACATATTAGTTTGCCTCTTCAACAGTCAGACATGTTTCGGCAGTGTTTCTGTCATTTTTTTTTTTTTTTGAAAAATCAAGAGATGTTATTTTTTCATGGAGATGCTCATTAATGTAAATAAAATTGATGATTCTGAAATGACAAAATTGCATTTTCCTGCCAAAAGTGAACTGTAGACAGATGGTTGTGCAAAAGTGGAGAGAGAGTAGTCTGAATTGAGTTAGGAAACACCTGGGAGCTTTCCTTTCAGTTATTGGACTTATAGTAGCTAGCTGTGAGTCTCTTCCAAGCTTGATGACATCACATCTGTAGCAATTCCACATTTTGAGAGAGAACTACATCTTCTGCTTTGAAGGATCAAAGCTTACCAATAGTTGATGGGAACCCACTTGCTTGGGTCAAGCAATGCTTTGTGAAAGCAGCTATTAGCTTTAATCTCAGACCTTCCCTGAGAACATTGTGAGGAGTGACCCAAGCACCCTGCCAGTAGCCTCAGCACTGAACTTCTCTCCACAACTAGGAAACTGCATTCTGTAGTTCTTTTAAACCTCGTCCAGGGAGGGAGAAGTCAACATAAGGAGACTCTTACAACAGCATGTATAGGAAGAAAATGAATTTATATTGATGGTCGACTGTTATCTCGACTGATCTTGCTATTTAATAACTGCCTTTAACACGAAAGAAGTATGTAAAACATTTTTAGAAGGATGTCTCCAATGGCATTTTTACATGTCTTAGTCTTCATAGGTTCCTTTTTGGTCTAATTGGAAGGTTGAAAACTAGAAAAAGTGAGCGTGAATACTCAATAAAAAAAATCTCCACCTGATCTTACGCTTTTCCTTGAAAAAATGGTAAGACCCCATTTTTACATATCACTTCATTTAAAGAATGCTGGCCACACATATTAGTTTGCCTCTTCAACAGTCAGACATGTTTCGGCAGTGTTTCTGTCATTTTTTTTTTTTGAAAAATCAAGAGATGTTATTTTTTCATGGAGATGCTCAATAATGTAAATAAAATTGATGATTCTGAAATGACAAAATTGCATTTTCCTGCCAAAAGTGAACTGTAGACAGATGGTTGTGCAAAAGTGGAGAGAGAGTAGTCTGAATTAAGTTAGGAAACACCTGGGAGCTTTCCTTTCAGTTATTGGACTTATAGTAGCCAGGGGTGAGTCTCTTCCAAGCTTGATGACATCACATCTGTAGCAATTCCACATTCTGAGAGAGAACTACGTCTCCTGCTTTAAAGGATCAAGCTTGCCAATGTTGATGGGAACCCACTTGCTTGGGTCAAGAAATGCTTTGTGAAAGCAGCTATTAGATTTAATCTCAGACCTTCCCTGAGAACATTGTGAGGAGTGACCCAAGCACCCTGCCAGTAGCCTCAACACTGAACTTCTCTCCACAACTAGGAAACTGCATTCTGTAGTTCTTTTAAACCTCGTCCAGGGAGGGAGAAGTCAACATAAGGAGACTCTTACAACAGCATGTATAGGAAGAAAATGAATTTATATTGATGGTCGACTGTTATCTCGACTGATCTTGCTATTTAATAACTGCCTTTAACACGAAAGAAGTATGTAAAACATTTTTAGAAGGATGTCTCCAATGGCATTTTTACATGTCTTAGTCTTCATAGGTTCCTTTTTGGTCTAATTGGAAGGTTTAAAACTAGAAAAAGTGAGCGTGAATACTCAATAAAAAAAATCTCCACCTGATCTTACGCTTTTCCTTGAAAAAATGGTAAGACCCCATTTTTACATATCACTTCATTTAAAGAATGCTGGCCACACATATTAGTTTGCCTCTTCAACAGTCATACATGTTTCGGCAGTGGTTCTGTCATTTTTCTTTTTGAAAAATCAAGAGATGTTTTTTTTTCATGTAGATGCTCATTAATGTAAATAAAATTGATGATTCTGAAATACCAAAATTGTATTTTCCTGCCAAAAGTGAACTGTAGACAGATGGTTGTGCAAAAGTGGAGAGAGAGTAGTCTGAATTGAGTTAGGAAACACCTGGGAGCTTTCCTTTCAGTTATTGGACTTATAGTAGCCAGCTGTGAGTCTCTTCCAAGCTTGATGACATCACATCTGTAGCAATTCCACATTTTGAGAGAGAACTACATCTTCTGCTTTGAAGGATCAAGCTTACCAATGTTGATGGGAACCCACTTGCTTGGGTCAAGCAATGCTTTGTGAAAGCAGCTATTAAGCTTTAATCTCAAACCTTCCCTGAGAACATTGTGAGGAGTGACGCAAGCACCCTGCCAGTAGCCTCAGCACTGAACTTCTCTCCACAACTAGGAAACTGCATTCTGTAGTTCTTTTAAACCTCGTCCAGGGAGGGAGAAGTCAACATAAGGAGACTCTTACAACAGCATGTATAGGAAGAAAATGAATTTATATTGATGGTCGACTGTTATCTCGACTGATCTTGCTATTTAATAACTGCCTTTAACACGAAAGAAGTATGTAAAACATTTTTAGAAGGATGTCTCCAATGGCATTTTTACATGTCTTAGTCTTCATAGGTTCCTTTTTGGTCTAATTGGAAGGTTGAAAACTAGAAAAAGTGAGCGTGAATACTCAATAAAAAAAATCTCCACCTGATCTTACGCTTTTCCTTGAAAAAATGGTAAGACCCCATTTTTACATATCACTTCATTTAAAGAATGCTGGCCATACATATTAGTTTGCCTCTTCAACAGTCAGACATGTTTCGGCGGTGGATCTGTGATTTTTTTTTTGGAAAAATCAAGAGATGTTATTTTTTCATGGAGATGCTCATTAATGTAAATAAAATTGATGATTCTGAAATGCCAAAATTGCATTTTCCTGCCAAAAGTGAACTGTAGACAGATGGTTGTGCAAAAGTGGAGAGAGAGTAGTCTGAATTAAGTTAGGAAACACCTGGGAGCTTTCCTTTCAGTTATTGGACTTATAGTAGCCAGGGGTGAGTCTCTTCCAAGCTTGATGACATCACATCTGTAGCAATTCCACATTCTGAGAGAGAACTACATCTTCTGCTTTGAAGGATCAAGCTTACCAATGTTGATGGGAACCCACTTGCTTGGGTCAAGCAATGCTTTGTGAAACCAGCTATTAGCTTTAATCTCAGACCTTCCCTAAGAACATTGTGAGGAGTGACGCAAGCACCCTGCCAGTAGCCTCAGCACTGAACTTCTCTCCACAACTAGGAAACTGCATTCCGTAGTTCTTTTAAACCTCGTCCAGGGAGGGAGAAGTCAACATAAGGAGACTCTTACAACAGCATGTATAGGAAGAAAATGAATTTATATTGATGGTCGACTGTTATCTCGACTGATCTTGCTATTTAATAACTGCCTTTAACACGAAAGAAGTATGTAAAACATTTTTAGAAGGATGTCTCCAATGGCATTTTTACATGTCTTAGTCTTCATAGGTTCCTTTTTGGTCTAATTGGAAGGTTGAAAACTAGAAAAAGTGAGCGTGAATACTCAATAAAAAAAATCTCCACCTGATCTTACGCTTTTCCTTGAAAAAATGGTAAGACCCCATTTTTACATATCACTTCATTTAAAGAATGCTGGCCACACATATAAGTTTGCCTCTTCAACAGTCATACATGTTTCGGCAGAGGTTCTGTCATTTTTCTTTTTGAAAAATCAAGAGATGTTTTTTTTTCATGTAGATGCTCATTAATGTAAATAAAATTGATGATTCTGAAATGACAAAATTGCATTTTCCTGCCAAAAGTGAACTGTAGACAGATGGTTGTGCAAAAGTGGAGAGAGAGTAGTCTGAATTGAGTTAGGAAACACCTGGGAGCTTTCCTTTCAGTTATTGGATTTATAGTAGCCAGGGGTGAGTCTCTTCCAAGCTTGATGACATCACATCTGTAGCAATTCCACATTCTGAGAGAGAACTACGTCTTCTGCTTTGAAGGATCAAGCTTACCAATGTTGATGGGAACCCACTTGCTTGGGTCAAGAAATTCATTGTGAAAGCAGCTATTAGCTTTAATCTCAGACCTTCCCTGAGAACATTGTGAGGAGTGACCCAAGCACCCTGCCAGTAACCTCAGCACTGAACTTCTCTCCACAACTAGGAAACTGCATTCTGTAGTTCTTTTAAACCTCGTCCAGGGAGGGAGAAGTCAACATAAGGAGACTCTTACAACAGCATGTATAGGAAGAAAATGAATTTATATTGATGGTCGACTGTTATCTCGACTGATCTTGCTATTTAATAACTGCCTTTAACACGAAAGAAGTATGTAAAACATTTTTAGAAGGATGTCTCCAATGGCATTTTTACATGTCTTAGTCTTCATAGGTTCCTTTTTGGTCTAATTGGAAGGTTGAAAACTAGAAAAAGTGAGCGTGAATACTCAATAAAAAAAATCTCCACCTGATCTTACGCTTTTCCTTGAAAAAATGGTAAGACCCCATTTTTACATATCACTTCATTTAAAGAATGCTGGCCACACATATTAGTTTGCCTCTTCAACAGTCAGACATGTTTCGGCAGTGTTTCTGTCTTTTTTTTTTTTTGAAAAATCAAGAGATGTTATTTTTTCATGGAGATGCTCAATAATGTAAATAAAATTGATGATTCTGAAATGACAAAATTGCATTTTCCTGCCAAAAGTGAACTGTAGACAGATGGTTGTGCAAAAGTGGAGAGAGAGTAGTCTGAATTAAGTTAGGAAACACCTGGGAGCTTTCCTTTCAGTTATTGGACTTATAGTAGCCAGGGGTGAGTCTCTTCCAAGCTTGATGACATCACATCTGTAGCAATTCCAAATTCTGAGAGAGAACTACGTCTCCTGCTTTAAAGGATCAAGCTTGCCAATGTTGATGGGAACCCACTTGCTTGGGTCAAGAAATGCTTTGTGAAAGCAGCTATTAGCTTTAATCTCAGACCTTCCCTGAGAACATTGTGAGGAGTGACCCAAGCACCCTGCCAGTAGCCTCAACACTGAACTTCTCTCCACAACTAGGAAACTGCATTCTGTAGTTCTTTTAAACCTCGTCCAGGGAGGGAGAAGTCAACATAAGGAGACTCTTACAACAGCATGTATAGGAAGAAAATGAATTTATATTGATGGTCGACTGTTATCTCGACTGATCTTGCTATTTAATAACTGCCTTTAACACGAAAGAAGTATGTAAAACATTTTTAGAAGGATGTCTCCAATGGCATTTTTACATGTCTTAGTCTTCATAGGTTCCTTTTTGGTCTAATTGGAAGGTTTAAAACTAGAAAAAGTGAGCGTGAATACTCAATAAAAAAAATCTCCACCTGATCTTACGCTTTTCCTTGAAAAAATGGTAAGACCCCATTTTTACATATCACTTCATTTAAAGAATGCTGGCCACACATATTAGTTTGCCTCTTCAACAGTCATACATGTTTCGGCAGTGGTTCTGTCATTTTTCTTTTTGAAAAATCAAGAGATGTTTTTTTTTCATGTAGATGCTCATTAATGTAAATAAAATTGATGATTCTGAAATACCAAAATTGTATTTTCCTGCCAAAAGTGAACTGTAGACAGATGGTTGTGCAAAAGTGGAGAGAGAGTAGTCTGAATTGAGTTAGGAAACACCTGGGAGCTTTCCTTTCAGTTATTGGACTTATAGTAGCCAGCTGTGAGTCTCTTCCAAGCTTGATGACATCACATCTGTAGCAATTCCACATTTTGAGAGAGAACTACATCTTCTGCTTTGAAGGATCAAGCTTACCAATAGTTGATGGGAACCCACTTGCTTGGGTCAAGCAATGCTTTGTGAAAGCAGCTATTAAGCTTTAATCTCAGACCTTCCCTGAGAACATTGTGAGGAGTGACCCAAGCACCCTGCCAGTAGCCTCAGCACTGAACTTCTCTCCACAACTAGGAAACTGCATTCTGTAGTTCTTTTAAACCTCGTCCAGGGAGGGAGAAGTCAACATAAGGAGACTCTTACAACAGCATGTATAGGAAGAAAATGAATTTATATTGATGGTCGACTGTTATCTCGACTGATCTTGCTATTTAATAACTGCCTTTAACACGAAAGAAGTATGTAAAACATTTTTAGAAGGATGTCTCCAATGGCATTTTTACATGTCTTAGTCTTCATAGGTTCCTTTTTGGTCTAATTGGAAGGTTGAAAACTAGAAAAAGTGAGCGTGAATACTCAATAAAAAAAATCTCCACCTGATCTTACGCTTTTCCTTGAAAAAATGGTAAGACCCCATTTTTACATATCACTTCATTTAAAGAATGCTGGCCACACATATTAGTTTGCCTCTTCAACAGTCAGACATGTTTCGGCAGTGGTTCTGTCATTTTCTTTTTTGAAAAATCAAGAGATGGTTTTTTTTTCATGGAGATGCTCATTAATGTAAATAAAATTGATGATTCTGAAATGACAAAATTGCATTTTCCTGCCAAAAGTGAACTGTAGACAGATGGTTGTGCAAAAGTGGAGAGAGAGTAGTCTGAATTGAGTTAGGAAACACCTGGGAGCTTTCCTTTCAGTTATTGGACTTATAGTAGCCAGCTGTGAGTCTCTTCCAAGCTTGATGACATCACATCTGTAGCAATTCCACATTTTGAGAGAGAACTACATCTTCTGCTTTGAAGGATCAAGCTTACCAATAGTTGATAGGAACCCACTTGCTTGGGTCAAGCAATGCTTTGTGAAAGCAGCTATTAGCTTTAATCTCAGACCTTCCCTGAGAACATTGTGAGGAGTGACCCAAGCACCCTGCCAGTAGCCTCAGCACTGAACTTCTCTCCACAACTAGGAAACTGCATTCTGTAGTTCTTTTAAACCTCGTCCAGGGAGGGAGAAGTCAACATAAGGAGACTCTTACAACAGCATGTATAGGAAGAAAATGAATTTATATTGATGGTCGACTGTTATCTCGACTGATCTTGCTATTTAATAACTGCCTTTAACACGAAAGAAGTATGTAAAACATTTTTAGAAGGATGTCTCCAATGGCATTTTTACATGTCTTAGTCTTCATAGGTTCCTTTTTGGTCTAATTGGAAGGTTGAAAACTAGAAAAAGTGAGCGTGAATACTCAATAAAAAAAAATCTCCACCTGATCTTACGCTTTTCCTTGAAAAAATGGTAAGACCCCATTTTTACATATCACTTCATTTAAAGAATGCTGGCCACACATATTAGTTTGCCTCTTTAACAGTCAGACATGTTTCGGCAGTGGTTCTGTCATTTTCTTTTTTGAAAAATCAAGAGATGTTTTTTTTTTCATGGAGATGCTCATTAATGTAAATAAAATTGATGATTCTGAAATGACAAAATTGCATTTTCCTGCCAAAAGTGAACTGTAGACAGATGGTTGTGCAAAAGTGGAGAGAGAGTAGTCTGAATTGAGTTAGGAAACACCTGGGAGCTTTCCTTTCAGTTATTGGACTTATAGTAGCCAGCTGTGAGTCTCTTCCAAGCTTGATGACATCACATCTGTAGCAATTCCACATTCTCAGAGAGAACTACATCTTCTGCTTTGAAGGACCAAGCTTACCAATGTTCATGGGAACCCACTTGCTTGGGTCAAGCAATGCTTTGTGAAAGCAGCTATTAGCTTTAATCTCAGACCTTCCCTGAGAACATTGTGAGGAGTGACGCAAGCACCCTGCCAGTAGCCTCAGCACTGAACTTCTCTCCACAACTAGGAAACTGCATTCTGTAGTTCTTTTAAACCTCGTCCAGGGAGGGAGAAGTCAACATAAGGAGACTCTTACAACAGCATGTATAGGAAGAAAATGAATTTATATTGATGGTCGACTGTTATCTCGACTGATCTTGCTATTTAATAACTGCCTTTAACACGAAAGAAGTATGTAAAACATTTTTAGAAGGATGTCTCCAATGGCATTTTTACATGTCTTAGTCTTCATAGGTTCCTTTTTGGTCTAATTGGAAGGTTGAAAACTAGAAAAAGTGAGCGTGAATACTCAATAAAAAAAATCTCCACCTGATCTTACGCTTTTCCTTGAAAAAATGGTAAGACCCCATTTTTACATATCACTTCATTTAAAGAATGCTGGCCACACATATTAGTTTGCCTCTTCAACAGTCAGACATGTTTCGGCAGTGGTTCTGTCATTTTCTTTTTTGAAAAATCAAGAGATGTTTTTTTTTTCATGGAGATGCTCATTAATGTAAATAAAATTGATGATTCTGAAATGACAAAATTGCATTTTCCTGCCAAAAGTGAACTGTAGACAGATGGTTGTGCAAAAGTGGAGAGAGAGTAGTCTGAATTGAGTTAGGAAACACCTGGGAGCTTTCCTTTCAGTTATTGGACTTATAGTAGCCAGCTGTGAGTCTCTTCCAAGCTTGATGACATCACATCTGTAGCAATTCCACATTCTGAGAGAGAACTACATCTTCTGCTTTGAAGAATCAAGCTTACCAATTGTTGTTGGGAACCCACTTGCTTGGGTCAAGCAATGCTTTGTGAAAGCAGCTATTAAGCTTTAATCTCAGACCTTCCCTGAGAACATTGTGAGGAGTGACCCAAGCACCCTGCCAGTAGCCTCAGCACTGAATTTCTCTCCACAACTAGGAAACTGCATTCTGTAGTTCTTTTCTAACCTCGTCCAGGGAGGGAGAAGTCAACATAAGGAGACTCTTACAACAGCATGTATAGGAAGAAAATGAATTTATATTGATGGTCGACTGTTATCTCGACTGATCTTGCTATTTAATAACTGCCTTTAACACGAAAGAAGTATGTAAAACATTTTTAGAAGGATGTCTCCAATGGCATTTTTACATGTCTTAGTCTTCATAGGTTCCTTTTTGGTCTAATTGGAAGGTTGAAAACTAGAAAAAGTGAGCGTGAATACTCAATAAAAAAAATCTCCACCTGATCTTACGCTTTTCCTTGAAAAAATGATAAGACCCCATTTTTACATATCACTTCATTTAAAGAATGCTGGCCACACATATTAGTTTGCCTCTTCAACAGTCAGACATGTTTCGGCAGTGGTTCTGTCATTTTTTTTTTTGAAAAATCAAGAGATGTTATTTTTTCATGGAGATGCTCAATAATGTAAATAAAATTGATGATTCTGAAATGACAAAATTGCATTTTCCTGCCAAAAGTGAACTGTAGACAGATGGTTGTGCAAAAGTGGAGAGAGAGTAGTCTGAATTGAGTTAGGAAACACCTGGGAGCTTTCCTTTCAGTTATTGGACTTATAGTAGCCAGCTGTGAGTCTCTTCCAAGCTTGATGACATCACATCTGTAGCAATTCCACTTTCTCAGAGAGAACTACATCTTCTGCTTTGAAGGATCAAGCTTACCAATAGTTGATGGGAACCCACTTGCTTGGGTCAAGCAATGCTTTGTGAAAGCAGCTATTAGCTTTAATCTGAGACCTTCCCTGAGAACATTGTGAGGAGTGACCCAAGCACCCTGCCAGTAGCCTCAGCACTGAACTTCTCTCCACAACTAGGAAACTGCATTCTGTAGTTCTTTTAAACCTCGTCCAGGGAGGGAGAAGTCAACATAAGGAGACTCTTACAACAGCATGTATAGGAAGAAAATGAATTTATATTGATGGTCGACTGTTATCTCGACTGATCTTGCTATTTAATAACTGCCTTTAACACGAAAGAAGTATGTAAAACATTTTTAGAAGGATGTCTCCAATGGCATTTTTACATGTCTTAGTCTTCATAGGTTCCTTTTTGGTCTAATTGGAAGGTTGAAAACTAGAAAAAGTGAGCGTGAATACTCAATAAAAAAAATCTCCACCTGATCTTACGCTTTTCCTTGAAAAAATGGTAAGACCCCATTTTTACATATCACTTCATTTAAAGAATGCTGGCCACACATATTAGTTTGCCTCTTCAACAGTCATACATGTTTCGGCAGTGGTTCTGTCATTTTTCTTTTTGAAAAATCAAGAGATGTTTTTTTTTCATGTAGATGCTCATTAATGTAAATAAAATTGATGATTCTGAAATACCAAAATTGTATTTTCCTGCCAAAAGTGAACTGTAGACAGATGGTTGTGCAAAAGTGGAGAGAGAGTAGTCTGAATTGAGTTAGGAAACACCTGGGAGCTTTCCTTTCAGTTATTGGACTTATAGTAGCCAGCTGTGAGTCTCTTCCAAGCTTGATGACATCACATCTGTAGCAATTCCACATTTTGAGAGAGAACTACATCTTCTGCTTTGAAGGATCAAGCTTACCAATAGTTGATGGGAACCCACTTGCTTGGGTCAAGCAATGCTTTGTGAAAGCAGCTATTAAGCTTTAATCTCAGACCTTCCCTGAGAACATTGTGAGGAGTGACCCAAGCACCCTGCCAGTAGCCTCAGCACTGAACTTCTCTCCACAACTAGGAAACTGCATTCTGTAGTTCTTTTAAACCTCGTCCAGGGAGGGAGAAGTCAACATAAGGAGACTCTTACAACAGCATGTATAGGAAGAAAATGAATTTATATTGATGGTCGACTGTTATCTCGACTGATCTTGCTATTTAATAACTGCCTTTAACACGAAAGAAGTATGTAAAACATTTTTAGAAGGATGTCTCCAATGGCATTTTTACATGTCTTAGTCTTCATAGGTTCCTTTTTGGTCTAATTGGAAGGTTGAAAACTAGAAAAAGTGAGCGTGAATACTCAATAAAAAAAATCTCCACCTGATCTTACGCTTTTCCTTGAAAAAATGGTAAGACCCCATTTTTACATATCACTTCATTTAAAGAATGCTGGCCACACATATTAGTTTGCCTCTTCAACAGTCAGACATGTTTCGGCAGTGGTTCTGTCATTTTCTTTTTTGAAAAATCAAGAGATGGTTTTTTTTTCATGGAGATGCTCATTAATGTAAATAAAATTGATGATTCTGAAATGACAAAATTGCATTTTCCTGCCAAAAGTGAACTGTAGACAGATGGTTGTGCAAAAGTGGAGAGAGAGTAGTCTGAATTGAGTTAGGAAACACCTGGGAGCTTTCCTTTCAGTTATTGGACTTATAGTAGCCAGCTGTGAGTCTCTTCCAAGCTTGATGACATCACATCTGTAGCAATTCCACATTTTGAGAGAGAACTACATCTTCTGCTTTGAAGGATCAAGCTTACCAATAGTTGATAGGAACCCACTTGCTTGGGTCAAGCAATGCTTTGTGAAAGCAGCTATTAGCTTTAATCTCAGACCTTCCCTGAGAACATTGTGAGGAGTGACCCAAGCACCCTGCCAGTAGCCTCAGCACTGAACTTCTCTCCACAACTAGGAAACTGCATTCTGTAGTTCTTTTAAACCTCGTCCAGGGAGGGAGAAGTCAACATAAGGAGACTCTTACAACAGCATGTATAGGAAGAAAATGAATTTATATTGATGGTCGACTGTTATCTCGACTGATCTTGCTATTTAATAACTGCCTTTAACACGAAAGAAGTATGTAAAACATTTTTAGAAGGATGTCTCCAATGGCATTTTTACATGTCTTAGTCTTCATAGGTTCCTTTTTGGTCTAATTGGAAGGTTGAAAACTAGAAAAAGTGAGCGTGAATACTCAATAAAAAAAAATCTCCACCTGATCTTACGCTTTTCCTTGAAAAAATGGTAAGACCCCATTTTTACATATCACTTCATTTAAAGAATGCTGGCCACACATATTAGTTTGCCTCTTTAACAGTCAGACATGTTTCGGCAGTGGTTCTGTCATTTTCTTTTTTGAAAAATCAAGAGATGTTTTTTTTTTCATGGAGATGCTCATTAATGTAAATAAAATTGATGATTCTGAAATGACAAAATTGCATTTTCCTGCCAAAAGTGAACTGTAGACAGATGGTTGTGCAAAAGTGGAGAGAGAGTAGTCTGAATTGAGTTAGGAAACACCTGGGAGCTTTCCTTTCAGTTATTGGACTTATAGTAGCCAGCTGTGAGTCTCTTCCAAGCTTGATGACATCACATCTGTAGCAATTCCACATTCTCAGAGAGAACTACATCTTCTGCTTTGAAGGACCAAGCTTACCAATGTTCATGGGAACCCACTTGCTTGGGTCAAGCAATGCTTTGTGAAAGCAGCTATTAGCTTTAATCTCAGACCTTCCCTGAGAACATTGTGAGGAGTGACCCAAGAACCCTGCCAGTAGCCTCAGCACTGAACTTCTCTCCACAACTAGGAAACTGCATTCTGTAGTTCTTTTAAACCTCGTCCAGGGAGGGAGAAGTCAACATAAGGAGACTCTTACAACAGCATGTATAGGAAGAAAATGAATTTATATTGATGGTCGACTGTTATCTCGACTGATCTTGCTATTTAATAACTGCCTTTAACACGAAAGAAGTATGTAAAACATTTTTAGAAGGATGTCTCCAATGGCATTTTTACATGTCTTAGTCTTCATAGGTTCCTTTTTGGTCTAATTGGAAGGTTGAAAACTAGAAAAAGTGAGCGTGAATACTCAATAAAAAAAATCTCCACCTGATCTTACGCTTTTCCTTGAAAAAATGGTAAGACCCCATTTTTACATATCACTTCATTTAAAGAATGCTGGCCACACATATTAGTTTGCCTCTTCAACAGTCAGACATGTTTCGGCAGTGGTTCTGTCATTTTCTTTTTTGAAAAATCAAGAGATGTTTTTTTTTTCATGGAGATGCTCATTAATGTAAATAAAATTGATGATTCTGAAATGACAAAATTGCATTTTCCTGCCAAAAGTGAACTGTAGACAGATGGTTGTGCAAAAGTGGAGAGAGAGTAGTCTGAATTGAGTTAGGAAACACCTGGGAGCTTTCCTTTCAGTTATTGGACTTATAGTAGCCAGCTGTGAGTCTCTTCCAAGCTTGATGACATCACATCTGTAGCAATTCCACATTCTGAGAGAGAACTACATCTTCTGCTTTGAAGAATCAAGCTTACCAATTGTTGTTGGGAACCCACTTGCTTGGGTCAAGCAATGCTTTGTGAAAGCAGCTATTAAGCTTTAATCTCAGACCTTCCCTGAGAACATTGTGAGGAGTGACCCAAGCACCCTGCCAGTAGCCTCAGCACTGAATTTCTCTCCACAACTAGGAAACTGCATTCTGTAGTTCTTTTCTAACCTCGTCCAGGGAGGGAGAAGTCAACATAAGGAGACTCTTACAACAGCATGTATAGGAAGAAAATGAATTTATATTGATGGTCGACTGTTATCTCGACTGATCTTGCTATTTAATAACTGCCTTTAACACGAAAGAAGTATGTAAAACATTTTTAGAAGGATGTCTCCAATGGCATTTTTACATGTCTTAGTCTTCATAGGTTCCTTTTTGGTCTAATTGGAAGGTTGAAAACTAGAAAAAGTGAGCGTGAATACTCAATAAAAAAAATCTCCACCTGATCTTACGCTTTTCCTTGAAAAAATGATAAGACCCCATTTTTACATATCACTTCATTTAAAGAATGCTGGCCACACATATTAGTTTGCCTCTTCAACAGTCAGACATGTTTCGGCAGTGGTTCTGTCATTTTTTTTTTTGAAAAATCAAGAGATGTTATTTTTTCATGGAGATGCTCAATAATGTAAATAAAATTGATGATTCTGAAATGACAAAATTGCATTTTCCTGCCAAAAGTGAACTGTAGACAGATGGTTGTGCAAAAGTGGAGAGAGAGTAGTCTGAATTGAGTTAGGAAACACCTGGGAGCTTTCCTTTCAGTTATTGGACTTATAGTAGCCAGCTGTGAGTCTCTTCCAAGCTTGATGACATCACATCTGTAGCAATTCCACTTTCTCAGAGAGAACTACATCTTCTGCTTTGAAGGATCAAGCTTACCAATAGTTGATGGGAACCCACTTGCTTGGGTCAAGCAATGCTTTGTGAAAGCAGCTATTAGCTTTAATCTGAGACCTTCCCTGAGAACATTGTGAGGAGTGACCCAAGCACCCTGCCAGTAGCCTCAGCACTGAACTTCTCTCCACAACTAGGAAACTGCATTCTGTAGTTCTTTTAAACCTCGTCCAGGGAGGGAGAAGTCAACATAAGGAGACTCTTACAACAGCATGTATAGGAAGAAAATGAATTTATATTGATGGTCGACTGTTATCTCGACTGATCTTGCTATTTAATAACTGCCTTTAACACGAAAGAAGTATGTAAAACATTTTTAGAAGGATGTCTCCAATGGCATTTTTACATGTCTTAGTCTTCATAGGTTCCTTTTTGGTCTAATTGGAAGGTTGAAAACTAGAAAAAGTGAGCGTGAATACTCAATAAAAAAAATCTCCACCTGATCTTACGCTTTTCCTTGAAAAAATGGTAAGACCCCATTTTTACATATCACTTCATTTAAAGAATGCTGGCCACACATATTAGTTTGCCTCTTCAACAGTCAGACATGTTTCGGCAGTGGTTCTGTCATTTTCTTTTTTGAAAAATCAAGAGATGTTTTTTTTTTCATGGAGATGCTCATTAATGTAAATAAAATTGATGATTCTGAAATGACAAAATTGCATTTTCCTGCCAAAAGTGAACTGTAGACAGATGGTTGTGCAAAAGTGGAGAGAGAGTAGTCTGAATTGAGTTAGGAAACACCTGGGAGCTTTCCTTTCAGTTATTGGACTTATAGTAGCCAGCTGTGAGTCTCTTCCAAGCTTGATGACATCACATCTGTAGCAATTCCACATTTTGAGAGAGAACTACATCTTCTGCTTTGAAGGATCAAGCTTAACAATAGTTGATGGGAACCCACTTGCTTGGGTCAAGCAATGCTTTGTGAAAGCAGCTTTTAAGCTTTAATCTCAGACCTTCCCTGAGAACATTGTGAGGAGTGACCCAAGCACCCTGCCAGTAGCCTCAGCACTGAACTTCTCTCCACAACTAGGAAACTGCATTCTGTAGTTCTTTTAAACCTCGTCCAGGGAGGGAGAAGTCAACATAAGGAGACTCTTACAACAGCATGTATAGGAAGAAAATGAATTTATATTGATGGTCGACTGTTATCTCGACTGATCTTGCTATTTAATAACTGCCTTTAACACGAAAGAAGTATGTAAAACATTTTTAGAAGGATGTCTCCAATGGCATTTTTACATGTCTTAGTCTTCATAGGTTCTTTTTTGGTCTAATTGGAAGGTTGAAAACTAGAAAAAGTGAGCGTGAATACTCAATAAAAAAAATCTCCACCTGATCTTACGCTTTTCCTTGAAAAAATGGTAAGACCCCATTTTTACATATCACTTCGTTTAAAGAATGCTGGCCACACATATTAGTTTGCCTCTTCAACAGTCAGACATGTTTCGGCAGTGGTTCTGTCATTTTCTTTTTTGAAAAATCAAGAGATGTTTTTTTTTTCATGGAGATGCTCATTAATGTAAATAAAATTGATGATTCTGAAATGACAAAATTGCATTTTCCTGCCAAAAGTGAACTGTAGACAGATGGTTGTGCAAAAGTGGAGAGAGAGTAGTCTGAATTGAGTTAGGAAACACCTGGGAGCTTTCCTTTCAGTTATTGGACTTATAGTAGCCAGCTGTGAGTCTCTTCCAAGCTTGATGACATCACATCTGTAGCAATTCCACATTCTCAGAGAGAACTACATCTTCTGCTTTGAAGGACCAAGCTTACCAATGTTCATGGGAACCCACTTGCTTGGGTCAAGCAATGCTTTGTGAAAGCAGCTATTAGCTTTAATCTCAGACCTTCCCTGAGAACATTGTGAGGAGTGACCCAAGAACCCTGCCAGTAGCCTCAGCACTGAACTTCTCTCCACAACTAGGAAACTGCATTCTGTAGTTCTTTTAAACCTCGTCCAGGGAGGGAGAAGTCAACATAAGGAGACTCTTACAACAGCATGTATAGGAAGAAAATGAATTTATATTGATGGTCGACTGTTATCTCGACTGATCTTGCTATTTAATAACTGCCTTTAACACGAAAGAAGTATGTAAAACATTTTTAGAAGGATGTCTCCAATGGCATTTTTACATGTCTTAGTCTTCATAGGTTCCTTTTTGGTCTAATTGGAAGGTTGAAAACTAGAAAAAGTGAGCGTGAATACTCAATAAAAAAAATCTCCACCTGATCTTACGCTTTTCCTTGAAAAAATGGTAAGACCCCATTTTTACATATCACTTCATTTAAAGAATGCTGGCCACACATATTAGTTTGCCTCTTCAACAGTCAGACATGTTTCGGCAGTGGTTCTGTCATTTTCTTTTTTGAAAAATCAAGAGATGTTTTTTTTTTCATGGAGATGCTCATTAATGTAAATAAAATTGATGATTCTGAAATGACAAAATTGCATTTTCCTGCCAAAAGTGAACTGTAGACAGATGGTTGTGCAAAAGTGGAGAGAGAGTAGTCTGAATTGAGTTAGGAAACACCTGGGAGCTTTCCTTTCAGTTATTGGACTTATAGTAGCCAGCTGTGAGTCTCTTCCAAGCTTGATGACATCACATCTGTAGCAATTCCACATTCTGAGAGAGAACTACATCTTCTGCTTTGAAGAATCAAGCTTACCAATTGTTGTTGGGAACCCACTTGCTTGGGTCAAGCAATGCTTTGTGAAAGCAGCTATTAAGCTTTAATCTCAGACCTTCCCTGAGAACATTGTGAGGAGTGACCCAAGCACCCTGCCAGTAGCCTCAGCACTGAATTTCTCTCCACAACTAGGAAACTGCATTCTGTAGTTCTTTTCTAACCTCGTCCAGGGAGGGAGAAGTCAACATAAGGAGACTCTTACAACAGCATGTATAGGAAGAAAATGAATTTATATTGATGGTCGACTGTTATCTCGACTGATCTTGCTATTTAATAACTGCCTTTAACACGAAAGAAGTATGTAAAACATTTTTAGAAGGATGTCTCCAATGGCATTTTTACATGTCTTAGTCTTCATAGGTTCCTTTTTGGTCTAATTGGAAGGTTGAAAACTAGAAAAAGTGAGCGTGAATACTCAATAAAAAAAATCTCCACCTGATCTTACGCTTTTCCTTGAAAAAATGATAAGACCCCATTTTTACATATCACTTCATTTAAAGAATGCTGGCCACACATATTAGTTTGCCTCTTCAACAGTCAGACATGTTTCGGCAGTGGTTCTGTCATTTTTTTTTTTGAAAAATCAAGAGATGTTATTTTTTCATGGAGATGCTCAATAATGTAAATAAAATTGATGATTCTGAAATGACAAAATTGCATTTTCCTGCCAAAAGTGAACTGTAGACAGATGGTTGTGCAAAAGTGGAGAGAGAGTAGTCTGAATTGAGTTAGGAAACACCTGGGAGCTTTCCTTTCAGTTATTGGACTTATAGTAGCCAGCTGTGAGTCTCTTCCAAGCTTGATGACATCACATCTGTAGCAATTCCACTTTCTCAGAGAGAACTACATCTTCTGCTTTGAAGGATCAAGCTTACCAATAGTTGATGGGAACCCACTTGCTTGGGTCAAGCAATGCTTTGTGAAAGCAGCTATTAGCTTTAATCTGAGACCTTCCCTGAGAACATTGTGAGGAGTGACCCAAGCACCCTGCCAGTAGCCTCAGCACTGAACTTCTCTCCACAACTAGGAAACTGCATTCTGTAGTTCTTTTAAACCTCGTCCAGGGAGGGAGAAGTCAACATAAGGAGACTCTTACAACAGCATGTATAGGAAGAAAATGAATTTATATTGATGGTCGACTGTTATCTCGACTGATCTTGCTATTTAATAACTGCCTTTAACACGAAAGAAGTATGTAAAACATTTTTAGAAGGATGTCTCCAATGGCATTTTTACATGTCTTAGTCTTCATAGGTTCCTTTTTGGTCTAATTGGAAGGTTGAAAACTAGAAAAAGTGAGCGTGAATACTCAATAAAAAAAATCTCCACCTGATCTTACGCTTTTCCTTGAAAAAATGGTAAGACCCCATTTTTACATATCACTTCATTTAAAGAATGCTGGCCACACATATTAGTTTGCCTCTTCAACAGTCAGACATGTTTCGGCAGTGGTTCTGTCATTTTCTTTTTTGAAAAATCAAGAGATGTTTTTTTTTTCATGGAGATGCTCATTAATGTAAATAAAATTGATGATTCTGAAATGACAAAATTGCATTTTCCTGCCAAAAGTGAACTGTAGACAGATGGTTGTGCAAAAGTGGAGAGAGAGTAGTCTGAATTGAGTTAGGAAACACCTGGGAGCTTTCCTTTCAGTTATTGGACTTATAGTAGCCAGCTGTGAGTCTCTTCCAAGCTTGATGACATCACATCTGTAGCAATTCCACATTTTGAGAGAGAACTACATCTTCTGCTTTGAAGGATCAAGCTTAACAATAGTTGATGGGAACCCACTTGCTTGGGTCAAGCAATGCTTTGTGAAAGCAGCTTTTAAGCTTTAATCTCAGACCTTCCCTGAGAACATTGTGAGGAGTGACCCAAGCACCCTGCCAGTAGCCTCAGCACTGAACTTCTCTCCACAACTAGGAAACTGCATTCTGTAGTTCTTTTAAACCTCGTCCAGGGAGGGAGAAGTCAACATAAGGAGACTCTTACAACAGCATGTATAGGAAGAAAATGAATTTATATTGATGGTCGACTGTTATCTCGACTGATCTTGCTATTTAATAACTGCCTTTAACACGAAAGAAGTATGTAAAACATTTTTAGAAGGATGTCTCCAATGGCATTTTTACATGTCTTAGTCTTCATAGGTTCTTTTTTGGTCTAATTGGAAGGTTGAAAACTAGAAAAAGTGAGCGTGAATACTCAATAAAAAAAATCTCCACCTGATCTTACGCTTTTCCTTGAAAAAATGGTAAGACCCCATTTTTACATATCACTTCGTTTAAAGAATGCTGGCCACACATATTAGTTTGCCTCTTCAACAGTCAGACATGTTTCGGCAGTGGTTCTGTCATTTTCTTTTTTGAAAAATCAAGAGATGTTTTTTTTTTCATGGAGATGCTCATTAATGTAAATAAAATTCATGATTCTGAAATGACAAAATTGCATTTTCCTGCCAAAAGTGAACTGTAGACAGATGGTTGTGCAAAAGTGGAGAGAGAGTAGTCTGAATTGAGTTAGGAAACACCTGGGAGCTTTCCTTTCAGTTATTGGACTTATAGTAGCCAGCTGTGAGTCTCTTCCAAGCTTGATGACATCACATCTGTAGCAATTCCACATTCTCAGAGAGAACTACATCTTCTGCTTTGAAGGACCAAGCTTACCAATGTTGATGGGAACCCACTTGCTTGGGTCAAGCAATGCTTTGTGAAAGCAGCTATTAGCTTTAATCTCAGACCTTCCCTGAGAACATTGTGAGGAGTGACCCAAGAATCCTGCCAGTAGCCTCAGCACTGAACTTCTCTCCACAACTAGGAAACTGCATTCTGTAGTTCTTTTAAACCTCGTCCAGGGAGGGAGAAGTCAACATAAGGAGACTCTTACAACAGCATGTATAGGAAGAAAATGAATTTATATTGATGGTCGACTGTTATCTCGACTGATCTTGCTATTTAATAACTGCCTTTAACACGAAAGAAGTATGTAAAACATTTTTAGAAGGATGTCTCCAATGGCATTTTTACATGTCTTAGTCTTCATAGGTTCCTTTTTGGTCTAATTGGAAGGTTGAAAACTAGAAAAAGTGAGCGTGAATACTCAATAAAAAAAATCTCCACCTGATCTTACGCTTTTCCTTGAAAAAATGGTAAGACCCCATTTTTACATATCACTTCATTTAAAGAATGCTGGCCACACATATTAGTTTGCCTCTTCAACAGTCAGACATGTTTCGGCAGTGGTTCTGTCATTTTCTTTTTTGAAAAATCAAGAGATGTTTTTTTTTTCATGGAGATGCTCCTTAATGTAAATAAAATTGATGATTCTGAAATGACAAAATTGCATTTTCCTGCCAAAAGTGAACTGTAGACAGATGGTTGTGCAAAAGTGGAGAGAGAGTAGTCTGAATTGAGTTAGGAAACACCTGGGAGCTTTCCTTTCAGTTATTGGACTTATAGTAGCCAGCTGTGAGTCTCTTCCAAGCTTGATGACATCACATCTGTAGCAATTCCACATTTTGAGAGAGAACTACATCTTCTGCTTTGAAGGATCAAGCTTACCAATTGTTGTTGGGAACCCACTTGCTTGGGTCAAGCAATGCTTTGTGAAAGCAGCTTTTAAGCTTTAATCTCAGACCTTCCCTGAGAACATTGTGAGGAGTGACCCAAGCACCCTGCCAGTAGCCTCAGCACTGAACTTCTCTCCACAACTAGGAAACTGCATTCTGTAGTTCTTTTAAACCTCGTCCAGGGAGGGAGAAGTCAACATAAGGAGACTCTTACAACAGCATGTATAGGAAGAAAATGAATTTATATTGATGGTCGACTGTTATCTCGACTGATCTTGCTATTTAATAACTGCCTTTAACACGAAAGAAGTATGTAAAACATTTTTAGAAGGATGTCTCCAATGGCATTTTTACATGTCTTAGTCTTCATAGGTTCTTTTTTGGTCTAATTGGAAGGTTGAAAACTAGAAAAAGTGAGCGTGAATACTCAATAAAAAAAATCTCCACCTGATCTTACGCTTTTCCTTGAAAAAATGGTAAGACCCCATTTTTACATATCACTTCGTTTAAAGAATGCTGGCCACACATATTAGTTTGCCTCTTCAACAGTCAGACATGTTTCGGCAGTGGTTCTGTCATTTTCTTTTTTGAAAAATCAAGAGATGTTTTTTTTTTCATGGAGATGCTCATTAATGTAAATAAAATTCATGATTCTGAAATGACAAAATTGCATTTTCCTGCCAAAAGTGAACTGTAGACAGATGGTTGTGCAAAAGTGGAGAGAGAGTAGTCTGAATTGAGTTAGGAAACACCTGGGAGCTTTCCTTTCAGTTATTGGACTTATAGTAGCCAGCTGTGAGTCTCTTCCAAGCTTGATGACATCACATCTGTAGCAATTCCACATTTTGAGAGAGAACTACATCTTCTGCTTTGAAGGATCAAGCTTACCAATAGTTGATGGGAACCCACTTGCTTGGGTCAAGCAATGCTTTGTGAAAGCAGCTATTAAGCTTTAATCTCAGACCTTCCCTGAGAACATTGTGAGGAGTGACCCAAGAACCCTGCCAGTAGCCTCAGCACTGAACTTCTCTCCACAACTAGGAAACTGCATTCTGTAGTTCTTTTAAACCTCGTCCAGGGAGGGAGAAGTCAACATAAGGAGACTCTTACAACAGCATGTATAGGAAGAAAATGAATTTATATTGATGGTCGACTGTTATCTCGACTGATCTTGCTATTTAATAACTGCCTTTAACACGAAAGAAGTATGTAAAACATTTTTAGAAGGATGTCTCCAATGGCATTTTTACATGTCTTAGTCTTCATAGGTTCCTTTTTGGTCTAATTGGAAGGTTGAAAACTAGAAAAAGTGAGCGTGAATACTCAATAAAAAAAATCTCCACCTGATCTTACGCTTTTCCTTGAAAAAATGGTAAGACCCCATTTTTACATATCACTTCATTTAAAGAATGCTGGCCACACATATTAGTTTGCCTCTTCAACAGTCAGACATGTTTCGGCAGTGGTTCTGTCATTTTCTTTTTTGAAAAATCAAGAGATGTTTTTTTTTTCATGGAGATGCTCCTTAATGTAAATAAAATTGATGATTCTGAAATGACAAAATTGCATTTTCCTGCCAAAAGTGAACTGTAGACAGATGGTTGTGCAAAAGTGGAGAGAGAGTAGTCTGAATTGAGTTAGGAAACACGTGGGAGCTTTCCTTTCAGTTATTGGACTTATAGTAGCCAGCTGTGAGTCTCTTCCAAGCTTGATGACATCACATCTGTAGCAATTCCACATTTTGAGAGAGAACTACATCTTCTGCTTTGAAGGATCAAGCTTACCAATTGTTGTTGGGAACCCACTTGCTTGGGTCAAGCAATGCTTTGTGAAAGCAGCTATTAAGCTTTAATCTCAGACCTTCCCTGAGAACATTGTGAGGAGTGACCCAAGCACCCTGCCAGTAGCCTCAGCACCGAATTTCTCCCCACAACTAGGAAACTGCATTCTGTAGTTCTTTTAAACCTCGTCCAGGGAGGGAGAAGTCAACATAAGGAGACTCTTACAACAGCATGTATAGGAAGAAAATGAATTTATATTGATGGTCGACTGTTATCTCGACTGATCTTGCTATTTAATAACTGCCTTTAACACGAAAGAAGTATGTAAAACATTTTTAGAAGGATGTCTCCAATGGCATTTTTACATGTCTTAGTCTTCATAGGTTCCATTTTGGTCTAATTGGAAGGTTGAAAACTAGAAAAAGTGAGCGTGAATACTCAATAAAAAAAATCTCCACCTGATCTTACGCTTTTCCTTGAAAAAATGGTAAGACCCCATTTTTACATATCACTTCATTTAAAGAATGCTGGCCACACATATTAGTTTGCCTCTTCAACAGTCAGACATGTTTCGGCAGTGTTTCTGTCATTTTTTTTTTGAAAAATCAAGAGATGTTATTTTTTCATGGAGATGCTCAATAATGTAAATAAAATTGATGATTCTGAAATGACAAAATTGCATTTTCCTGCCAAAAGTGAACTGTAGACAGATGGTTGTGCAAAAGTGGAGAGAGAGTAGTCTGAATTGAGTTAGGAAACACCTGGGAGCTTTCCTTTCAGTTATTGGACTTATAGTAGCCAGCTGTGAGTCTCTTCCAAGCTTGATGACATCACATCTGTAGCAATTCCACATTTTGAGAGAGAACTACATCTTCTGCTTTGAAGAATCAAGCTTACCAATTGTTGTTGGGAACCCACTTGCTTGGGTCAAGCAATGCTTTGTGAAAGCAGCTATTAAGCTTTAATCTCAGACCTTCCCTGAGAACATTGTGAGGAGTGACCCAAGCACCCTGCCAGTAGCCTCAGCACTGAATTTCTCTCCACAACTAGGAAACTGCATTCTGTAGTTCTTTTAAACCTCGTCCAGGGAGGGAGAAGTCAACATAAGGAGACTCTTACAACAGCATGTATAGGAAGAAAATGAATTTATATTGATGGTCGACTGTTATCTCGACTGATCTTGCTATTTAATAACTGCCTTTAACACGAAAGAAGTATGTAAAACATTTTTAGAAGGATGTCTCCAATGGCATTTTTACATGTCTTAGTCTTCATAGGTTCCTTTTTGGTCTAATTGGAAGGTTGAAAACTAGAAAAAGTGAGCGTGAATACTCAATAAAAAAAATCTCCACCTGATCTTACGCTTTTCCTTGAAAAAATGGTAAGACCCCATTTTTACATATCACTTCATTTAAAGAATGCTGGCCACACATATTAGTTTGCCTCTTCAACAGTCAGACATGTTTCGGCAGTGGTTCTGTCATTTTCTTTTTTGAAAAATCAAGAGATGTTTTTTTTTTCATGGAGATGCTCATTAATGTAAATAAAATTGATGATTCTGAAATGACAAAATTGCATTTTCCTGCCAAAAGTGAACTGTAGACAGATGGTTGTGCAAAAGTGGAGAGAGAGTAGTCTGAATTGAGTTAGGAAACACCTGGGAGCTTTCCTTTCAGTTATTGGACTTATAGTAGCCAGCTGTGAGTCTCTTCCAAGCTTGATGACATCACATCTGTAGCAATTCCACATTTTGAGAGAGAACTACATATTCTGCTTTGAAGGATCAAGCTTACCAATTGTTGTTGGGAACCCACTTGCTTGGGTCAAGCAATGCTTTGTGAAAGCAGCTATTAAGCTTTAATCTCAGACCTTCCCTGAGAACATTGTGAGGAGTGACCCAAGAACCCTGCCAGTAGCCTCAGCACTGAATTTCTCTCCACAACTAGGAAACTGCATTCTGTAGTTCTTTTAAACCTGGTCCAGGGAGGGAGAAGTCAACATAAGGAGACTCTTACAACAGCATGTATAGGAAGAAAATGAATTTATATTGATGGTCGACTGTTATCTCGACTGATCTTGCTATTTAATAACTGCCTTTAACACGAAAGAAGTATGTAAAACATTTTTAGAAGGATGTCTCCAATGGCATTTTTACATGTCTTAGTCTTCTTAGGTTCCTTTTTGGTCTAATTGGAAGGTTGAAAACTAGAAAAAGTGAGCGTGAATACTCAATAAAAAAAATCTCCACCTGATCTTACGCTTTTCCTTGAAAAAATGGTAAGACCCCATTTTTACATATCACTTCATTTAAAGAATGCTGGCCACACATATTAGTTTGCCTCTTCAACAGTCAGACATGTTTCGGCAGTGGTTCTGTCATTTTCTTTTTTGAAAAATCAAGAGATGTTTTTTTTTTCATGGAGATGCTCATTAATGTAAATAAAATTGATGATTCTGAAATGACAAAATTGCATTTTCCTGCCAAAAGTGAACTGTAGACAGATGGTTGTGCAAAAGTGGAGAGAGAGTAGTCTGAATTGAGTTAGGAAACATCTGGGAGCTTTCCTTTCAGTTATTGGACTTATAGTAGCCAGCTGTGAGTCTCTTCCAAGCTTGATGACATCACATCTGTAGCAATTCCACATTTTGAGAGAGAACTACATCTTCTGCTTTGAAGGATCAAGCTTACCAATTGTTGTTGGGAACCCACTTGCTTGGGTCAAGCAATGCTTTGTGAAAGCAGCTATTAAGCTTTAATCTCAGACCTTCCCTGAGAACATTGTGAGGAGTGACCCAAGCACCCTGCCAGTAGCCTCAGCACTGAATTTCTCTCCACAACTAGGAAACTGCATTCTGTAGTTCTTTTAAACCTCGTCCAGGGAGGGAGAAGTCAACATAAGGAGACTCTTACAACAGCATGTATAGGAAGAAAATGAATTTATATTGATGGTCGACTGTTATCTCGACTGATCTTGCTATTTAATAACTGCCTTTAACACGAAAGAAGTATGTAAAACATTTTTAGAAGGATGTCTCCAATGGCATTTTTACATGTCTTAGTCTTCATAGGTTCCTTTTTGGTCTAATTGGAAGGTTGAAAACTAGAAAAAGTGAGCGTGAATACTCAATAAAAAAAATCTCCACCTGATCTTACGCTTTTCCTTGAAAAAATGGTAAGACCCCATTTTTACATATCACTTCATTTAAAGAATGCTGGCCACACATATTAGTTTGCCTCTTCAACAGTCAGACATGTTTCGGCAGTGTTTCTGTCATTTTTTTTTTTTTGAAAAATCAAGAGATGTTATTTTTTCATGGAGATGCTCATTAATGTAAATAAAATTGATGATTCTGAAATGACAAAATTGCATTTTCCTGCCAAAAGTGAACTGTAGACAGATGGTTGTGCAAAAGTGGAGAGAGAGTAGTCTGAATTGAGTTAGGAAACACCTGGGAGCTTTCCTTTCAGTTATTGGACTTATAGTAGCCAGCTGTGAGTCTCTTCCAAGCTTGATGACATCACATCTGTAGCAATTCCACATTTTGAGAGAGAACTACATCTTCTGCTTTGAAGGATCAAGCTTACCAATAGTTGATGGGAACCCACTTGCTTGGGTCAAGCAATGCTTTGTGAAAGCAGCTATTAAGCTTTAATCTCAGACCTTCCCTGAGAACATTGTGAGGAGTGACCCAAGCACCCTGCCAGTAGCCTCAGCACTGAACTTCTCTCCACAACTAGGAAACTACATTCTGTAGTTCTTTTAAACCTCGTCCAGGGAGGGAGAAGTCAACATAAGGAGACTCTTACAACAGCATGTATAGGAAGAAAATGAATTTATATTGATGTTCGACTGTTATCTCGACTGATCTTGCTATTTAATAACTGCCTTTAACACGAAAGAAGTATGTAAAACATTTTTAGAAGGATGTCTCCAATGGCATTTTTACATGTCTTAGTCTTCATAGGTTCCTTTTTGGTCTAATTGGAAGGTTGAAAACTAGAAAAAGTGAGCGTGAATACTCAATAAAAAAAATCTCCACCTGATCTTACGCTTTTCCTTGAAAAAATGGTAAGACCCCATTTTTACATATCACTTCATTTAAAGAATGCTGACCACACATATTAGTTTGCCTCTTCAACAGTCAGACATGTTTCGGCAGTGGTTCTGTCATTTTCTTTTTTGAAAAATCAAGAGATGTTTTTTTTTTCATGGAGATGCTCATTAATGTAAATAAAATTGATGATTCTGAAATGACAAAATTGCATTTTCCTGCCAAAAGTGAACTGTAGACAGATGGTTGTGCAAAAGTGGAGAGAGAGTAGTCTGAATTGAGTTAGGAAACACCTGGGAGCTTTCCTTTCAGTTATTGGACTTATAGTAGCCAGCTGTGAGTCTCTTCCAAGCTTGATGACATCACATCTGTAGCAATTCCACATTCTCAGAGAGAACTACATCTTCTGCTTTGAAGGACCAAGCTTACCAATGTTGATGGGAACCCACTTGCTTGGGTCAAGCAATGCTTTGTGAAAGCAGCTATTAGCTTTAATCTCAGACCTTCCCTGAGAACATTGTGAGGAGTGACCCAAGAACCCTGCCAGTAGCCTCAGCACTGAACTTCTCTCCACAACTAGAAAACTGCATTCTGTAGTTCTTTTAAACCTCGTCCAGGGAGGGAGAAGTCAACATAAGGAGACTCTTACAACAGCATGTATAGGAAGAAAATGAATTTATATTGATGGTCGACTGTTATCTCGACTGATCTTGCTATTTAATAACTGCCTTTAACACGAAAGAAGTATGTAAAACATTTTTAGAAGGATGTCTCCAATGGCATTTTTACATGTCTTAGTCTTCATAGGTTCCTTTTTGGTCTAATTGGAAGGTTGAAAACTAGAAAAAGTGAGCGTGAATACTCAATAAAAAAAATCTCCACCTGATCTTACGCTTTTCCTTGAAAAAATGGTAAGACCCCATTTTTACATATCACTTCATTTAAAGAATGCTGGCCACACATATTAGTTTGCCTCTTCAACAGTCAGACATGTTTCGGCAGTGGTTCTGTCATTTTCTTTTTTGAAAAATCAAGAGATGTTTTTTTTTTCATGGAGATGCTCATTAATGTAAATAAAATTGATGATTCTGAAATGACAAAATTGCATTTTCCTGCCAAAAGTGAACTGTAGACAGATGGTTGTGCAAAAGTGGAGAGAGAGTAGTCTGAATTGAGTTAGGAAACACCTGGGAGCTTTCCTTTCAGTTATTGGACTTATAGTAGCCAGCTGTGAGTCTCTTCCAAGCTTGATGACATGACATCTGTAACAATTCCACATTCTGAGAGAGAACTACATCTTCTGCTTTGAAGGATCAAGCTTACCAATGTTGATGGGAACCCACTTGCTTGGGTCAAGCAATGCTTTGTGAAAGAAGCTATTAGCTTTAATCTCAGACCTTCCCTGAGAACATTTTGAGGAGTGACCCAAGCACCCTGCCAGTAGCCTCAGCACTGAACTTCTCTCCACAACTAGGAAACTGCATTCTGTAGTTCTTTTAAACCTCGTCCAGGGAGGGAGAAGTCAACATAAGGAGACTCTTACAACAGCATGTATAGGAAGAAAATGAATTTATATTGATGGTCGACTGTTATCTCGACTGATCTTGCTATTTAATAACTGCCTTTAACACGAAAGAAGTATGTAAAACATTTTTAGAAGGATGTCTCCAATGGCATTTTTACATGTCTTAGTCTTCATAGGTTCCTTTTTGGTCTAATTGGAAGGTTGAAAACTAGAAAAAGTGAGCGTGAATACTCAATAAAAAAAATCTCCACCTGATCTTACGCTTTTCCTTGAAAAAATGGTAAGACCCCATTTTAACATATCACTTCATTTAAAGAATGCTGGCCACACATATTAGTTTGCCTCTTCAACAGTCAGACATGTTTCGGCAGTGTTTCTGTCATTTTTTTTTTTTTGAAAAATCAAGAGATGTTATTTTTTCATGGAGATGCTCATTAATGTAAATAAAATTGATGATTCTGAAATGACAAAATTGCATTTTCCTGCCAAAAGTGAACTGTAGACAGATGGTTGTGCAAAAGTGGAGAGAGAGTAGTCTGAATTGAGTTAGGAAACACCTGGGAGCTTTCCTTTCAGTTATTGGACTTATAGTAGCCAGCTGTGAGTCTCTTCCAAGCTTGATGACATCACATCTGTAGCAATTCCACATTTTGAGAGAGAACTACATCTTCTGCTTTGAAGGATCAAGCTTACCAATAGTTGATGGGAACCCACTTGCTTGGGTCAAGCAATGCTTTGTGAAAGCAGCTATTAGCTTTAATCTCAGACCTTCCCTGAGAACATTGTGAGGAGTGACCCAAGCACCCTGCCAGTAGCCTCAGCACTGAACTTCTCTCCACAACTAGGAAACTGCATTCTGTAGTTCTTTTAAACCTCGTCCAGGGAGGGAGAAGTCAACATAAGGAGACTCTTACAACAGCATGTATAGGAAGAAAATGAATTTATATTGATGGTCGACTGTTATCTCGACTGATCTTGCTATTTAATAACTGCCTTTAACACGAAAGAAGTATGTAAAACATTTTTAGAAGGATGTCTCCAATGGCATTTTTACATGTCTTAGTCTTCATAGGTTCCTTTTTGGTCTAATTGGAAGGTTGAAAACTAGAAAAAGTGAGCGTGAATACTCAATAAAAAAAATCTCCACCTGATCTTACGCTTTTCCTTGAAAAAATGGTAAGACCCCATTTTTACATATCACTTCATTTAAAGAATGCTGGCCACACATATTAGTTTGCCTCTTCAACAGTCAGACATGTTTCGGCAGTGGTTCTGTCATTTTCTTTTTTGAAAAATCAAGAGATGTTTTTTTTTTCATGGAGATGCTCATTAATGTAAATAAAATTGATGATTCTGAAATGACAAAATTGCATTTTCCTGCCAAAAGTGAACTGTAGACAGATGGTTGTGCAAAAGTGGAGAGAGAGTAGTCTAAATTGAGTTAGGAAACACCTGGGAGCTTTCCTTTCAGTTATTGGACTTATAGTAGCCAGGGGTGAGTCTCTTCCAAGCTTGATGACATCACATCTGTAGCAATTCCACATTCTCAGAGAGAACTACATCTTCTGCTTTGAAGGACAAAGCTTACCAATGTTGATGGGAACCCACTTGCTTGGGTCAAGCAATGCTTTGTGAAAGCAGCTATTAGCTTTAATCTCAGACCTTCCCTGAGAACATTGTGAGGAGTAACCCAAGAACCCTGCCAGTAGCCTCAGCACTGAACTTCTCTCCACAACTAGGAAACTGCATTCTGTAGTTCTTTTAAACCTCGTCCAGGGAGGGAGAAGTCAACATAAGGAGACTCTTACAACAGCATGTATAGGAAGAAAATGAATTTATATTGATGGTCGACTGTTATCTTGACTGATCTTGCTATTTAATAACTGCCTTTAACACGAAAGAAGTATGTAAAACATTTTTAGAAGGATGTCTCCAATGGCATTTTTACATGTCTTAGTCTTCATAGGTTCCTTTTTGGTCTAATTGGAAGGTTGAAAACTAGAAAAAGTGAGCGTGAATACTCAATAAAAAAAATCTCCACCTGATCTTACGCTTTTCCTTGAAAAAATGGTAAGACCCCATTTTTACATATCACTTCATTTAAAGAATGCTGGCCACACATATTAGTTTGCCTCTTCAACAGTCAGACATGTTTCGGCAGTGGTTCTGTCATTTTCTTTTTTGAAAAATCAAGAGATGTTTTTTTTTTCATGGAGATGCTCATTAATGTAAATAAAATTGATGATTCTGAAATGACAAAATTGCATTTTCCTGCCAAAAGTGAACTGTAGACAGATGGTTGTGCAAAAGTGGAGAGAGAGTAGTCTGAATTGAGTTAGGAAACACCTGGGAGCTTTCCTTTCAGTTATTGGACTTATAGTAGCCAGCTGTGAGTCTCTTCCAAGCTTGATGACATCACATCTGTAGCAATTCCACATTTTGAGAGAGAACTACATCTTCTGCTTTGAAGGATCAAGCTTACCAATTGTTGTTGGGAACCCACTTGCTTGGGTCAAGCAATGCTTTGTGAAAGCAGCTATTAAGCTTTAATCTCAGACCTTCCCTGAGAACATTGTGAGGAGTGACCCAAGCACCCTGCCAGTAGCCTCAGCACTGAATTTCTCTCCACAACTAGGAAACTGCATTCTGTAGTTCTTTTAAACCTCGTCCAGGGAGGGAGAAGTCAACATAAGGAGACTCTTACAACAGCATGTATAGGAAGAAAATGAATTTATATTGATGGTCGACTGTTATCTCGACTGATCTTGCTATTTAATAACTGCCTTTAACACGAAAGAAGTATGTAAAACATTTTTAGAAGGATGTCTCCAATGGCATTTTTACATGTCTTAGTCTTCATAGGTTCCTTTTTGGTCTAATTGGAAGGTTGAAAACTAGAAAAAGTGAGCGTGAATACTCAATAAAAAAAATCTCCACCTGATCTTACGCTTTTCCTTGAAAAAATGGTAAGACCCCATTTTTACATATCACTTCATTTAAAGAATGCTGGCCACACATATTAGTTTGCCTCTTCAACAGTCAGACATGTTTCGGCAGTGGTTCTGTCATTTTCTTTTTTGAAAAATCAAGAGATGTTTTTTTTTTCATGGAGATGCTCATTAATGTAAATAAAATTGATGATTCTGAAATGACAAAATTGCATTTTCCTGCCAAAAGTGAACTGTAGACAGATGGTTGTGCAAAAGTGGAGAGAGAGTAGTCTGAATTGAGTTAGGAAACACCTGGGAGCTTTCCTTTCAGTTATTGGACTTATAGTAGCCAGCTGTGAGTCTCTTCCAAGCTTGATGACATCACATCTGTAGCAATTCCACATTCTCAGAGAGAACTACATCTTCTGCTTTGAAGGACCAAGCTTACCAATGTTGATGGGAACCCACTTGCTTGGGTCAAGCAATGCTTTGTGAAAGCAGCTATTAGCTTTAATCTCAGACCTTCCCTGAGAACATTGTGAGGAGTAACCCAAGAACCCTGCCAGTAGCCTCAGCACTGAACTTCTCTCCACAACTAGGAAACTGCATTCTGTAGTTCTTTTAAACCTCGTCCAGGGAGGGAGAAGTCAACATAAGGAGACTCTTACAACAGCATGTATAGGAAGAAAATGAATTTATATTGATGGTCGACTGTTATCTTGACTGATCTTGCTATTTAATAACTGCCTTTAACACGAAAGAAGTATGTAAAACATTTTTAGAAGGATGTCTCCAATGGCATTTTTACATGTCTTAGTCTTCTTAGGTTCCTTTTTGGTCTAATTGGAAGGTTGAAAACTAGAAAAAGTGAGCGTGAATACTCAATAAAAAAAATCTCCACCTGATCTTACGCTTTTCCTTGAAAAAATGGTAAGACCCCATTTTTACATATCACTTCATTTAAAGAATGCTGGCCACACATATTAGTTTGCCTCTTCAACAGTCAGACATGTTTCGGCAGTGGTTCTGTCATTTTCTTTTTTGAAAAATCAAGAGATGTTTTTTTTTTCATGGAGATGCTCATTAATGTAAATAAAATTGATGATTCTGAAATGACAAAATTGCATTTTCCTGCCAAAAGTGAACTGTAGACAGATGGTTGTGCAAAAGTGGAGAGAGAGTAGTCTGAATTGAGTTAGGAAACATCTGGGAGCTTTCCTTTCAGTTATTGGACTTATAGTAGCCAGCTGTGAGTCTCTTCCAAGCTTGATGACATCACATCTGTAGCAATTCCACATTTTGAGAGAGAACTACATCTTCTGCTTTGAAGGATCAAGCTTACCAATTGTTGTTGGGAACCCACTTGCTTGGGTCAAGCAATGCTTTGCGAAAGCAGCTATTAAGCTTTAATCTCAGACCTTCCCTGAGAACATTGTGAGGAGTGACCCAAGCACCCTGCCAGTAGCCTCAGCACTGAATTCCTCTCCACAACTAGGAAACTGCATTCTGTAGTTCTTTTAAACCTCGTCCAGGGAGGGAGAAGTCAACATAAGGAGACTCTTACAACAGCATGTATAGGAAGAAAATGAATTTATATTGATGGTCGACTGTTATCTCGACTGATCTTGCTATTTAATAACTGCCTTTAACACGAAAGAAGTATGTAAAACATTTTTAGAAGGATGTCTCCAATGGCATTTTTACATGTCTTAGTCTTCATAGGTTCCTTTTTGGTCTAATTGGAAGGTTGAAAACTAGAAAAAGTGAGCGTGAATACTCAATAAAAAAAATCTCCACCTGATCTTACGCTTTTCCTTGAAAAAATGGTAAGACCCCATTTTTACATATCACTTCATTTAAAGAATGCTGGCCACACATATTAGTTTGCCTCTTCAACAGTCAGACATGTTTCGGCAGTGGTTCTGTCATTTTCTTTTTTGAAAAATCAAGAGATGCTTTTTTTTTCATGGAGATGCTCATTAATGTAAATAAAATAGATGATTCTGAAATGACAAAATTGCATTTTCCTGCCAAAAGTGAACTGTAGACAGATGGTTGTGCAAAAGTGGAGAGAGAGTAGTCTGAATTGAGTTAGGAAACACCTGGGAGCTTTCCTTTCAGTTATTGGACTTATAGTAGCCAGCTGTGAGTCTCTTTCAAGCTTGATGACATCACATCTGTAGCAATTCCACATTTTGAGAGAGAACTACATCTTCTGCTTTGAAGGATCAAGCTTACCAATAGTTGATGGGAACCCACTTGCTTGGGTCAAGCAATGCTTTGTGAAAGCAGCTATTAAGCTTTAATCTCAGACCTTCCCTGAGAACATTGTGAGGAGTGACCCAAGCACCCTGCCAGTAGCCTCAGCACTGAACTTCTCTCCACAACTAGGAAACTGCATTCTGTAGTTCTTTTAAACATCGTCCAGGGAGGGAGAAGTCAACATAAGGAGACTCTTACAACAGCATGTATAGGAAGAAAATGAATTTATATTGATGGTCGACTGTTATCTCGACTGATCTTGCTATTTAATAACTGCCTTTAACACGAAAGAAGTATGTAAAACATTTTTAGAAGGATGTCTCCAATGGCATTTTTACATGTCTTAGTCTTCATAGGTTCCTTTTTGGTCTAATTGGAAGGTTGAAAACTAGAAAAAGTGAGCGTGAATACTCAATAAAAAAAATCTCCACCTGATCTTACGCTTTTCCTTGAAAAAATGGTAAGACCCCATTTTTACATATCACTTCATTTAAAGAATGCTGGCCACACATATTAGTTTGCCTCTTCAACAGTCAGACATGTTTCGGCAGTGGTTCTGTCATTTTCTTTTTTGAAAAATCAAGAGATGTTTTTTTTTTCATGGAGATGCTCATTAATGTAAATAAAATTGATGATTCTGAAATGACAAAATTGCATTTTCCTGCCAAAAGTGAACTGTAGACAGATGGTTGTGCAAAAGTGGAGAGAGAGTAGTCTGAATTGAGTTAGGAAACACCTGGGAGCTTTCCTTTCAGTTATTGGACTTATAGTAGCCAGCTGTGAGTCTCTTCCAAGCTTGATGACATCACATCTGTAGCAATTCCACATTTTGAGAGAGAACTACATCTTCTGCTTTGAAGGATCAAGCTTACCAATTGTTGTTGGGAACCCACTTGCTTGGGTCAAGCAATGCTTTGTGAAAGCAGCTATTAAGCTTTAATCTCAGACCTTCCCTGAGAACATTGTGAGGAGTGACCCAAGCACCCTGCCAGTAGCCTCAGCACTGAATTTCTCTCCACAACTAGGAAACTGCATTCTGTAGTTCTTTTAAACCTCGTCCAGGGAGGGAGAAGTCAACATAAGGAGACTCTTACAACAGCATGTATAGGAAGAAAATGAATTTATATTGATGGTCGACTGTTATCTCGACTGATCTTGCTATTTAATAACTGCCTTTAACACGAAAGAAGTATGTAAAACATTTTTAGAAGGATGTCTCCAATGGCATTTTTACATGTCTTAGTCTTCATAGGTTCCTTTTTGGTCTAATTGGAAGGTTGAAAACTAGAAAAAGTGAGCGTGAATACTCAATAAAAAAAATCTCCACCTGATCTTACGCTTTTCCTTGAAAAAATGGTAAGACCCCATTTTTACATATCACTTCATTTAAAGAATGCTGGCCACACATATTAGTTTGCCTCTTCAACAGTCAGACATGTTTCGGCAGTGGTTCTGTCATTTTCTTTTTTGAAAAATCAAGAGATGTTTTTTTTTTCATGGAGATGCTCATTAATGTAAATAAAATTGATGATTCTGAAATGACAAAATTGCATTTTCCTGCCAAAAGTGAACTGTAGACAGATGGTTGTGCAAAAGTGGAGAGAGAGTAGTCTGAATTGAGTTAGGAAACACCTGGGAGCTTTCCTTTCAGTTATTGGACTTATAGTAGCCAGCTGTGAGTCTCTTCCAAGCTTGATGACATCACATCTGTAGCAATTCCACATTCTCAGAGAGAACTACATCTTCTGCTTTGAAGGACCAAGCTTACCAATGTTGATGGGAACCCACTTGCTTGGGTCAAGCAATGCTTTGTGAAAGCAGCTATTAGCTTTAATCTCAGACCTTCCCTGAGAACATTGTGAGGAGTAACCCAAGAACCCTGCCAGTAGCCTCAGCACTGAACTTCTCTCCACAACTAGGAAACTGCATTCTGTAGTTCTTTTAAACCTCGTCCAGGGAGGGAGAAGTCAACATAAGGAGACTCTTACAACAGCATGTATAGGAAGAAAATGAATTTATATTGATGGTCGACTGTTATCTTGACTGATCTTGCTATTTAATAACTGCCTTTAACACGAAAGAAGTATGTAAAACATTTTTAGAAGGATGTCTCCAATGGCATTTTTACATGTCTTAGTCTTCTTAGGTTCCTTTTTGGTCTAATTGGAAGGTTGAAAACTAGAAAAAGTGAGCGTGAATACTCAATAAAAAAAATCTCCACCTGATCTTACGCTTTTCCTTGAAAAAATGGTAAGACCCCATTTTTACATATCACTTCATTTAAAGAATGCTGGCCACACATATTAGTTTGCCTCTTCAACAGTCAGACATGTTTCGGCAGTGGTTCTGTCATTTTCTTTTTTGAAAAATCAAGAGATGTTTTTTTTTTCATGGAGATGCTCATTAATGTAAATAAAATTGATGATTCTGAAATGACAAAATTGCATTTTCCTGCCAAAAGTGAACTGTAGACAGATGGTTGTGCAAAAGTGGAGAGAGAGTAGTCTGAATTGAGTTAGGAAACATCTGGGAGCTTTCCTTTCAGTTATTGGACTTATAGTAGCCAGCTGTGAGTCTCTTCCAAGCTTGATGACATCACATCTGTAGCAATTCCACATTTTGAGAGAGAACTACATCTTCTGCTTTGAAGGATCAAGCTTACCAATTGTTGTTGGGAACCCACTTGCTTGGGTCAAGCAATGCTTTGTGAAAGCAGCTATTAAGCTTTAATCTCAGACCTTCCCTGAGAACATTGTGAGGAGTGACCCAAGCACCCTGCCAGTAGCCTCAGCACTGAATTCCTCTCCACAACTAGGAAACTGCATTCTGTAGTTCTTTTAAACCTCGTCCAGGGAGGGAGAAGTCAACATAAGGAGACTCTTACAACAGCATGTATAGGAAGAAAATGAATTTATATTGATGGTCGACTGTTATCTCGACTGATCTTGCTATTTAATAACTGCCTTTAACACGAAAGAAGTATGTAAAACATTTTTAGAAGGATGTCTCCAATGGCATTTTTACATGTCTTAGTCTTCATAGGTTCCTTTTTGGTCTAATTGGAAGGTTGAAAACTAGAAAAAGTGAGCGTGAATACTCAATAAAAAAAATCTCCACCTGATCTTACGCTTTTCCTTGAAAAAATGGTAAGACCCCATTTTTACATATCACTTCATTTAAAGAATGCTGGCCACACATATTAGTTTGCCTCTTCAACAGTCAGACATGTTTCGGCAGTGGTTCTGTCATTTTCTTTTTTGAAAAATCAAGAGATGTTTTTTTTTTCATGGAGATGCTCATTAATGTAAATAAAATAGATGATTCTGAAATGACAAAATTGCATTTTCCTGCCAAAAGTGAACTGTAGACAGATGGTTGTGCAAAAGTGGAGAGAGAGTAGTCTGAATTGAGTTAGGAAACACCTGGGAGCTTTCCTTTCAGTTATTGGACTTATAGTAGCCAGCTGTGAGTCTCTTTCAAGCTTGATGACATCACATCTGTAGCAATTCCACATTTTGAGAGAGAACTACATCTTCTGCTTTGAAGGATCAAGCTTACCAATAGTTGATGGGAACCCACTTGCTTGGGTCAAGCAATGCTTTGTGAAAGCAGCTATTAAGCTTTAATCTCAGACCTTCCCTGAGAACATTGTGAGGAGTGACCCAAGCACCCTGCCAGTAGCCTCAGCACTGAACTTCTCTCCACAACTAGGAAACTGCATTCTGTAGTTCTTTTAAACATCGTCCAGGGAGGGAGAAGTCAACATAAGGAGACTCTTACAACAGCATGTATAGGAAGAAAATGAATTTATATTGATGGTCGACTGTTATCTCGACTGATCTTGCTATTTAATAACTGCCTTTAACACGAAAGAAGTATGTAAAACATTTTTAGAAGGATGTCTCCAATGGCATTTTTACATGTCTTAGTCTTCATAGGTTCCTTTTTGGTCTAATTGGAAGGTTGAAAACTAGAAAAAGTGAGCGTGAATACTCAATAAAAAAAATCTCCACCTGATCTTACGCTTTTCCTTGAAAAAATTGTAAGACCCCATTTTTACATATCACTTCATTTAAAGAATGCTGGCCACACATATTAGTTTGCCTCTTCAACAGTCAGACATGTTTCGGCAGTGTTTCTGTCATTTTTTTTTTTTTTGAAAAATCAAGATATGTTATTTTTTCATGGAGATGCTCATTAATGTAAATAAAATTGATGATTCTGAAATGACAAAATTGCATTTTCCTGCCAAAAGTGAACTGTAGACAGATGGTTGTGCAAAAGTGGAGAGAGAGTAGTCTGAATTGAGTTAGGAAACACCTGGGAGCTTTCCTTTCAGTTATTGGACTTATAGTAGCCAGCTGTGAGTCTCTTCCAAGCTTGATGACATCACATCTGTAGCAATTCCACATTTTGAGAGAGAACTACATCTTCTGCTTTGAAGGATCAAGCTTACCAATAGTTGATGGGAACCCACTTGCTTGGGTCAAGCAATGCTTTGTGAAAGCAGCTATTAAGCTTTAATCTCAGACCTTCCCTGAGAACATTGTGAGGAGTGACCCAAGCACCCTGCCAGTAGCCTCAGCACTGAACTTCTCTCCACAACTAGGAAACTGCATTCTGTAGTTCTTTTAAACCTCGTCCAGGGAGGGAGAAGTAAACATAAGGAGACTCTTACAACAGCATGTATAGGAAGAAAATGAATTTATATTGATGGTCGACTGTTATCTCGACTGATCTTGCTATTTAATAACTGCCTTTAACATGAAAGAAGTATGTAAAACATTTTTAGAAGGATGTCTCCAATGGCATTTTTACATGTCTTAGTCTTCATAGGTTCCTTTTTGGTCTAATTGGAAGGTTGAAAACTAGAAAAAGTGAGCGTGAATACTCAATAAAAAAATCTCCACCTGATCTTACGCTTTTCCTTGAAAAAATGGTAAGACCCCATTTTTACATATCACTTCATTTAAAGAATGCTGGCCACACATACTAGTTTGCCTCTTCAACAGTCAGACATGTTTCGGCAGTGGTTCTGTCATTTTTTTTTTTTTAAATCAAGAGATGTTATTTTTTCATGGAGATGCTCATTAATGTAAATAAAATTGATGATTCTGAAATGCCAAAATTGCATTTTCCTGCCAAAAGTGAACTGTAGACAGATGGTTGTGCAAAAGTGGAGAGAGAGTAGTCTGAATTGAGTTAGGTAACACCTGGGAGCTTTCCTTTCAGTTATTGGACTTATAGTAGCCAGCTGTGAGTCTCTTCCAAGCTTGATGACATCACATCTGTAGCAATTCCACATTTTGAGAGAGAACTACATCTTCTGCTTTGAAGGATCAAGCTTACCAATAGTTGATGGGAACCCACTTGCTTGGGTCAAGCAATGCTTTGTGAAAGCAGCTATTAAGCTTTAATCTCAGACCTTCCCTGAGAACATTGTGAGGAGTGACCCAAGCACCCTGCCAGTAGCCTCAGCACTGAACTTCTCTCCACAACTAGGAAACTGCATTCTGTAGTTCTTTTAAACCTCGTCCAGGGAGGGAGAAGTCAACATAAGGAGACTCTTACAACAGCATGTATAGGAAGAAAATGAATTTATATTGATGGTCGACTGTTATCTCGACTGATCTTGCTATTTAATAACTGCCTTTAACACGAAAGAAGTATGTAAAACATTTTTAGAAGGATGTCTCCAATGGCATTTTTACATGTCTTAGTCTTCATAGGTTCCTTTTTGGTCTAATTGGAAGGTTGAAAACTAGAAAAAGTGAGCGTGAATACTCAATAAAAAAAATCTCCACCTGATCTTACTCTTTTCCTTGAAAAGATGGTTAGACCCCATTTTTACATGTCACTTCATTTAAAGAATGCTGGCCACACATATTAGTTTGCCTCTTCAACAGTCATACATGTTTCGGCAGTGGTTCTGTCATTTTTCTTTTTGAAAAATCAAGAGATGTTTTTTTTTCATGTAGATGCTCATTAATGTAAATAAAATTGATGATTCTGAAATGACAAAATTGCATTTTCCTGCCAAAAGTGAACTGTAGACAGATGGTTGTGCAAAAGTGGAGAGAGAGTAGTCTGAATTGAGTTAGGAAACACCTGGGAGCTTTCCTTTCAGTTATTGGACTTATAGTAGCCAGCTGTGAGTCTCTTCCAAGCTTGATGACATCACATCTGTAGCAATTCCACATTCTGAGAGAGAACTACATGTTCTGGTTTGAATGATCAAGCTTACCATTAGTTGATGGGAACCCACTTGCTTGGGTCAAGCAATGCTTTGTGAAAGCAGCTATTAAGCTTTAATCTCAGACCTTCCCTGAGAACATTGTGAGGAGTGACCCAAGCACCCTGCCAGTAGCCTCAGCACTGAACTTCTCTCCACAACTAGGAAACTGCATTCTGTAGTTCTTTTAAACCTCGTCCAGGGAGGGAGAAGTCAACATAAGGAGACTCTTACAACAGCATGTATAGGAAGAAAATGAATTTATATTGATGGTCGACTGTTATCTTGACTGATCTTGCTATTTAATAACTGCCTTTAACACGAAAGAAGTATGTAAAACATTTTTAGAAGGATGTCTCCAATGGCATTTTTACATGTCTTAGTCTTCTTAGGTTCCTTTTTGGTCTAATTGGAAGGTTGAAAACTAGAAAAAGTGAGCGTGAATACTCAATAAAAAAAATCTCCACCTGATCTTACGCTTTTCCTTGAAAAAATGGTAAGACCCCATTTTTACATATCACTTCATTTAAAGAATGCTGGCCACACATATTAGTTTGCCTCTTCAACAGTCAGACATGTTTCGGCAGTGGTTCTGTCATTTTCTTTTTTGAAAAATCAAGAGATGTTTTTTTTTTCATGGAGATGCTCATTAATGTAAATAAAATTGATGATTCTGAAATGACAAAATTGCATTTTCCTGCCAAAAGTGAACTGTAGACAGATGGTTGTGCAAAAGTGGAGAGAGAGTAGTCTGAATTGAGTTAGGAAACATCTGGGAGCTTTCCTTTCAGTTATTGGACTTATAGTAGCCAGCTGTGAGTCTCTTCCAAGCTTGATGACATCACATCTGTAGCAATTCCACATTTTGAGAGAGAACTACATCTTCTGCTTTGAAGGATCAAGCTTACCAATTGTTGTTGGGAACCCACTTGCTTGGGTCAAGCAATGCTTTGTGAAAGCAGCTATTAAGCTTTAATCTCAGACCTTCCCTGAGAACATTGTGAGGAGTGACCCAAGCACCCTGCCAGTAGCCTCAGCACTGAATTCCTCTCCACAACTAGGAAACTGCATTCTGTAGTTCTTTTAAACCTCGTCCAGGGAGGGAGAAGTCAACATAAGGAGACTCTTACAACAGCATGTATAGGAAGAAAATGAATTTATATTGATGGTCGACTGTTATCTCGACTGATCTTGCTATTTAATAACTGCCTTTAACACGAAAGAAGTATGTAAAACATTTTTAGAAGGATGTCTCCAATGGCATTTTTACATGTCTTAGTCTTCATAGGTTCCTTTTTGGTCTAATTGGAAGGTTGAAAACTAGAAAAAGTGAGCGTGAATACTCAATAAAAAAAAATCTCCACCTGATCTTACGCTTTTCCTTGAAAAAATGGTAAGACCCCATTTTTACATATCACTTCATTTAAAGAATGCTGGCCACACATATTAGTTTGCCTCTTTAACAGTCAGACATGTTTCGGCAGTGGTTCTGTCATTTTCTTTTTTGAAAAATCAAGAGATGTTTTTTTTTTCATGGAGATGCTCATTAATGTAAATAAAATTGATGATTCTGAAATGACAAAATTGCATTTTCCTGCCAAAAGTGAACTGTAGACAGATGGTTGTGCAAAAGTGGAGAGAGAGTAGTCTGAATTGAGTTAGGAAACACCTGGGAGCTTTCCTTTCAGTTATTGGACTTATAGTAGCCAGCTGTGAGTCTCTTCCAAGCTTGATGACATCACATCTGTAGCAATTCCACATTCTCAGAGAGAACTACATCTTCTGCTTTGAAGGACCAAGCTTACCAATGTTCATGGGAACCCACTTGCTTGGGTCAAGCAATGCTTTGTGAAAGCAGCTATTAGCTTTAATCTCAGACCTTCCCTGAGAACATTGTGAGGAGTGACCCAAGAACCCTGCCAGTAGCCTCAGCACTGAACTTCTCTCCACAACTAGGAAACTGCATTCTGTAGTTCTTTTAAACCTCGTCCAGGGAGGGAGAAGTCAACATAAGGAGACTCTTACAACAGCATGTATAGGAAGAAAATGAATTTATATTGATGGTCGACTGTTATCTCGACTGATCTTGCTATTTAATAACTGCCTTTAACACGAAAGAAGTATGTAAAACATTTTTAGAAGGATGTCTCCAATGGCATTTTTACATGTCTTAGTCTTCATAGGTTCCTTTTTGGTCTAATTGGAAGGTTGAAAACTAGAAAAAGTGAGCGTGAATACTCAATAAAAAAAATCTCCACCTGATCTTACGCTTTTCCTTGAAAAAATGGTAAGACCCCATTTTTACATATCACTTCATTTAAAGAATGCTGGCCACACATATTAGTTTGCCTCTTCAACAGTCAGACATGTTTCGGCAGTGGTTCTGTCATTTTCTTTTTTGAAAAATCAAGAGATGTTTTTTTTTTCATGGAGATGCTCATTAATGTAAATAAAATTGATGATTCTGAAATGACAAAATTGCATTTTCCTGCCAAAAGTGAACTGTAGACAGATGGTTGTGCAAAAGTGGAGAGAGAGTAGTCTGAATTGAGTTAGGAAACACCTGGGAGCTTTCCTTTCAGTTATTGGACTTATAGTAGCCAGCTGTGAGTCTCTTCCAAGCTTGATGACATCACATCTGTAGCAATTCCACATTTTGAGAGAGAACTACATCTTCTGCTTTGAAGGATCAAGCTTACCAATAGTTGATAGGAACCCACTTGCTTGGGTCAAGCAATGCTTTGTGAAAGCAGCTATTAAAGCTTTAATCTCAGACCTTCCCTGAGAACATTGTGAGGAGTGACCCAAACACCCTGCCAGTAGCCTCAACACTGAACTTCTCTCCACAACTAGGAAACTGCATTCTGTAGTTCTTTTAAACCTCGTCCAGGGAGGGAGAAGTCAACATAAGGAGACTCTTACAACAGCATGTATAGGAAGAAAATGAATTTATATTGATGGTCGACTGTTATCTCGACTGATCTTGCTATTTAATAACTGCCTTTAACACGAAAGAAGTATGTAAAACATTTTTAGAAGGATGTCTCCAATGGCATTTTTACATGTCTTAGTCTTCATAGGTTCCTTTTTGGTCTAATTGGAAGGTTTAAAACTAGAAAAAGTGAGCGTGAATACTCAATAAAAAAAATCTCCACCTGATCTTACGCTTTTCCTTGAAAAAATGGTAAGACCCCATTTTTACATATCACTTCATTTAAAGAATGCTGGCCACACATATTAGTTTGCCTCTTCAACAGTCATACATGTTTCGGCAGTGGTTCTGTCATTTTTCTTTTTGAAAAATCAAGAGATGTTTTTTTTTCATGTAGATGCTCATTAATGTAAATAAAATTGATGATTCTGAAATACCAAAATTGTATTTTCCTGCCAAAAGTGAACTGTAGACAGATGGTTGTGCAAAAGTGGAGAGAGAGTAGTCTGAATTGAGTTAGGAAACACCTGGGAGCTTTCCTTTCAGTTATTGGACTTATAGTAGCCAGGGGTGAGTCTCTTCCAAGCTTGATGACATCACATCTGTAGCAATTCCACATTCTGAGAGAGAACTACATCTTCTGCTTTGAAGGATCAAGCTTACCAATGTTGATGGGAACCCACTTGCTTGGGTCAAGCAATGCTTTGTGAAACCAGCTATTAGCTTTAATCTCAGACCTTCCCTAAGAACATTGTGAGGAGTGACCCAAGCACCCTGCCAGTAGCCTCAGCACTGAACTTCTCTCCACAACTAGGAAACTGCATTCTGTAGTTCTTTTAAACCTCGTCCAGGGAGGGAGAAGTCAACATAAGGAGACTCTTACAACAGCATGTATAGGAAGAAAATGAATTTATATTGATGGTCGACTGTTATCTCGACTGATCTTGCTATTTAATAACTGCCTTTAACAGGAAAGAAGTATGTAAAACATTTTTAGAAGGATGTCTCCAATGGCATTTTTACATGTCTTAGTCTTCATAGGTTCCTTTTTGGTCTAATTGGAAGGTTGAAAACTAGAAAAAGTGAGCGTGAATACTCAATAAAAAAAATCTCCACCTGATCTTACGCTTTTCCTTGAAAAAATGGTAAGACCCCATTTTTACATATCACTTCATTTAAAGAATGCTGGCCACACATATTAGTTTGCCTCTTCATCAGTCAGACATGTTTCGGCAGTGTTTCTGTCATTTTTTTTTTTTTGAAAAATCAAGAGATGTTATTTTTTCATGGAGATGCTCATTAATGTAAATAAAATTCATGATTCTGAAATGACAAAATTGCATTTTCCTGCCAAAAGTGAACTGTAGACAGATGGTTGTGCAAAAGTGGAGAGAGAGTAGTCTGAATTGAGTTAGGAAACACCTGGGAGCTTTCCTTTCAGTTATTGGACTTATAGTAGCCAGCTGTGAGTCTCTTCCAAGCTTGATGACATCACATCTGTAGCAATTCCACATTCTGAGAGAGAACTACATCTTCTGCTTTGAAGGATCAAGCTTACCAATGTTGATGGGAACCCACTTGCTTGGGTCAAGCAATGCTTTGTGAAAGCAGCTATTAAAGCTTTAATCTCAGACCTTCCCTGAGAACATTGTGAGGAGTGACCCAAACACCCTGCCAGTAGCCTCAGCACTGAACTTCTCTCCACAACTAGGAAACTGCATTCTGTAGTTCTTTTAAACCTCGTCCAGGGAGGGAGAAGTCAACATAAGGAGACTCTTACAACAGCATGTATAGGAAGAAAATGAATTTATATTGATGGTCGACTGTTATCTCGACTGATCTTGCTATTTAATAACTGCCTTTAACACGAAAGAAGTATGTAAAACATTTTTAGAAGGATGTCTCCAATGGCATTTTTACATGTCTTAGTCTTGATAGGTTCCTTTTTGGTCTAATTGGAAGGTTGAAAACTAGAAAAAGTGAGCGTGAATACTCAATAAAAAAAATCTCCACCTGATCTTACGCTTTTCCTTGAAAAAATGGTAAGACCCCATTTTTACATATCACTTCATTTAAAGAATGCTGGCCACACATATTAGTTTGCCTCTTCAACAGTCAGACATGTTTCGGTAGTGGTTCTGTCATTTTCTTTTTTGAAAAATCAAGAGATGTTTTTTTTTTCATGGAGATGCTCATTAATGTAAATAAAATTGATGATTCTGAAATGACAAAATTGCATTTTCCTGCCAAAAGTGAACTGTAGACAGATGGTTGTGCAAAAGTGGAGAGAGAGTAGTCTGAATTGAGTTAGGAAACACCTGGGAGCTTTCCTTTCAGTTATTGGACTTATAGTAGCCAGCTGTGAGTCTCTTCCAAGCTTGATGACATCACATCTGTAGCAATTCCACATTCTGAGAGAGAACTACATCTTCTGCTTTGAAGGATCAAGCTTACCAATGTTGATGGGAACCCACTTGCTTGGGTCAAGCAATGCTTTGTGAAAGCAGCTATTAAGCTTTAATCTCAGACCTTCCCTGAAAACATTGTGAGGAGTGACCCAAGCACCCTGCCAGTAGCCTAAGCACTAAACTTCTCTCCACAACTAGGAAACTGCATTCTGTAGTTCTTTTAAACCTCGTCCAGGGAGGGAGAAGTCAACATAAGGAGACTCTTACAACAGCATGTATAGGAAGAAAATGAATTTATATTGATGGTCGACTGTTATCTCGACTGATCTTGCTATTTAATAACTGCCTTTAACACGAAAGAAGTATGTAAAACATTTTTAGAAGGATGTCTCCAATGGCATTTTTACATGTCTTAGTCTTCATAGGTTCCTTTTTGGTCTAATTGGAAGGTTGAAAACTAGAAAAAGTGAGCGTGAATACTCAATAAAAAAAATCTCCACCTGATCTTACGCTTTTCCTTGAAAAAATGGTAAGACCCCATTTTTACATATCACTTCATTTAAAGAATGCTGGCCACACATATTAGTTTGCCTCTTCAACAGTCAGACATGTTTCGGCAGTGGTTCTGTCATTTTTTTTTTTTTTTAAATCAAGAGATGTTATTTTTTCATGGAGATGCTCATTAATGTAAATAAAATTGATGATTCTGAAATGCCAAAATTGCATTTTCCTGCCAAAAGTGAACTGTAGACAGATGGTTGTGCAAAAGTGGAGAGAGAGTAGTCTGAATTAAGTTAGGAAACACCTGGGAGCTTTCCTTTCAGTTATTGGACTTATAGTAGCCAGGGGTGAGTCTCTTCCAAGCTTGATGACATCACATCTGTAGCAATGCCACATTCTGAAAGAGAACTACGTCTCCTGCTTTGAAGGATCAAGCTTACCAATGTTGATGGGAACCCACTTGCTTGGGTCAAGGAATGCTTTGTGAAAGCAGCTATTAGCTTTACTCTCAGACCTTCCCTGAGAACATTGTGAGGAGTGACCGAAGCACCCTGCCAGTAGCCTCAGCACTGTACTTCTCTCCACAACTAGGAAACTGCATTCTGTAGTTCATTTAAACCTCGTCCAGGGAGGGAGAAGTCAACATAAGGAGACTCTTACAACAGCATGTATAGGAAGAAAATGAATTTATATTGATGGTCGACTGTTATCTCGACTGATCTTGCTATTTAATAACTGCCTTTAACACGAAAGAAGTATGTAAAACATTTTTAGAAGGATGTCTCCAATGGCATTTTTACATGTCTTAGTCTTCATAGGTTCCTTTTTGGTCTAATTGGAAGGTTGAAAACTAGAAAAAGTGAGCGTGAATACTCAATAAAAAAAATCTCCACCTGATCTTACGCTTTTCCTTGAAAAAATGGTAAGACCCCATTTTTACATATCACTTCATTTAAAGAATGCTGGCCACACATATTAGTTTGCCTCTTCAACAGTCATACATGTTTCGGCAGTGGTTCTGTCATTTTTCTTTTTGAAAAATCAAGAGATGTTTTTTTTTCATGTAGATGCTCATTAATGTAAATAAAATTGATGATTCTGAAATGACAAAATTGCATTTTCCTGCCAAAAGTGAACTGTAGACAGATGGTTGTGCAAAAGTGGAGAGAGAGTAGTCTGAATTGAGTTAGGAAACACCTGGGAGCTTTCCTTTCAGTTATTGGACTTATAGTAGCCAGCTGTGAGTCTCTTCCAAGCTTGATGACATCACATCTGTAGCAATTCCACATTCTGAGAGAGAACTACATGTTCTGCTTTGAAGGATCAAGCTTACCAATGTTGATGGGAACCCACTTGCTTGGGTCAAGCAATGCTTTGTGAAAGCAGCTAGTAGCTTTAATCTCAGACCTTCCCTGAGAACATTGTGAGGAGTGACCCAAGCACCCTGCCAGTAGCCTCAGCACTGAACTTCTCTCCACAACTAGGAAACTGCATTCTGTAGTTCTTTTAAACCTCGTCCAGGGAGGGAGAAGTCAACATAAGGAGACTCTTACAACAGCATGTATAGGAAGAAAATGAATTTATATTGATGGTCGACTGTTATCTCGACTGATCTTGCTATTTAATAACTGCCTTTAACACGAAAGAATTATGTAAAACATTTTTAGAAGGATGTCTCCAATGGCATTTTTACATGTCTTAGTCTTCATAGGTTCCTTTTTGGTCTAATTGGAAGGTTGAAAACTAGAAAAAGTGAGCGTGAATACTCAATAAAAAAAATCTCCACCTGATCTTACGCTTTTCCTTGAAAAAATGGTAAGACCCCATTTTTACATATCACTTCATTTAAAGAATGCTGGCCACACATATTAGTTTGCCTCTTCAACAGACATGTTTCGGCAGTGGTTCTGTCATTTTTTTTTTTGAAAAAATCAAGAGATGTTATTTTTTCATGGAGATGCTCATTAATGTAAATAAAATTGATGATTCTGAAATGCCAAAATTGCATTTTCCTGCCAAAAGTGAACTGTAGACAGATGGTTGTGCAAAAGTGGAGAGAGAGTAGTCTGAATTAAGTTAGGAAACACCTGGGAGCTTTCCTTTCAGTTATTGGACTTATAGCAGCCAGCTGTGAGTCTCTTCCAAGCTTGATGACATCACATCTGTAGCAATTCCACATTCTGAGAGAGAACTACGTCTTCTGCTTTGAAGGATCAAGCTTACCAATGTTGATGGGAACCCACTTGCTTGGGTCAAGCAATGCTTTGTAAAAAGCAGCATTTAGCTTTAATCTCAGACCTTCCCTGAGAACATTGTGAGGAATGACCCAAGCACCCTGCCAGTAGCCTCAGCACTGAACTTCTCTCCACAACTAGGAAACTGCATTCTGTAGTTCATTTAAACCTCGTCCAGGAAGGGAGAAGTCAACATAAGGAGACTCTTACAACAGCATGTATAGGAAGAAAATGAATTTATATTGATGGTCGACTGTTATCTCGACTGATTTTGCTATTTAATAACTGCCTTTAACACGAAAGAAGTATGTAAAACATTTTTAGAAGGATGTCTCCAATGGCATTTTTACATGTCTTAGTCTTCATAGGTTCCTTTTTGGTCTAATTGGAAGGTTGAAAACTAGAAAAAGTGAGCGTGAATACTCAATAAAAAAAATCTCCACCTGATCTTACGCTTTTCCTCGAAAAAATGGTAAGACCCCATTTTTACATATCACTTCATTTAAAGAATGCTGGCCACACATATTAGTTTGCCTCTTCAACAGTCAGACATGTTTCGGCAGTGGTTCTGTCATTTTATTTTTTTTTTAAATCAAGAGATGTTAGTTTTTTCATGGAGATGCTCATTAATGTAAATAAAATTGATGATTCTGAAATGCCAAAATTGCATTTTCCTGCCAAAAGTGAACTGTAGACAGATGGTTGTGCAAAAGTGGAGAGAGAGTAGTCTGAATTAAGTTAGGAAACACCTGGGAGCTTTCCTTTCAGTTATTGGACTTATAGTAGCCAGCTGTGAGTCTCTTCCAAGCTTGATGACATCACATCTGTAGCAAATCCACATTCTGAGAGAGAACTACATCTTCTGCTTTGAAGGATCAAGCTTACCAATGTTGATGGGAACCCACTTGCTTGGGTCAAGCAATGCTTTGTGAAAGCAGCATTTAGCTTTAATCTCAGACCTTCCCTGAGAACATTGTGAGGAGTGACCCAAGCACCCTGCCAGTAGCCTCAGCACTGAACTTCTCTCCACAACTAGGAAACTGCATTCTGTAGTTCATTTAAACCTCGTCCAGGGAGGGAGAAGTCAACATAAGGAGACTCTTACAACAGCATGTATCGGAAGAAAATGAATTTATATTGATGGTCGACTGTTATCTCGACTGATCTTGCTATTTAATAACTGCCTTTAACTCGAAAGAAGTATGTAAAACATTTTTAGAAGGATGTCTCCAATGGCATTTTTACATGTCTTAGTCTTCATAGGTTCCTTTTTGGTCTAATTGGAAGGTTGAAAACTAGAAAAAGTGAGCGTGAATACTCAATAAAAAAAATCTCCACCTGATCTTACGCTTTTCCTTGAAAAAATGGTAAGACCCCATTTTTACATATCACTTCATTTAAAGAATGCTGGCCACACATATTAGTTTGCCTCTTCAACAGTCAGACATGTTTCGGCAGTGGTTCTGTCATTTTTTTTTTTGAAAAAATAAAGAGATGTTATTTTTTCATGGAGATGCTCATTAATGTAAATAAAATTGATGATTCTGAAATGCCAAAATTGCATTTTCCTGCCAAAAGTGAACTGTAGACAGATGGTTGTGCAAAAGTGGAGAGAGAGTAGTCTGAATTAAGTTAGGAAACACCTGGGAGCTTTCCTTTCAGTTATTGGACTTATAGTAGCCAGGGGTGAGTCTCTTCCAAGCTTGATGACATCACATCTGTAGCAATTCCACATTCTGAGAGAGAACTACGTCTTCTGCTTTGAAGGATCAAGCTTACCAATGTTGATGGGAACCCACTTGCTTGGGTCAAGCAATGCTTTGCGAAAGCAGCTAGTAGCTTTAATCTCAGACCTTCCCTGAGAACATTGTGAGGAGTGACCCAAGCACCCTGCCAGTAGCCTCAGCACTGAACTTCTCTCCACAACTAGGAAACTGCATTCTGTAGTTCTTTTAAACCTCGTCCAGGGAGGGAGAAGTCAACATAAGGAGACTCTTACAACAGCATGTATAGGAAGAAAATGAATTTATATTGATGGTCGACTGTTATCTCGACTGATCTTGCTATTTAATAACTGCCTTTAACACGAAAGAATTATGTAAAACATTTTTAGAAGGATGTCTCCAATGGCATTTTTACATGTCTTAGTCTTCATAGGTTCCTTTTTGGTCTAATTGGAAGGTTGAAAACTAGAAAAAGTGAGCGTGAATACTCAATAAAAAAAATCTCCACCTGATCTTACGCTTTTCCTTGAAAAAATGGTAAGACCCCATTTTTACATATCACTTCATTTAAAGAATGCTGGCCACACATATTAGTTTGCCTCTTCAACAGTCAGACATGTTTCGGCAGTGGTTCTGTCATTTTTTTTTTTTTTTAAATCAAGAGATGTTATTTTTTCATGGAGATGCTCATTAATGTAAATAAAATTGATGATTCTGAAATGCCAAAATTGCATTTTCCTGCCAAAAGTGAACTGTAGACAGATGGTTGTGCAAAAGTGGAGAGAGAGTAGTCTGAATTAAGTTAGGAAACACCTGGGAGCTTTCCTTTCAGTTATTGGACTTATAGTAGCCAGGGGTGAGTCTCTTCCAAGCTTGATGACATCACATCTGTAGCAATTCCACATTCTGAGAGAGAACTACGTCTTCTGCTTTGAAGGATCAAGCTTACCAATGTTGATGGGAACCCACTTGCTTGGGTCAAGCAATGCTTTGTGAAAGCAGCTAGTAGCTTTAATCTCAGACCTTCCCTGAGAACATTGTGAGGAGTGACCCAAGCACCCTGCCAGTAGCCTCAGCACTGAACTTCTCTCCACAACTAGGAAACTGCATTCTGTAGTTCTTTTAAACCTCGTCCAGGGAGGGAGAAGTCAACATAAGGAGACTCTTACAACAGCATGTATAGGAAGAAAATGAATTTATATTGATGGTCGACTGTTATCTCGACTGATCTTGCTATTTAATAACTGCCTTTAACACGAAAGAATTATGTAAAACATTTTTAGAAGGATGTCTCCAATGGCATTTTTACATGTCTTAGTCTTCATAGGTTCCTTTTTGGTCTAATTGGAAGGTTGAAAACTAGAAAAAGTGAGCGTGAATACTCAATAAAAAAAATCTCCACCTGATCTTACGCTTTTCCTTGAAAAAATGGTAAGACCCCATTTTTACATATCACTTCATTTAAAGAATGCTGGCCACACATATTAGTTTGCCTCTTCAACAGTCATACATGTTTCGGCAGTGGTTCTGTCATTTTTCTTTTTGAAAAATCAAGAGATGTTATTTTTTCATGTAGATGCTCATTAATGTAAATAAAATTGATGATTCTGAAATGACAAAATTGCATTTTCCTGCCAAAAGTGAACTGTAGACAGATGGTTGTGCAAAAGTGGAGAGAGAGTAGTCTGAATTAAGTTAGGAAACACCTGGGAGCTTTCCTTTCAGTTATTGGACTTATAGTAGCCAGCTGTGAGTCTCTTCCAAGCTTGATGACATCACATCTGTAGCAAATCCACATTCTGAGAGAGAACTACATCTTCTGCTTTGAAGGATCAAGCTTACCAATGTTGATGGGAACCCACTTGCTTGGGTCAAGCAATGCTTTGTGAAAGCAGCATTTAGCTTTAATCTCAGACCTTCCCTGAGAACATTGTGAGGAGTGACCCAAGCACCCTGCCAGTAGCCTCAGCACTGAACTTCTCTCCACAACTAGGAAACTGCATTCTGTAGTTCTTTTAAACCTCGTCCAGGGAGGGAGAAGTCAACATAAGGAGACTCTTACAACAGCATGTATAGGAAGAAAATGAATTTATATTGATGGTCGACTGTTATCTCGACTGATCTTGCTATTTAATAACTGCCTTTAACACGAAAGAATTATGTAAAACATTTTTAGAAGGATGTCTCCAATGGCATTTTTACATGTCTTAGTCTTCATAGGTTCCTTTTTGGTCTAATTGGAAGGTTGAAAACTAGAAAAAGTGAGCGTGAATACTCAATAAAAAAAATCTCCACCTGATCTTACGCTTTTCCTTGAAAAAATGGTAAGACCCCATTTTTACATATCACTTCATTTAAAGAATGCTGGCCACACATATTAGTTTGCCTCTTCAACAGTCAGACATGTTTCGGCAGTGGTTCTGTCATTTTTTTTTTTTTTTAAATCAAGAGATGTTATTTTTTCATGGAGATGCTCATTAATGTAAATAAAATTGATGATTCTGAAATGCCAAAATTGCATTTTCCTGCCAAAAGTGAACTGTAGACAGATGGTTGTGCAAAAGTGGAGAGAGAGTAGTCTGAATTAAGTTAGGAAACACCTGGGAGCTTTCCTTTCAGTTATTGGACTTATAGTAGCCAGGGGTGAGTCTCTTCCAAGCTTGATGACATCACATCTGTAGCAATTCCACATTCTGAGAGAGAACTACGTCTTCTGCTTTGAAGGATCAAGCTTACCAATGTTGATGGGAACCCACTTGCTTGGGTCAAGAAAGGCTTTGTGAAAGCAGCAATTAGCTTTAATCTCAGACCTTCCCTGAGAACATTGTGAGGAGTGACCCAAGCACCCTGCCAGTAGCCTCAGCACTGAACTTCTCTCCACAACTAGGAAACTGCATTCTATAGTTCTTTTAAACCTCGTCCAGGGAGGGAGAAGTCAACATAAGGAGACTCTTACAACAGCATGTATAGGAAAAAAATGAATTTATATTGATGGTCGACTGTTATCTCGACTGATCTTGCTATTTAATAACTGCCTTTAACACAAAAGAAGTATGTAAAACATTTTTAGAAGGATGTCTCCAATGGCATTTTTACATGTCTTAGTCTTCATAGGTTCCTTTTTGGTCTAATTGGAAGGTTGAAAACTAGAAAAAGTGAGCGTGAATACTCAATAAAAAAAATCTCCACCTGATCTTACGCTTTTCCTTGAAAAAATGGTAAGACCCCATTTTTACATATCACTTCATTTAAAGAATGCTGGCCACACATATTAGTTTGCCTCTTCAACAGTCATACATGTTTCGGCAGTGGTTCTGTCATTTTTCTTTTTGAAAAATCAAGAGATGTTATTTTTTCATGTAGATGCTCATTAATGTAAATAAAATTGATGATTCTGAAATGACAAAATTGCATTTTCCTGCCAAAAGTGAACTGTAGACAGATGGTTGTGCAAAAGTGTAGAGAGAGTAGTCTGAATTAAGTTAGGAAACACCTGGGAGCTTTCCTTTCAGTTATTGGACTTATAGTAGCCAGGGGTGAGTCTCTTCCAAGCTTGATGACATCACATCTGTAGCAATTCCACATTCTGAGAGAGAACTACATCTTCTGCTTTGAAGGATCAAGCTTACCAATGTTGATGGGAACCCACTTGCTTGGGTCAAGAAATGCTTTGTGAAAGCAGCTATTAGCTTTAATCTCAGACCTTCCCTGAGAACATTGTGAGGAGTGACCCAAGCACCCTGCCAGTAGCCTCAGCACTGAACTTCTCTCCACAACTAGGAAACTGTATTCTGTAGTTCTTTTAAACCTCGTCCAGGGAGGGAGAAGTCAACATAAGGAGACTCTTACAACAGCATGTATAGGAAGAAAATGAATTTATATTGATGGTCGACTGTTATCTCGACTGATCTTGCTATTTAATAACTGCCTTTAACACAAAAGAAGTATGTAAAACATTTTTAGAAGGATGTCTCCAATGGCATTTTTACATGTCTTAGTCTTCATAGGTTCCTTTTTGGTCTAATTGGAAGGTTGAAAACTAGAAAAAGTGAGCGTGAATACTCAATAAAAAAAATCTCCACCTGATCTTACGCTTTTCCTTGAATTAATGGTAAGACCCCATTTTTACATATCACTTCATTTAAAGAATGCTGGCCACACATATTAGTTTGCCTCTTCAACAGTCATACATGTTTCGGCAGTGGTTCTGTCATTTTTCTTTTTGAAAAATCAAGAGATGTTTTTTTTTCATGTAGATGCTCATTAATGTAAATAAAATTGATGAATCTGAAATGCCAAAATTGCATTTTCCTGCCAAAAGTGAACTGTAGACAGATGGTTGTGCAAAAGTGGAGAGAGAGTAGTCTGAATTAAGTTAGGAAACACCTGGGAGCTTTCCTTTCAGTTATTGGACTTATAGTAGCCAGGGGTGAGTCTCTTCCAAGCTTGATGACATCACATCTGTAGCAATTCCACATTCTGAGAGAGAACTACGTCTTCTGCTTTGAAGGATCAAGCTTACCAATGTTGATGGGAACCCACTTGCTTGGGTCAAGCAATGCTTTGTGAAAGCAGCTATTAGCTTTAATCTCAGACCTTCCCTGAGAACATTGTGAGGAGTGACCCAAGCACCCTGCCAGTAGCCTCAGCACTGAACTTCTCTCCACAACTAGGAAACTGCATTCTGTAGTTCATTTAAACCTCGTCCAGGGAGGGAGAAGTCAACATAAGGAGACTCTTACAACAGCATGTATAGGAAGAAAATGGATTTATATTGATGGTCGACTGTTATCTCGACTGATCTTGCTATTTAATAACTGCCTTTAACACGAAAGAAGTATGTAAAACATTTTTAGAAGGATGTCTCCAATGGCATTTTTACATGTCTTAGTCTTCATAGTTTCCTTTTTGGTCTAATTGGAAGGTTGAAAACTAGAAAAAGTGAGCGTGAATACTCAATAAAAAAAATCTCCACCTGATCTTACGCTTTTCCTTGAAAAAATGGTAAGACCCCATTTTTACATATCACTTCATTTAAAGAATGCTGGCCACACATATTAGTTTGCCTCTTCAACAGTCATACATGTTTCGGCAGTGGTTCTGTCATTTTTCTTTTTGAAAAATCAAGAGATGTTTTTTTTTCATGTAGATGCTCATTAATGTAAATAAAATTGATGATTCTGAAATGACAAAATTGCATTTTCCTGCCAAAAGTGAACTGTAGACAGATGGTTGTGCAAAAGTGGAGAGAGAGTAGTCTGAATTAAGTTAGGAAACACCTGGGAGCTTTCCTTTCAGTTATTGGACTTATAGTAGCCAGGGGTGAGTCTCTTCCAAGCTTGATGACATCACATCTGTAGCAATTCCACATTCTGAGAGAGAACTACGTCTTCTGCTTTGAAGGATCAAGCTTACCAATGTTGATGGGAACCCACTTGCTTGGGTCAAGAAATGCTTTGTGAAAGCAGCTATTAGCTTTAATCTCAGACCTTCCCTGAGAACATTGTGAGGAGTGACCCAAGCACCCTGCCAGTAGCCTCAGCACTGAACTTCTCTCCACAACTAGGAAACTGCATTCTGTAGTTCTTTTAAACCTCGTCCAGGGAGGGAGAAGTCAACATAAGGATACTCTTACAACAGCATGTATAGGAAAAAAATGAATTTATATTGATGGTCGACTGTCATCTCGACTGATCTTGCTATTTAATAACTGCCTTTAACACGAAAGAAGTATGTAAAACATTTTTAGAAGGATGTCTCCAATGGCATTTTTACATGTCTTAGTCTTCATAGTTTCCTTTTTGGTCTAATTGGAAGGTTGAAAACTAGAAAAAGTGAGCGTGAATACTCAATAAAAAAAATCTCCACCTGATCTTACGCTTTTCCTTGAAAAAATGGTAAGACCCCATTTTTACATATCACTTCATTTAAAGAATGCTGGCCACACATATTAGTTTGCCTCTTCAACAGTCAGACATGTTTCGGCAGTGGTTCTGTCATTTTATTTTTTTGAAAAAATCAAGAGATGTTATTTTTTCATGGAGATGCTCATTAATGTAAATAAAATTGATGATTCTGAAATGCCAAAATTGCATTTTCCTGCCAAAAGTGAACTGTAGACAGATGGTTGTGCAAAAGTGGAGAGAGAGTAGTCTGAATTAAGTTAGGAAACACCTGGGAGCTTTCCTTTCAGTTATTGGACTTATAGTAGCCAGCTGTGAGTCTCTGCCAAGCTTGATGACATCACATCTGTAGCAATTAAACATTCTGAGAGAGAACTACGTCTTCTGCTTTGAAGGATCAAGCTTACCAATGTTGATGGGAACCCACTTGCTTGGGTCAAGAAATGCTTTGTGAAAGCAGCTATTAGCTTTAATCTCAGACCTTCCCTGAGAACATTGTGAGGAGTGACCCAAGCACCCTGCCAGTAGCCTCAGCACTGAACTTCTCTCCACAACTAGGAAACTGCATTCTGTAGTTCTTTTAAACCTCGTCCAGGGAGGGAGAAGTCAACATAAGGAGACTCTTACAACAGCATGTATAGGAAAAAAATGAATTTATATTGATGGTCCACTGTTATCTCGACTGATCTTGCTATTTAATAACTGCCTTTAACACAAAAGAAGTATGTAAAACATTTTTAGAAGGATGTCTCCAATGGCATTTTTACATGTCTTAGTCTTCATAGGTTCCTTTTTGGTCTAATTGGAAGGTTGAAAACTAGAAAAAGTGAGCGTGAATACTCCATAAAAAAAATCTCCACCTGATCTTACGCTTTTCCTTGAATTAATGGTAAGACCCCATTTTTACATATCACTTCATTTAAAGAATGCTGGCCACACATATTAGTTTGCCTCTTCAACAGTCATACATGTTTCGGCAGTGGTTCTGTCATTTTTCTTTTTGAAAAATCAAGAGATGTTTTTTTTTTTCATGTAGATGCTCATTAATGTAAATAAAATTGATGATTCTGAAATGCCAAAATTGCATTTTCCTGCCAAAAGTGAACTGTAGACAGATGGTTGTGCAAAAGTGGAGAGAGAGTAGTCTGAATTAAGTTAGGAAACACCTGGGAGCTTTCCTTTCAGTTATTGGACTTATAGTAGCCAGGGGTGAGTCTCTTCCAAGCTTGATGACATCACATCTGTAGCAATTCCACATTCTGAGAGAGAACTATGTCTTCTGCTTTGAAGGATCAAGCTTACCAATGTTGATGGGAACTCACTTGCTTGGGTCAAGAAATGCTTTGTGAAAGCAGCTATTAGCTTTAATCTCAGACCTTCCCTGAGAACATTGTGAGGAGTGACCCAAGCACCCTGCCAGTAGCCTCAGCACTGAACTTCTATCCACAACTAGGAAACTGCATTCTGTAGTTCTTTTAAACCTCGTCCAGGGAGGGAGAAGTCAACATAAGGAGACTCTTACAACAGCATGTATAGGAAGAAAATGAATTTATATTGATGGTCGACTGTTATCTCGACTGATCTTGCTATTTAATAACTGCCTTTAACACGAAAGAAGTATGTAAAACATTTTTAGAAGGATGTCTCCAATGGCATTTTTACATGTCTTAGTCTTCATAGTTTCCTTTTTGGTCTAATTGGAAGGTTGAAAACTAGAAAAAGTGAGCGTGAATACTCAATAAAAAAAAATCTCCACCTGATCTTACGCTTTTCCTTGAAAAATGGTAAGACCCCATTTTTACATATCACTTCATTTAAAGAATGCTGGCCACACATATTAGTTTGCCTCTTCAACAGTCATACATGTTTCGGCAGTGGTTCTGTCATTTTTCTTTTTGAAAAATCAAGAGATGTTTTTTTTTTCATGTAGATGCTCATTAATGTAAATAAAATTGATGATTCTGAAATGCCAAAATTGCATTTTCCTGCCAAAAGTGAACTGTAGACAGATGGTTGTGCAAAAGTGGAGAGAGAGTAGTCTGAATTAAGTTAGGAAACACCTGGGAGCTTTCCTTTCAGTTATTGGACTTATAGTAGCCAGGGGTGAGTCTCTTCCAAGCTTGATGACATCACATCTGTAGCAATTCCACATTCTGAGAGAGAACTATGTCTTCTGCTTTGAAGGATCAAGCTTACCAATGTTGATGGGAACTCACTTGCTTGGGTCAAGAAATGCTTTGTGAAAGCAGCTATTAGCTTTAATCTCAGACCTTCCCTGAGAACATTGTGAGGAGTGACCCAAGCACCCTGCCAGTAGCCTCAGCACTGAACTTCTATCCACAACTAGGAAACTGCATTCTGTAGTTCTTTTAAACCTCGTCCAGGGAGGGAGAAGTCAACATAAGGAGACTCTTACAACAGCATGTATAGGAAGAAAATGAATTTATATTGATGGTCGACTGTTATCTCGACTGATCTTGCTATTTAATAACTGCCTTTAACACGAAAGAAGTATGTAAAACATTTTTAGAAGGATGTCTCCAATGGCATTTTTACATGTCTTAGTCTTCATAGTTTCCTTTTTGGTCTAATTGGAAGGTTGAAAACTAGAAAAAGTGAGCGTGAATACTCAATAAAAAAAAATCTCCACCTGATCTTACGCTTTTCCTTGAAAAATGGTAAGACCCCATTTTTACATATCACTTCATTTAAAGAATGCTGGCCACACATATTAGTTTGCCTCTTCAACAGTCAGACATGTTTCGGCAGTGGTTCTGTCATTTTTTTTTTTGAAAAAATCAAGAGATGTTATTTTTTCATGGAGATGCTCATTAATGTGAATAAAATTGATGATTCTGAAATGCCAAAATTGCATTTTCCTGCCAAAAGTGAACTGTAGACAGATGGTTGTGCAAAAGTGGAGAGAGAGTAGTCTGAATTAAGTTCGGAAACACCTGGGAGCTTTCCTTTCAGTTATTGGACTTATAGTAGCCAGGGGTGAGTCTCTTCCAAGCTTGATGACATCACATCTGTAGCAATTCCACATTCTGAGAGAGAACTATGTCTTCTGCTTTGAAGGATCAAGCTTACCAATGTTGATGGGAACCCACTTGCTTGGGTCAAGAAATGCTTTGTGAAAGCAGCTATTAGCTTTAATCTCAGACCTTCCCTGAGAACATTGTGAGGAGTGACCCAAGCACCCTGCCAGTAGCCTCAGCACTGAACTTCTCTCCACAACTAGGAAACTGCATTCTGTAGTTCTTTTAAACCTCGTCCAGGGAGGGAGAAGTCAACATAAGGAGACTCTTACAACAGCATGTATAGGAAGAAAATGAATTTATATTGATGGTCGACTGTTATCTCGACTGATCTTGCTATTTAATAACTGCCTTTAACACAAAAGAAGTATGTAAAACATTTTTAGAAGGATGTCTCCAATGGCATTTTTACATGTCTTAGTCTTCATAGTTTCCTTTTTGGTCTAATTGGAAGGTTGAAAACTAGAAAAAGTGAGCGTGAATACTCAATAAAAAAAAATCTCCACCTGATCTTACGCTTTTCCTTGAAAAAATGGTAAGACCCCATTTTTACATATCACTTCATTTAAAGAATGCTGGCCACACATATTAGTTTGCCTCTTCAACAGTCAGACATGTTTCGGCAGTGGTTCTGTCATTTTTTTTTTTGAAAAAATCAAGAGATGTTATTTTTTCATGGAGATGCTCATTAATGTAAATAAAATTGATGATTCTGAAATGCCAAAATTGCATTTTCCTGCCAAAAGTGAACTGTAGACAGATGGTTGTGCAAAAGTGGAGAGAGAGTAGTCTGAAATAAGTTAGGAAACACCTGGGAGCTTTCCTTTCCGTTATTGGACTTATAGTAGCCAGGGGTGAGTCTCTTCCAAGCTTGATGACATCACATCTGTAGCAATTCCACATTCTGAAAGAGAACTACGTCTTCTGCTTTGAAGGATCAAGCTTACCAATGTTGATGGGAACCCACTTGCTTGGGTCAAGAAATGCTTTGTGAAAGCAGCTATTCGCTTTAATCTCAGACCTTCCCTGAGAACATTGTGAGGAGTGACCCAAGCACCCTGCCAGTAGCCTCAGCACTGAACTTCTCTCCACAACTAGGAAACTGCATTCTGTAGTTCTTTTAAACCTCGTCCAGGGAGGGAGAAGTCAACATAAGGAGACTCTTACAACAGCATGTATAGGAAAAAAATGAATTTATATTGATGGTCGACTGTTATCTCGACTGATCTTGCTATTTAATAACTGCCTTTAACACAAAAGAAGTATGTAAAACATTTTTAGAAGGATGTCTCCAATGGCATTTTTACATGTCTTAGTCTTCATAGGTTCCTTTTTGGTCTAATTGGAAGGTTGAAAACTAGAAAAAGTGAGCGTGAATACTCAATAAAAAAAATCTCCACCTGATCTTACGCTTTTCCTTGAAAAAATGGTAAGACCCCATTTTTACATATCACTTCATTTAAAGAATGCTGGCCACACATATTAGTTTGCCTCTTCAACAGTCAGACATGTTTCGGGAGTGGTTCTGTCATTTCTTTTATTGAAAAATCAAGAGATGTTATTTTTTCATGGAGATGCTCATTAATGTAAATAAAATTGATGATTCTGAAATGCCAAAATTGCATTTTCCTGCCAAAAGTGAACTGTAGACAGATGGTTGTGCAAAAGTGGAGAGAGAGTAGTCTGAATTAAGTTAGGAAACACCTGGGAGCTTTCCTTTCAGTTATTGGACTTATAGTAGCCAGCTGTGAGTCTCTTCCAAGCTTGATGACATCACATCTGTAGCAATTCCACATTCTGAGAGAGAACTACGTCTTCTGCTTTGAAGGATCAAGCTTACCAATGTTGATGGGAACCCACTTGCTTGGGTCAAGAAATGCTTTGTGAAAGCAGCTATTAGCTTTAATCTCAGACCTTCCCTGAGAACATTGTGAGGAGTGACCCAAGCACCCTGCCAGTAGCCTCAGCACTGAACTTCTCTCCACAACTAGGAAACACCATTCTGTAGTTCTTTTAAACCTCGTCCAGGGAGGGAGAAGTCAACATAAGGAGACTCTTACAACAGCATGTATAGGAAGAAAATGAATTTATATTGATGGTCGACTGTTATCTCAACTGATCTTGCTATTTAATAACTGCCTTTAACACGAAAGAAGTATGTAAAACATTTTTAGAAGGATGTCTCCAATGGCATTTTTACATGTCTTAGTCTTCATAGGTTCCTTTTTGATCTAATTGGAAGGTTGAAAACTAGAAAAAGTGAGCGTGAATACTCAATAAAAAAAATCTCCACCTGATCTTACGCTTTTCCTTGAAAAAATGGTAAGACCCCATTTTTACATATCACTTCATTTAAAGAATGCTGGCCACACATATTAGTTTGCCTCTTCAACAGTCAGACATGTTTCGGCAGTGGTTCTGTCATTTTTCTTTTTGAAAAATCAAGAGATGTTTTTTTTTTCATGTAGATGCTCATTAATGTAAATAAAATTGATGATTCTGAAATGCCAAAATTGCATTTTCCTGCCAAAAGTGAACTGTAGACAGATGGTTGTGCAAAAGTGGAGAGAGAGTAGTCTGAATTGAGTTAGGAAACACCTGGGAGCTTTCCTTTCAGTTATTGGACTTATAGTAGCCAGCTGTGAGTCTCTTCCAAGCTTGATGACATCACATCTGTAGCAATTCCACATTCTGAGAGAGAACTACATATTCTGCTTTGAAGGATCAAGCTTACCAATGTTGATGGGAACCCACTTGCTTGGGTCAAGCAATGCTTTGTGAAAGCAGCTATTAGCTTTAATCTCAGACCTTCCCTAAAAACATTGTGAGGAGTGACCCAAGCACCCTGCCAGTAGCCTCAGCACTGAACTTCTCTCCACATCTAGGAAACTGCATTCTGTAGTTCTTTTAAACCTCGTCCAGGGAGGGAGAAGTCAACATAAGGAGACTCTTACAACAGCATGTATAGGAAGAAAATGAATTTATATTGATGGTCGACTGTTATCTCGACTGATCTTGCTATTTAATAACTGCCTTTAACACGAAAGAAGTATGTAAAACATTTTTAGAAGGATGTCTCCAATGGCATTTTTACATGTCTTAGTCTTCATAGGTTCCTTTTTGGTCTAATTGGAAGGTTGAAAACTAGAAAAAGTGAGCGTGAATACTCAATAAAAAAAATCTCCACCTGATCTTACGCTTTTCCTTGAAAAAATGATAAGACCCCATTTTTACATATCACTTCATTTAAAGAATGCTGGCCACACATATTAGTTTGCCTCTTCAACAGTCAGACATGTTTCGGCAGTGGTTCTGTCATTTTTTTTTTGAAAAATCAAGAGATGTTATTTTTTCATGGAGATGCTCATTAATGTAAATAAAATTGATGATTCTGAAATGCCAAAATTGCATTTTCCTGCCAAAAGTGAACTGTAGACAGATGGTTGTGCAAAAGTGGAGAGAGAGTAGTCTGAATTGAGTTAGGAAACACCTGGGAGCTTTCCTTTCAGTTATTGGACTTATAGTAGCCAGCTGTGAGTCTCTTCCAAGCTTGATGACATCACATCTGTAGCAATTCCACATTTTGAGAGAGAACTACATCTTCTGCTTTGAAGGATCAAGCTTACCAATGTTGATGGGAACCCACTTGCTTGGGTCAAGCAATGCTTTGTGAAAGCAGCTATTAAGCTTTAATCTCAGACCTTCCCTGAGAACATTGTGAGGAGTGACCCAAGCACCCTGCCAGTAGCCTCAGCACTGAACTTCTCTCCACAACTAGGAAACTGAATTCTGTAGTTCTTTTAAACCTCGTCCAGGGAGGGAGAAGTCAACATAAGGAGACTCTTACAACAGCATGTATAGGAAGAAAATGAATTTATATTGATGGTCGACTGTTATCTCGACTGATCTTGCTATTTAATAACTGCCTTTAACACGAAAGAAGTATGTAAAACATTTTTAGAAGGATGTCTCCAATGGCATTTTTACATGTCTTAGTCTTCATAGGTTCCTTTTTGGTCTAATTGGAAGGTTGAAAACTAGAAAAAGTGAGCGTGAATACTCAATAAAAAAAATCTCCACCTGATCTTACGCTTTTCCTTGAAAAAATGGTAAGACCCCATTTTTACATATCACTTCATTTAAAGAATGCTGGCCACACATATTAGTTTGCCTCTTCAACAGTCAGACATGTTTCGGCAGTGGTTCTGTCATTTTTTTTTTTTGAAAAATCAAGAGATGTTATTTTTTCATGGAGATGCTCATTAATGTAAATAAAATTGATGATTCTGAAATGCCAAAATTGCATTTTCCTGCCAAAAGTGAACTGTAGACAGATGGTTGTGCAAAAGTGGAGAGAGAGTAGTCTGAATTAAGTTAGGAAACACCTGGGAGCTTTCCTTTCAGTTATTGGACTTATAGTAGCCAGGGGTGAGTCTCTTCCAAGCTTGATGACATCACATCTGTAGCAATTCCACATTCTGAGAGAGAACTACGTCTTCTGCTTTGAAGGATCAAGCTTACCAATGTTGATGGGAACCCACTTGCTTGGGTCAAGAAATGCTTTGTGAAAGCAGCTATTAGCTTTAATCTCAGACCTTCCCTGAGAACATTGTGAGGAATGACCCAAGCACCCTGCCAGTAGCCTCAGCACTGAACTTCTCTCCACATCTAGGAAACTGCATTCTGTAGTTCTTTTAAACCTCGTCCAGGGAGGGAGAAGTCAACATAAGGAGACTCTTACAACAGCATGTATAGGAAAAAAATGAATTTATATTGATGGTCGACTGTTATCTCGACTGATCTTGCTATTTAATAACTGCCTTTAACACAAAAGAAGTATGTAAAACATTTTTAGAAGGATGTCTCCAATGGCATTTTTACATGTCTTAGTCTTCATAGGTTCCTTTTTGGTCTAATTGGAAGGTTGAAAACTAGAAAAAGTGAGCGTGAATACTCAATAAAAAAAATCTCCACCTGATCTTACGCTTTTCCTTGAATTAATGGTAAGACCCCATTTTTACATATCACTTCATTTAAAGAATGCTGGCCACACATATTAGTTTGCCTCTTCAACAGTCAGACATGTTTCGGCAGTGGTTCTGTCATTTTTCTTTTTGAAAAATCAAGAGATGTTTTTTTTTCATGTAGATGCTCATTAATGTAAATAAAATTGATGATTCTGAAATGACAAAATTGCATTTTCCTGCCAAAAGTGAACTGTAGACAGATGGTTGTGCAAAAGTGGAGAGAGAGTAGTCTGAATTGAGTTAGGAAACACCTGGGAGCTTTCCTTTCAGTTATTGGACTTATAGTAGCCAGCTGTGAGTCTCTTCCAAGCTTGATGACATCACATCTGTAGCAATTCCACATTCTGAGAGAGAACTACATCTTCTGTTTTGAAGGATCAAGCTTACCAATGTTGATGGGAACCCACTTGCTTGGGTCAAGCAATGCTTTGTGAAAGCAGCTATTAGCTTTAATCTCAGACCTTCCCTAAAAACATTGTGAGGAGTGACCCAAGCACCCTGCCAGTAGCCTCAGCACTGAACTTCTCCCCACAACTAGGAAACTGCATTCTGTAGTTCTTTTAAACCTCGTCCAGGGAGGGAGAAGTCAACATAAGGAGACTCTTACAACAGCATGTATAGGAAGAAAATGAATTTATATTGATGGTCGACTGTTATCTCGACTGATCTTGCTATTTAATAACTGCCTTTAACACGAAAGAAGTATGTAAAACATTTTTAGAAGGATGTCTCCAATGGCATTTTTACATGTCTTAGTCTTCATAGGTTCCTTTTTGGTCTAATTGGAAGGTTGAAAACTAGAAAAAGTGAGCGTGAATACTCAATAAAAAAAATCTCCACCTGATCTTACGCTTTTCCTTGAAAAAATGATAAGACCCCATTTTTACATATCACTTCATTTAAAGAATGCTGGCCACACATATTAGTTTGCCTCTTCAACAGTCAGACATGTTTCGGCAGTGGTTCTGTCATTTTTTTTTTGAAAAATCAAGAGATGTTATTTTTTCATGGAGATGCTCATTAATGTAAATAAAATTGATGATTCTGAAATGCCAAAATTGCATTTTCCTGCCAAAAGTGAACTGTAGACAGATGGTTGTGCAAAAGTGGAGAGAGAGTAGTCTGAATTGAGTTAGGAAACACCTGGGAGCTTTCCTTTCAGTTATTGGACTTATAGTAGCCAGCTGTGAGTCTCTTCCAAGCTTGATGACATCACATCTGTAGCAATTCCACATTTTGAGAGAGAACTACATCTTCTGCTTTGAAGGATCAAGCTTACCAATGTTGATGGGAACCCACTTGCTTGGGTCAAGCAATGCTTTGTGAAAGCAGCTATTAGCTTTAATCTCAGACCTTCCCTAAAAACATTGTGAGGAGTGACCCAAGCACCCTGCCAGTAGCCTCAGCACTGAACTTCTCTCCACAACTAGGAAACTGCATTCTGTAGTTCTTTTAAACCTCGTCCAGGGAGGGAGAAGTCAACATAAGGAGACTCTTACAACAGCATGTATAGGAAGAAAATGAATTTATATTGATGGTCGACTGTTATCTCGACTGATCTTGCTATTTAATAACTGCCTTTAACACGAAAGAAGTATGTAAAACATTTTTAGAAGGATGTCTCCAATGGCATTTTTACATGTCTTAGTCTTCATAGGTTCCTTTTTGGTCTAATTGGAAGGTTGAAAACTAGAAAAAGTGAGCGTGAATACTCAATAAAAAAAATCTCCACCTGATCTTACGCTTTTCCTTGAAAAAATGATAAGACCCCATTTTTACATATCACTTCATTTAAAGAATGCTGGCCACACATATTAGTTTGCCTCTTCAACAGTCAGACATGTTTCGGCAGTGGTTCTGTCATTTTTTTTTTGAAAAATCAAGAGATGTTATTTTTTCATGGAGATGCTCATTAATGTAAATAAAATTGATGATTCTGAAATGCCAAAATTGCATTTTCCTGCCAAAAGTGAACTGTAGACAGATGGTTGTGCAAAAGTGGAGAGAGAGTAGTCTGAATTGAGTTAGGAAACACCTGGGAGCTTTCCTTTCAGTTATTGGACTTATAGTAGCCAGCTGTGAGTCTCTTCCAAGCTTGATGATATCACATCTGTAGCAATTCCACATTTTGAGAGAGAACTACATCTTCTGCTTTGAAGGATCAAGCTTACCAATGTTGATGGGAACCCACTTGCTTGGGTCAAGCAATGCTTTGTGAAAGCAGCTATTAAGCTTTAATCTCAGACCTTCCCTGAGAACATTGTGAGGAGTGACCCAAGCACCCTGCCAGTAGCCTCGGCACTGAACTTCTCTCCACAACTAGGAAACTGAATTCTGTAGTTCTTTTAAACCTCGTCCAGGGAGGGAGAAGTCAACATAAGGAGACTCTTACAACAGCATGTATAGGAAGAAAATGAATTTATATTGATGGTCGACTGTTATCTCGACTGATCTTGCTATTTAATAACTGCCTTTAACACGAAAGAAGTATGTAAAACATTTTTAGAAGGATGTCTCCAATGGCATTTTTACATGTCTTAGTCTTCATAGGTTCCTTTTTGGTCTAATTGGAAGGTTGAAAACTAGAAAAAGTGAGCGTGAATACTCAATAAAAAAAATCTCCACCTGATCTTACGCTTTTCCTTGAAAAAATGGTAAGACCCCATTTTTACATATCACTTCATTTAAAGAATGCTGGCCACACATATTAGTTTGCCTCTTCAACAGTCAGACATGTTTCGGCAGTGGTTCTGTCATTTTTTTTTTTTGAAAAATCAAGAGATGTTATTTTTTCATGGAGATGCTCATTAATGTAAATAAAATTGATGATTCTGAAATGCTAAAATTGCATTTTCCTGCCAAAAGTGAACTGTAGACAGATGGTTGTGCAAAAGTGGAGAGAGAGTAGTCTGAATTAAGTTAGGAAACACCTGGGAGCTTTCCTTTCAGTTATTGGACTTATAGTAGCCAGGGGTGAGTCTCTTCCAAGCTTGATAACATCACATCTGTAGCAATTCCACATTCTGAGAGAGAACTACGTCTTCTGCTTTGAAGGATCAAGCTTACCAATGTTGATGGGAACCCACTTGCTTGGGTCAAGAAATGCTTTGTGAAAGCAGCTATTAGCTTTAATCTCAGACCTTCCCTGAGAACATTGTGAGGAGTGACCCAAGCACCCTGCCAGTATCCTCAGCACTGAACTTCTCTCCACATCTAGGAAACTGCATTCTGTAGTTCTTTTAAACCTCGTCCAGGGAGGGAGAAGTCAACATAAGGAGACTCTTACAACAGCATGTATAGGAAAAAAATGAATTTATATTGATGGTCGACTGTTATCTCGACTGATCTTGCTATTTAATAACTGCCTTTAACACAAAAGAAGTATGTAAAACATTTTTAGAAGGATGTCTCCAATGGCATTTTTACATGTCTTAGTCTTCATAGGTTCCTTTTTGGTCTAATTGGAAGGTTGAAAACTAGAAAAAGTGAGCGTGAATACTCCATAAAAAAAATCTCCACCTGATCTTACGCTTTTCCTTGAATTAATGGTAAGACCCCATTTTTACATATCACTTCATTTAAAGAATGCTGGCCACACATATTAGTTTGCCTCTTCAACAGTCAGACATGTTTCGGCAGTGGTTCTGTCATTTTTTTTTTTGAAAAAATCAAGAGATGTTATTTTTTCATGGAGATGCTCATTAATGTGAATAAAATTGATGATTCTGAAATGCCAAAATTGCATTTTCCTGCCAAAAGTGAACTGTAGACAGATGGTTGTGCAAAAGTGGAGAGAGAGTAGTCTGAATTAAGTTAGGAAACACCTGGGAGCTTTCCTTTCAGTTATTGGACTTATAGTAGCCAGGGGTGAGTCTCTTCCAAGCTTGATGACATCACATCTGTAGCAATTCCACATTCTGAGAGAGAACTATGTCTTCTGCTTTGAAGGATCAAGCTTACCAATGTTGATGGGAACCCACTTGCTTGGGTCAAGAAATGCTTTGTGAAAGCAGCTATTAGCTTTAATCTCAGACCTTCCCTGAGAACATTGTGAGGAGTGACCCAAGCACCCTGCCAGTAGCCTCAGCACTGAACTTCTCTCCACAACTAGGAAACTGCATTCTGTAGTTCTTTTAAACCTCGTCCAGGGAGGGAGAAGTCAACATAAAGAGACTCTTACAACAGCATGTATAGGAAGAAAATGAATTTATATTGATGGTCGACTGTTATCTCGACTGATCTTGCTATTTAATAACTGCCTTTAACACGAAAGAAGTATGTAAAACATTTTTAGAAGGATGTCTCCAATGGCATTTTTACATGTCTTAGTCTTCATAGTTTCCTTTTTGGTCTAATTGGAAGGTTGAAAACTAGAAAAAGTGAGCGTGAATACTCAATAAAAAAAAATCTCCACCTGATCTTACGCTTTTCCTTGAAAAAATGGTAAGACCCCATTTTTACATATCACTTCATTTAAAGAATGCTGGCCACACATATTAGTTTGCCTCTTCAACAGTCAGACATGTTTCGGCAGTGGTTCTGTCATTTTTTTTTTTTTAAAAATCAAGAGATGTTATTTTTTCATGGAGATGCTCATTAATGTAAATAAAATTGATGATTCTGAAATGCCAAAATTGCATTTTCCTGCCAAAAGTGAACTGTAGACAGATGGTTGTGCAAAAGTGGAGAGAGAGTAGTCTGAAATAAGTTAGGAAACACCTGGGAGCTTTCCATTCAGTTATTGGACTTATAGTAGCCAGGGGTGAGTCTCTTCCAAGCTTGATGACATCACATCTGTAGCAATTCCACATTCTGAGAGAGAACTACGTCTTCTGCTTTGAAGGATCAAGCTTACCAATGTTGATGGGAACCCACTTGCTTGGGTCAAGAAATGCTTTGTGAAAGCAGCTATTCGCTTTAATCTCAGACCTTCCCTGAGAACATTGTGAGGAGTGACCCAAGCACCCTGCCAGTAGCCTCAGCACTGAACTTCTCTCCACAACTAGGAAACTGCATTCTGTAGTTCTTTTAAACCTCGTCCAGGGAGGGAGAAGTCAACATAAGGAGACTCTTACAACAGCATGTATAGGAAGAAAATGAATTTATATTGATGGTCGACTGTTATCTCGACTGATCTTGCTATTTAATAACTGCCTTTAACACGAAAGAAGTATGTAAAACATTTTTAGAAGGATGTCTCCAATGGCATTTTTACATGTCTTAGTCTTCATAGGTTCCTTTTTGGTCTAATTGGAAGGTTGAAAACTAGAAAAAGTGAGCGTGAATACTCAATAAAAAAAATCTCCACCTGATCTTACGCTTTTCCTTGAAAAAATGATAAGACCCCATTTTTACATATCACTTCATTTAAAGAATGCTGGCCACACATATTAGTTTGCCTCTTCAACAGTCAGACATGTTTCGGCAGTGGTTCTGTCATTTTTTTTTTGAAAAATCAAGAGATGTTATTTTTTCATGGAGATGCTCATTAATGTAAATAAAATTGATGATTCTGAAATGCCAAAATTGCATTTTCCTGCCAAAAGTGAACTGTAGACAGATGGTTGTGCAAAAGTGGAGAGAGAGTAGTCTGAATTGAGTTAGGAAACACCTGGGAGCTTTCCTTTCAGTTATTGGACTTATAGTAGCCAGCTGTGAGTCTCTTCCAAGCTTGATGATATCACATCTGTAGCAATTCCACATTTTGAGAGAGAACTACATCTTCTGCTTTGAAGGATCAAGCTTACCAATGTTGATGGGAACCCACTTGCTTGGGTCAAGCAATGCTTTGTGAAAGCAGCTATTAAGCTTTAATCTCAGACCTTCCCTGAGAACATTGTGAGGAGTGACCCAAGCACCCTGCCAGTAGCCTCAGCACTGAACTTCTCTCCACAACTAGGAAACTGAATTCTGTAGTTCTTTTAAACCTCGTCCAGGGAGGGAGAAGTCAACATAAGGAGACTCTTACAACAGCATGTATAGGAAGAAAATGAATTTATATTGATGGTCGACTGTTATCTCGACTGATCTTGCTATTTAATAACTGCCTTTAACACGAAAGAAGTATGTAAAACATTTTTAGAAGGATGTCTCCAATGGCATTTTTACATGTCTTAGTCTTCATAGGTTCCTTTTTGGTCTAATTGGAAGGTTGAAAACTAGAAAAAGTGAGCGTGAATACTCAATAAAAAAAATCTCCACCTGATCTTACGCTTTTCCTTGAAAAAATGGTAAGACCCCATTTTTACATATCACTTCATTTAAAGAATGCTGGCCACACATATTAGTTTGCCTCTTCAACAGTCAGACATGTTTCGGCAGTGGTTCTGTCATTTTTTTTTTTTGAAAAATCAAGAGATGTTATTTTTTCATGGAGATGCTCATTAATGTAAATAAAATTGATGATTCTGAAATGCTAAAATTGCATTTTCCTGCCAAAAGTGAACTGTAGACAGATGGTTGTGCAAAAGTGGAGAGAGAGTAGTCTGAATTAAGTTAGGAAACACCTGGGAGCTTTCCTTTCAGTTATTGGACTTATAGTAGCCAGGGGTGAGTCTCTTCCAAGCTTGATAACATCACATCTGTAGCAATTCCACATTCTGAGAGAGAACTACGTCTTCTGCTTTGAAGGATCAAGCTTACCAATGTTGATGGGAACCCACTTGCTTGGGTCAAGAAATGCTTTGTGAAAGCAGCTATTAGCTTTAATCTCAGACCTTCCCTGAGAACATTGTGAGGAGTGACCCAAGCACCCTGCCAGTATCCTCAGCACTGAACTTCTCTCCACATCTAGGAAACTGCATTCTGTAGTTCTTTTAAACCTCGTCCAGGGAGGGAGAAGTCAACATAAGGAGACTCTTACAACAGCATGTATAGGAAAAAAATGAATTTATATTGATGGTCGACTGTTATCTCGACTGATCTTGCTATTTAATAACTGCCTTTAACACAAAAGAAGTATGTAAAACATTTTTAGAAGGATGTCTCCAATGGCATTTTTACATGTCTTAGTCTTCATAGGTTCCTTTTTGGTCTAATTGGAAGGTTGAAAACTAGAAAAAGTGAGCGTGAATACTCCATAAAAAAAATCTCCACCTGATCTTACGCTTTTCCTTGAATTAATGGTAAGACCCCATTTTTACATATCACTTCATTTAAAGAATGCTGGCCACACATATTAGTTTGCCTCTTCAACAGTCAGACATGTTTCGGCAGTGGTTCTGTCATTTTTTTTTTTGAAAAAATCAAGAGATGTTATTTTTTCATGGAGATGCTCATTAATGTGAATAAAATTGATGATTCTGAAATGCCAAAATTGCATTTTCCTGCCAAAAGTGAACTGTAGACAGATGGTTGTGCAAAAGTGGAGAGAGAGTAGTCTGAATTAAGTTAGGAAACACCTGGGAGCTTTCCTTTCAGTTATTGGACTTATAGTAGCCAGGGGTGAGTCTCTTCCAAGCTTGATGACATCACATCTGTAGCAATTCCACATTCTGAGAGAGAACTATGTCTTCTGCTTTGAAGGATCAAGCTTACCAATGTTGATGGGAACCCACTTGCTTGGGTCAAGAAATGCTTTGTGAAAGCAGCTATTAGCTTTAATCTCAGACCTTCCCTGAGAACATTGTGAGGAGTGACCCAAGCACCCTGCCAGTAGCCTCAGCACTGAACTTCTCTCCACAACTAGGAAACTGCATTCTGTAGTTCTTTTAAACCTCGTCCAGGGAGGGAGAAGTCAACATAAAGAGACTCTTACAACAGCATGTATAGGAAGAAAATGAATTTATATTGATGGTCGACTGTTATCTCGACTGATCTTGCTATTTAATAACTGCCTTTAACACGAAAGAAGTATGTAAAACATTTTTAGAAGGATGTCTCCAATGGCATTTTTACATGTCTTAGTCTTCATAGTTTCCTTTTTGGTCTAATTGGAAGGTTGAAAACTAGAAAAAGTGAGCGTGAATACTCAATAAAAAAAAATCTCCACCTGATCTTACGCTTTTCCTTGAAAAAATGGTAAGACCCCATTTTTACATATCACTTCATTTAAAGAATGCTGGCCACACATATTAGTTTGCCTCTTCAACAGTCAGACATGTTTCGGCAGTGGTTCTGTCATTTTTTTTTTTTTAAAAATCAAGAGATGTTATTTTTTCATGGAGATGCTCATTAATGTAAATAAAATTGATGATTCTGAAATGCCAAAATTGCATTTTCCTGCCAAAAGTGAACTGTAGACAGATGGTTGTGCAAAAGTGGAGAGAGAGTAGTCTGAAATAAGTTAGGAAACACCTGGGAGCTTTCCATTCAGTTATTGGACTTATAGTAGCCAGGGGTGAGTCTCTTCCAAGCTTGATGACATCACATCTGTAGCAATTCCACATTCTGAGAGAGAACTACGTCTTCTGCTTTGAAGGATCAAGCTTACCAATGTTGATGGGAACCCACTTGCTTGGGTCAAGAAATGCTTTGTGAAAGCAGCTATTCGCTTTAATCTCAGACCTTCCCTGAGAACATTGTGAGGAGTGACCCAAGCACCCTGCCAGTAGCCTCAGCACTGAACTTCTCTCCACAACTAGGAAACTGCATTCTGTAGTTCTTTTAAACCTCGTCCAGGGAGGGAGAAGTCAACATAAGGAGACTCTTACAACAGCATGTATAGGAAGAAAATGAATTTATATTGATGGTCGACTGTTATCTCGACTGATCTTGCTATTTAATAACTGCCTTTAACACGAAAGAAGTATGTAAAACATTTTTAGAAGGATGTCTCCAATGGCATTTTTACATGTCTTAGTCTTCATAGTTTCCTTTTTGGTCTAATTGGAAGGTTGAAAACTAGAAAAAGTGAGCGTGAATACTCAATAAAAAAAAATCTCCACCTGATCTTACGCTTTTCCTTGAAAAAATGGTAAGACCCCATTTTTACATATCACTTCATTTAAAGAATGCTGGCCACACATATTAGTTTGCCTCTTCAACAGTCAGACATGTTTCGGCAGTGGTTCTGTCATTTCTTTTTTTGAAAAATCAAGAGATGTTATTTTTTCATGGAGATGCTCATTAATGTAAATAAAATTGATGATTCTGAAATGCCAAAATTGCATTTTCCTGCCAAAAGTGAACTGTAGACAGATGGTTGTGCAAAAGTGGAGAGAGAGTAGTCTGAATTAAGTTAGGAAACACCTGGGAGCTTTCCTTTCAGTTATTGGACTTATAGTAGCCAGCTGTGAGTCTTTTCCAAGCTTGATGACATCACATCTGTAGCAATTCCACATTCTGAGAGAGAACTACGTCTTCTGCTTTGAAGGATCAAGCTTACCAATGTTGATGGGAACCCACTTGCTTGGGTCAAGAAATGCTTTGTGAAAGCAGCTATTAGCTTTAATCTCAGACCTTCCCTGAGAACATTGTGAGGAGTGACCCAAGCACCCTGCCAGTAGCCTCAGCACTGAACTTCTCTCCACAACTAGGAAACTCCATTCTGTAGTTCTTTTAAACCGCGTCCAGGGAGGGAGAAGTCAACATAAGGAGACTCTTACAACAGCATGTATAGGAAGAAAATGAATTTATATTGATGGTCGACTGTTATCTCAACTGATCTTGCTATTTAATAACTGCCTTTAACACGAAAGAAGTATGTAAAACATTTTTAGAAGGATGTCTCCAATGGCATTTTTACATGTCTTAGTCTTCATAGGTTCCTTTTTGATCTAATTGGAAGGTTGAAAACTAGAAAAAGTGAGAATGAATACTCAATAAAAAAAATCTCCACCTGATCTTACGCTTTTCCTTGAAAAAATGGTAAGACCCCATTTTTACATATCACTTCATTTAAAGAATGCTGGCCACACATATTAGTTTGCCTCTTCAACAGTCAGACATGTTTCGGCAGTGGTTCTGTCATTTTTCTTTTTGAAAAATCAAGAGATGTTTTTTTTTTCATGTAGATGCTCATTAATGTAAATAAAATTGATGATTCTGAAATGACAAAATTGCATTTTCCTGCCAAAAGTGAACTGTAGACAGATGGTTGTGCAAAAGTGGAGAGAGAGTAGTCTGAATTGAGTTAGGAAACACCTGGGAGCTTTCCTTTCAGTTATTGGACTTATAGTAGCCAGCTGTGAGTCTCTTCCAAGCTTGATGACATCACATCTGTAGCAATTCCACATTCTGAGAGAGAACTACATCTTCTGCTTTGAAGGATCAAGCTTACCAATGTTGATGGGAACCCACTTGCTTGGGTCAAGCAATGCTTTGTGAAAGCAGCTATTAGCTTTAATCTCAGACCTTCCCTAAAAACATTGTGAGGAGTGACCCAAGCACCCTGCCAGTAGCCTCAGCACTGATCTTCTCTCCACAACTAGGAAACTGCATTCTGTAGTTCTTTTAAACCTCGTGCAGGGAGGGAGAAGTCAACATAAGGAGACTCTTACAACAGCATGTATAGGAAGAAAATGAATTTATATTGATGGTCGACTGTTATCTCGACTGATCTTGCTATTTAATAACTGCCTTTAACACGAAAGAAGTATGTAAAACATTTTTAGAAGGATGTCTCCAATGGCATTTTTACATGTCTTAGTCTTCATAGGTTCCTTTTTGGTCTAATTGGAAGGTTGAAAACTAGAAAAAGTGAGCGTGAATACTCAATAAAAAAAATCTCCACCTGATCTTACGCTTTTCCTTGAAAAAATGATAAGACCCCATTTTTACATATCACTTCATTTAAAGAATGCTGGCCACACATATTAGTTTGCCTCTTCAACAGTCAGACATGTTTCGGCAGTGGTTCTGTCATTTTTTTTTTTGAAAAATCAAGAGATGTTATTTTTTCATGGAGATGCTCATTAATGTAAATAAAATTGATGATTCTGAAATGCCAAAATTGCATTTTCCTGCCAAAAGTGAACTGTAGACAGATGTGGTTGTGCAAAAGTGGAGAGAGTGAATTGAGTTAGGAAACACCTGGGAGCTTTCCTTTCAGTTATTGGACTTATAGTAGCCAGCTGTGAGTCTCTTCCAAGCTTGATGACATCACATCTGTAGCAATTCCACATTTTGAGAGAGAACTACATCTTCTGCTTTGAAGGATCAAGCTTACCAATGTTGATGGGTACCCACTTGCTTGGGTCAAGCAATGCTTTGTGAAAGCAGCTATTAAGCTTTAATCTCAGACCTTCCCTGAGAACATTGTGAGGAGTGACCCAAGCAACCTGCCAGTAGCCTCAGCACTGAACTTCTCTCCACAACTAGGAAACTGAATTCTGTAGTTCTTTTAAACCTCGTCCAGGGAGGGAGAAGTCAACATAAGGAGACTCTTACAACAGCATGTATAGGAAGAAAATGAATTTATATTGATGGTCGACTGTTATCTCGACTGATCTTGCTATTTAATAACTGCCTTTAACACGAAAGAAGTATGTAAAACATTTTTAGAAGGATGTCTCCAATGGCATTTTTACATGTCTTAGTCTTCATAGGTTCCTTTTTGGTCTAATTGGAAGGTTGAAAACTAGAAAAAGTGAGCGTGAATACTCAATAAAAAAAATCTCCACCTGATCTTACGCTTTTCCTTGAAAAAATGGTAAGACCCCATTTTTACATATCACTTCATTTAAAGAATGCTGGCCACACATATTAGTTTGCCTCTTCAACAGTCAGACATGTTTCGGCAGTGGTTCTGTCATTTTTCTTTTTGAAAAATCAAGAGATGTTTTTTTTTTCATGTAGATGCTCATTAATGTAAATAAAATTGATGATTCTGAAATGACAAAATTGCATTTTCCTGCCAAAAGTGAACTGTAGACAGATGGTTGTGCAAAAGTGGAGAGAGAGTAGTCTGAATTGAGTTAGGAAACACCTGGGAGCTTTCCTTTCAGTTATTGGACTTATAGTAGCCAGCTGTGAGTCTCTTCCAAGCTTGATGACATCACATCTGTAGCAATTCCACATTCTGAGAGAGAACTACATCTTCTGCTTTGAAGGATCAAGCTTACCAATGTTGATGGGAACCCACTTGCTTGGGTCAAGCAATGCTTTGTGAAAGCAGCTATTAGCTTTAATCTCAGACCTTCCCTAAAAACATTGTGAGGAGTGACCCAAGCACCCTGCCAGTAGCCTCAGCACTGAACTTCTCTCCACATCTAGGAAACTGCATTCTGTAGTTCTTTTAAACCTCGTCCAGGGAGGGAGAAGTCAACATAAGGAGACTCTTACAACAGCATGTATAGGAAGAAAATGAATTTATATTGATGGTCGACTGTTATCTCGACTGATCTTGCTATTTAATAACTGCCTTTAACACGAAAGAAGATTGTAAAACATTTTTAGAAGGATGTCTCCAATGGCATTTTTACATGTCTTAGTCTTCATAGGTTCCTTTTTGGTCTAATTGGAAGGTTGAAAACTAGAAAAAGTGAGCGTGAATACTCAATAAAAAAAATCTCCACCTGATCTTACGCTTTTCCTTGAAAAAATGATAAGACCCCATTTTTACATATCACTTCATTTAAAGAATGCTGGCCACACATATTAGTTTGCCTCTTCAACAGTCAGACATGTTTCGGCAGTGGTTCTGTCATTTTTTTTTTGAAAAATCAAGAGATGTTATTTTTTCATGGAGATGCTCATTAATGTAAATAAAATTGATGATTCTGAAATGCCAAAATTGCATTTTCCTGCCAAAAGTGAACTGTAGACAGATGGTTGTGCAAAAGTGGAGAGAGAGTAGTCTGAATTGAGTTAGGAAACACCTGGGAGCTTTCCTTTCAGTTATTGGACTTATAGTAGCCAGCTGTGAGTCTCTTCCAAGCTTGATGACATCACATCTGTAGCAATTCCACATTTTGAGAGAGAAGTACATCTTCTGCTTTGAAGGATCAAGCTTACCAATGTTGATGGGAACCCACTTGCTTGGGTCAAGCAATGCTTTGTGAAAGCAGCTATTAAGCTTTAATCTCAGACCTTCCCTGAGAACATTGTGAGGAGTGACCCAAGCACCCTGCCAGTAGCCTCAGCACTGAACTTCTCTCCACAACTAGGAAACTGCATTCTGTAGTTCTTTTAAACCTCGTCCAGGGAGGGAGAAGTCAACATAAGGAGACTCTTACAACAGCATGTATAGGAAGAAAATGAATTTATATTGATGGTCGACTGTTATCTCGACTGATCTTGCTATTTAATAACTGCCTTTAACACGAAAGAAGTATGTAAAACATTTTTAGAAGGATGTCTCCAATGGCATTTTTACATGTCTTAGTCTTCATAGGTTCCTTTTTGGTCTAATTGGAAGGTTGAAAACTAGAAAAAGTGAGCGTGAATACTCAATAAAAAAAATCTCCACCTGATCTTACGCTTTTCCTTGAAAAAATGGTAAGACCCCATTTTTACATATCACTTCATTTAAAGAATGCTGGCCACACATATTAGTTTGCCTCTTCAACAGTCAGACATGTTTCGGCAGTGGTTCTGTCATTTTTCTTTTTGAAAAATCAAGAGATGTTTTTTTTTTCATGTAGATGCTCATTAATGTAAATAAAATTGATGATTCTGAAATGACAAAATTGCATTTTCCTGCCAAAAGTGAACTGTAGACAGATGGTTGTGCAAAAGTGGAGAGAGAGTAGTCTGAATTGAGTTAGGAAACACCTGGGAGCTTTCCTTTCAGTTATTGGACTTATAGTAGCCAGCTGTGAGTCTCTTCCAAGCTTGATGACATCACATCTGTAGCAATTCCACATTCTGAGAGAGAACTACATCTTCTGCTTTGAAGGATCAAGCTTACCAATGTTGATGGGAACCCACTTGCTTGGGTCAAGCAATGCTTTGTGAAAGCAGCTATTAGCTTTAATCTCAGACCTTCCCTAAAAACATTGTGAGGAGTGACCCAAGCACCCTGCCAGTAGCCTCAGCACTGAACTTCTCTCCACATCTAGGAAACTGCATTCTGTAGTTCTTTTAAACCTCGTCCAGGGAGGGAGAAGTCAACATAAGGAGACTCTTACAACAGCATGTATAGGAAGAAAATGAATTTATATTGATGGTCGACTGTTATCTCGACTGATCTTGCTATTTAATAACTGCCTTTAACACGAAAGAAGATTGTAAAACATTTTTAGAAGGATGTCTCCAATGGCATTTTTACATGTCTTAGTCTTCATAGGTTCCTTTTTGGTCTAATTGGAAGGTTGAAAACTAGAAAAAGTGAGCGTGAATACTCAATAAAAAAAATCTCCACCTGATCTTACGCTTTTCCTTGAAAAAATGATAAGACCCCATTTTTACATATCACTTCATTTAAAGAATGCTGGCCACACATATTAGTTTGCCTCTTCAACAGTCAGACATGTTTCGGCAGTGGTTCTGTCATTTTTTTTTTGAAAAATCAAGAGATGTTATTTTTTCATGGAGATGCTCATTAATGTAAATAAAATTGATGATTCTGAAATGCCAAAATTGCATTTTCCTGCCAAAAGTGAACTGTAGACAGATGGTTGTGCAAAAGTGGAGAGAGAGTAGTCTGAATTGAGTTAGGAAACACCTGGGAGCTTTCCTTTCAGTTATTGGACTTATAGTAGCCAGCTGTGAGTCTCTTCCAAGCTTGATGACATCACATCTGTAGCAATTCCACATTTTGAGAGAGAAGTACATCTTCTGCTTTGAAGGATCAAGCTTACCAATGTTGATGGGAACCCACTTGCTTGGGTCAAGCAATGCTTTGTGAAAGCAGCTATTAAGCTTTAATCTCAGACCTTCCCTGAGAACATTGTGAGGAGTGACCCAAGCACCCTGCCAGTAGCCTCAGCACTGAACTTCTCTCCACAACTAGGAAACTGCATTCTGTAGTTCTTTTAAACCTCGTCCAGGGAGGGAGAAGTCAACATAAGGAGACTCTTACAACAGCATGTATAGGAAGAAAATGAATTTATATTGATGGTCGACTGTTATCTCGACTGATCTTGCTATTTAATAACTGCCTTTAACACGAAAGAAGTATGTAAAACATTTTTAGAAGGATGTCTCCAATGGCATTTTTACATGTCTTAGTCTTCATAGGTTCCTTTTTGGTCTAATTGGAAGGTTGAAAACTAGAAAAAGTGAGCGTGAATACTCAATAAAAAAAATCTCCACCTGATCTTACGCTTTTCCTTGAAAAAATGGTAAGACCCCATTTTTACATATCACTTCATTTAAAGAATGCTGGCCACACATATTAGTTTGCCTCTTCAACAGTCAGACATGTTTCGGCAGTGGTTCTGTCATTTTTTTTTTTTGAAAAATCAAGAGATGTTATTTTTTCATGGAGATGCTCATTAATGTAAATAAAATTGATGATTCTGAAATGCCAAAATTGCATTTTCCTGCCAAAAGTGAACTGTAGACAGATGGTTGTGCAAAAGTGGAGAGAGAGTAGTCTGAATTAAGTTAGGAAACACCTGGGAGCTTTCCTTTCAGTTATTGGACTTATAGTAGCCAGGGGTGAGTCTCTTCCAAGCTTGATGACATCACATCTGTAGCAATTCCACATTCTGAGAGAGAACTACGTCTTCTGCTTTGAAGGATCAAGCTTACCAATGTTGATGGGAACCCACTTGCTTGGGTCAAGAAATGCTTTGTGAAAGCAGCTATTAGCTTTAATCTCAGACCTTCCCTGAGAACATTGTGAGGAGTGACCCAAGCACCCTGCCAGTAGCCTCAGCACTGAACTTCTCTCCACATCTAGGAAACTGCATTCTGTAGTTCTTTTAAACCTCGTCCAGGGAGGGAGAAGTCAACATAAGGAGACTCTTACAACAGCATGTATAGGAAAAAAATGAATTTATATTGATGGTCGACTGTTATCTCGACTGATCTTGCTATTTAATAACTGCCTTTAACACAAAAGAAGTATGTAAAACATTTTTAGAAGGATGTCTCCAATGGCATTTTTACATGTCTTAGTCTTCATAGGTTCCTTTTTGGTCTAATTGGAAGGTTGAAAACTAGAAAAAGTGAGCGTGAATACTCAATAAAAAAAATCTCCACCTGATCTTACGCTTTTCCTTGAATTAATGGTAAGACCCCATTTTTACATATCACTTCATTTAAAGAATGCTGGCCACACATATTAGTTTGCCTCTTCAACAGTCAGACATGTTTCGGCAGTGGTTCTGTCATTTTTCTTTTTGAAAAATCAAGAGATGTTTTTTTTTCATGTAGATGCTCATTAATGTAAATAAAATTGATGATTCTGAAATGACAAAATTGCATTTTCCTGCCAAAAGTGAACTGTAGACAGATGGTTGTGCAAAAGTGGAGAGAGAGTAGTCTGAATTGAGTTAGGAAACACCTGGGAGCTTTCCTTTCAGTTATTGGACTTATAGTAGCCAGCTGTGAGTCTCTTCCAAGCTTGATGACATCACATCTGTAGCAATTCCACATTCTGAGAGAGAACTACATCTTCTGCTTTGAAGGATCAAGCTTACCAATGTTGATGGGAACCCACTTGCTTGGGTCAAGCAATGCTTTGTGAAAGCAGCTATTAGCTTTAATCTCAGACCTTCCCTAAAAACATTGTGAGGAGTGACCCAAGCACCCTGCCAGTAGCCTCAGCACTGAACTTCTCTCCACAACTAGGAAACTGCATTCTGTAGTTCTTTTAAACCTCGTCCAGGGAGGGAGAAGTCAACATAAGGAGACTCTTACAACAGCATGTATAGGAAGAAAATGAATTTATATTGATGGTCGACTGTTATCTCGACTGATCTTGCTATTTAATAACTGCCTTTAACACGAAAGAAGTATGTAAAACATTTTTAGAAGGATGTCTCCAATGGCATTTTTACATGTCTTAGTCTTCATAGGTTCCTTTTTGGTCTAATTGGAAGGTTGAAAACTAGAAAAAGTGAGCGTGAATACTCAATAAAAAAAATCTCCACCTGATCTTACGCTTTTCCTTGAAAAAATGATAAGACCCCATTTTTACATATCACTTCATTTAAAGAATGCTGGCCACACATATTAGTTTGCCTCTTCAACAGTCAGACATGTTTCGGCAGTGGTTCTGTCATTTTTTTTTTGAAAAATCAAGAGATGTTATTTTTTCATGGAGATGCTCATTAATGTAAATAAAATTGATGATTCTGAAATGCCAAAATTGCATTTTCCTGCCAAAAGTGAACTGTAGACAGATGGTTGTGCAAAAGTGGAGAGAGAGTAGTCTGAATTGAGTTAGGAAACACCTGGGAGCTTTCCTTTCAGTTATTGGACTTATAGTAGCCAGCTGTGAGTCTCTTCCAAGCTTGATGACATCACATCTGTAGCAATTCCACATTTTGAGAGAGAACTACATCTTCTGCTTTGAAGGATCAAGCTTACCAATGTTGATGGGAACCCACTTGCTTGGGTCAAGCAATGCTTTGTGAAAGCAGCTATTAGCTTTAATCTCAGACCTTCCCTAAAAACATTGTGAGGAGTGACCCAAGCACCCTGCCAGTAGCCTCAGCACTGAACTTCTCTCCACAACTAGGAAACTGCATTCTGTAGTTCTTTTAAACCTCGTCCAGGGAGGGAGAAGTCAACATAAGGAGACTCTTACAACAGCATGTATAGGAAGAAAATGAATTTATATTGATGGTCGACTGTTATCTCGACTGATCTTGCTATTTAATAACTGCCTTAAACACGAAAGAAGTATGTAAAACATTTTTAGAAGGATGTCTCCAATGGCATTTTTACATGTCTTAGTCTTCATAGGTTCCTTTTTGGTCTAATTGGAAGGTTGAAAACTAGAAAAAGTGAGCGTGAATACTCAATAAAAAAAATCTCCACCTGATCTTACGCTTTTCCTTGAAAAAATGATAAGACCCCATTTTTACATATCACTTCATTTAAAGAATGCTGGCCACACATATTAGTTTGCCTCTTCAACAGTCAGACATGTTTCGGCAGTGGTTCTGTCATTTTTTTTTTGAAAAATCAAGAGATGTTATTTTTTCATGGAGATGCTCATTAATGTAAATAAAATTGATGATTCTGAAATGCCAAAATTGCATTTTCCTGCCAAAAGTGAACTGTAGACAGATGGTTGTGCAAAAGTGGAGAGAGAGTAGTCTGAATTGAGTTACGAAACACCTGGGAGCTTTCCTTTCAGTTATTGGACTTATAGTAGCCAGCTGTGAGTCTCTTCCAAGCTTGATGACATCACATCTGTAGCAATTCCACATTTTGAGAGAGAACTACATCTTCTGCTTTGAAGGATCAAGCTTACCAATGTTGATGGGAACCCACTTGCTTGGGTCAAGCAATGCTTTGTGAAAGCAGCTATTAAGCTTTAATCTCAGACCTTCCCTGAGAACATTGTGAGGAGTGACCCAAGCACCCTGCCAGTAGCCTCAGCACTGAACTTCTCTCCACAACTAGGAAACTGAATTCTGTAGTTCTTTTAAACCTCGTCCAGGGAGGGAGAAGTCAACATAAGGAGACTCTTACAACAGCATGTATAGGAAGAAAATGAATTTATATTGATGGTCGACTGTTATCTCGACTGATCTTGCTATTTAATAACTGCCTTTAACACGAAAGAAGTATGTAAAACATTTTTAGAAGGATGTCTCCAATGGCATTTTTACATGTCTTAGTCTTCATAGGTTCCTTTTTGGTCTAATTGGAAGGTTGAAAACTAGAAAAAGTGAGCGTGAATACTCAATAAAAAAAATCTCCACCTGATCTTACGCTTTTCCTTGAAAAAATGGTAAGACCCCATTTTTACATATCACTTCATTTAAAGAATGCTGGCCACACATATTAGTTTGCCTCTTCAACAGTCAGACATGTTTCGGCAGTGGTTCTGTCATTTTTTTTTTTTGAAAAATCAAGAGATGTTATTTTTTCATGGAGATGCTCATTAATGTAAATAAAATTGATGATTCTGAAATGCTAAAATTGCATTTTCCTGCCAAAAGTGAACTGTAGACAGATGGTTGTGCAAAAGTGGAGAGAGAGTAGTCTGAATTAAGTTAGGAAACACCTGGGAGCTTTCCTTTCAGTTATTGGACTTATAGTAGCCAGGGGTGAGTCTCTTCCAAGCTTGATAACATCACATCTGTAGCAATTCCACATTCTGAGAGAGAACTACGTCTTCTGCTTTGAAGGATCAAGCTTACCAATGTTGATGGGAACCCACTTGCTTGGGTCAAGAAATGCTTTGTGAAAGCAGCTATTAGCTTTAATCTCAGACCTTCCCTGAGAACATTGTGAGAAGTGACCCAAGCACCCTGCCAGTATCCTCAGCACTGAACTTCTCTCCACATCTAGGAAACTGCATTCTGTAGTTCTTTTAAACCTCGTCCAGGGAGGGAGAAGTCAACATAAGGAGACTCTTACAACAGCATGTATAGGAAAAAAATGAATTTATATTGATGGTCGACTGTTATCTCGACTGATCTTGCTATTTAATAACTGCCTTTAACACAAAAGAAGTATGTAAAACATTTTTAGAAGGATGTCTCCAATGGCATTTTTACATGTCTTAGTCTTCATAGGTTCCTTTTTGGTCTAATTGGAAGGTTGAAAACTAGAAAAAGTGAGCGTGAATACTCCATAAAAAAAATCTCCACCTGATCTTACGCTTTTCCTTGAATTAATGGTAAGACCCCATTTTTACATATCACTTCATTTAAAGAATGCTGGCCACACATATTAGTTTGCCTCTTCAACAGTCAGACATGTTTCGGCAGTGGTTCTGTCATTTTTTTTTTTGAAAAAATCAAGAGATGTTATTTTTTCATGGAGATGCTCATTAATGTGAATAAAATTGATGATTCTGAAATGCCAAAATTGCATTTTCCTGCCAAAAGTGAACTGTAGACAGATGGTTGTGCAAAAGTGGAGAGAGAGTAGTCTGAATTAAGTTAGGAAACACCTGGGAGCTTTCCTTTCAGTTATTGGACTTATAGTAGCCAGGGGTGAGTCTCTTCCAAGCTTGATGACATCACATCTGTAGCAATTCCACATTCTGAGAGAGAACTATGTCTTCTGCTTTGAAGGATCAAGCTTACCAATGTTGATGGGAACCCACTTGCTTGGGTCAAGAAATGCTTTGTGAAAGCAGCTATTAGCTTTAATCTCAGACCTTCCCTGAGAACATTGTGAGGAGTGACCCAAGCACCCTGCCAGTAGCCTCAGCACTGAACTTCTCTCCACAACTAGGAAACTGCATTCTGTAGTTCTTTTAAACCTCGTCCAGGGAGGGAGAAGTCAACATAAGGAGACTCTTACAACAGCATGTATAGGAAGAAAATGAATTTATATTGATGGTCGACTGTTATCTCGACTGTTATCTCGACTGATCTTGCTATTTAATAACTGCCTTTAACACGAAAGAAGTATGTAAAACATTTTTAGAAGGATGTCTCCAATGGCATTTTTACATGTCTTAGTCTTCATAGTTTCCTTTTTGGTCTAATTGGAAGGTTGAAAACTAGAAAAAGTGAGCGTGAATACTCAATAAAAAAAAAATCTCCACCTGATCTTACGCTTTTCCTTGAAAAAATGGTAAGACCCCATTTTTACATATCACTTCATTTAAAGAATGCTGGCCACACATATTAGTTTGCCTCTTCAACAGTCAGACATGTTTCGGCAGTGGTTCTGTCATTTTTTTTTTTTTAAAAATCAAGAGATGTTATTTTTTCATGGAGATGCTCATTAATGTAAATAAAATTGATGATTCTGAAATGCCAAAATTGCATTTTCCTGCCAAAAGTGAACTGTAGACAGATGGTTGTGCAAAAGTGGAGAGAGAGTAGTCTGAAATAAGTTAGGAAACACCTGGGAGCTTTCCTTTCAGTTATTGGACTTATAGTAGCCAGGGGTGAGTCTCTTCCAAGCTTGATGACATCACATCTGTAGCAATTCCACATTCTGAGAGAGAACTACGTCTTCTGCTTTGAAGGATCAAGCTTACCAATGTTGATGGGAACCCACTTGCTTGGGTCAAGAAATGCTTTGCGAAAGCAGCTATTCGCTTTAATCTCAGACCTTCCCTGAGAACATTGTGAGGAGTGACCCAAGCACCCTGCCAGTAGCCTCAGCACTGAACTTCTCTCCACAACTAGGAAACTGCATTCTGTAGTTCTTTTAAACCTCGTCCAGGGAGGGAGAAGTCAACATAAGGAGACTCTTACAACAGCATGTATAGGAAAAAAATGAATTTATATTGATGGTCGACTGTTATCTCGACTGATCTTGCTATTTAATAACTGCCTTTAACACAAAAGAAGTATGTAAAACATTTTTAGAAGGATGTCTCCAATGGCATTTTTACATGTCTTAGTCTTCATAGGTTCCTTTTTGGTCTAATTGGAAGGTTGAAAACTAGAAAAAGTGAGCGTGAATACTCAATAAAAAAAATCTCCACCTGATCTTACGCTTTTCCTTGAAAAAATGGTAAGACCCCATTTTTACATATCACTTCATTTAAAGAATGCTGGCCACACATATTAGTTTGCCTCTTCAACAGTCAGACATGTTTCGGCAGTGGTTCTGTCATTTTTTTTTTTTTTTAAATCAAGAGATGTTATTTTTTCATGGAGATGCTCATTAATGTAAATAAAATTGATGATTCTGAAATGCCAAAATTGCATTTTCCTGCCAAAAGTGAACTGTAGACAGATGGTTGTGCAAAAGTGGAGAGAGAGTAGTCTGAATTAAGTTAGGAAACACCTGGGAGCTTTCCTTTCAGTTATTGGACTTATAGTAGCCAGCTGTGAGTCTTTTCCAAGCTTGATGACATCACATCTGTAGCAATTCCACATTCTGAGAGAGAACTACGTCTTCTGCTTTGAAGGATCAAGCTTACCAATGTTGATGGGAACCCACTTGCTTGGGTCAAGAAATGCTTTGTAAAAGCAGCTATTAGCTTTAATCTCAGACCTTCCCTGAGAACATTGTGAGGAGTGACCCAAGCACCCTGCCAGTAGCCTCAGCACTGAACTTCTCTCCACAACTAGGAAACTCCATTCTGTAGTTCTTTTAAACCGCGTCCAGGGAGGGAGAAGTCAACATAAGGAGACTCTTACAACAGCATGTATAGGAAGAAAATGAATTTATATTGATGGTCGACTGTTATCTCAACTGATCTTGCTATTTAATAACTGCCTTTAACACGAAAGAAGTATGTAAAACATTTTTAGAAGGATGTCTCCAATGGCATTTTTACATGTCTTAGTCTTCATAGGTTCCTTTTTGATCTAATTGGAAGGTTGAAAACTAGAAAAAGTGAGCGTGAATACTCAATAAAAAAAATCTCCACCTGATCTTACGCTTTTCCTTGAAAAAATGGTAAGACCCCATTTTTACATATCACTTCATTTAAAGAATGCTGGCCACACATATTAGTTTGCCTCTTCAACAGTCAGACATGTTTCGGCAGTGGTTCTGTCATTTTTCTTTTTGAAAAATCAAGAGATGTTTTTTTTTTCATGTAGATGCTCATTAATGTAAATAAAATTGATGATTCTGAAATGCCAAAATTGCATTTTCCTGCCAAAAGTGAACTGTAGACAGATGTGGTTGTGCAAAAGTGGAGAGAGTGAATTGAGTTAGGAAACACCTGGGAGCTTTCCTTTCAGTTATTGGACTTATAGTAGCCAGCTGTGAGTCTCTTCCAAGCTTGATGACATCACATCTGTAGCAATTCCACATTTTGAGAGAGAACTACATCTTCTGCTTTGAAGGATCAAGCTTACCAATGTTGATGGGTACCCACTTGCTTGGGTCAAGCAATGCTTTGTGAAAGCAGCTATTAAGCTTTAATCTCAGACCTTCCCTGAGAACATTGTGAGGAGTGACCCAAGCACCCTGCCAGTAGCCTCAGCACTGAACTTCTCTCCACAACTAGGAAACTGAATTCTGTAGTTCTTTTAAACCTCGTCCAGGGAGGGAGAAGTCAACATAAGGAGACTCTTACAACAGCATGTATAGGAAGAAAATGAATTTATATTGATGGTCGACTGTTATCTCGACTGATCTTGCTATTTAATAACTGCCTTTAACACGAAAGAAGTATGTAAAACATTTTTAGAAGGATGTCTCCAATGGCATTTTTACATGTCTTAGTCTTCATAGGTTCCTTTTTGGTCTAATTGGAAGGTTGAAAACTAGAAAAAGTGAGCGTGAATACTCAATAAAAAAAATCTCCACCTGATCTTACGCTTTTCCTTGAAAAAATGGTAAGACCCCATTTTTACATATCACTTCATTTAAAGAATGCTGGCCACACATATTAGTTTGCCTCTTCAACAGTCAGACATGTTTCGGCAGTGGTTCTGTCATTTTTCTTTTTGAAAAATCAAGAGATGTTTTTTTTTTCATGTAGATGCTCATTAATGTAAATAAAATTGATGATTCTGAAATGACAAAATTGCATTTTCCTGCCAAAAGTGAACTGTAGACAGATGGTTGTGCAAAAGTGGAGAGAGAATAGTCTGAATTGAGTTAGGAAACACCTGGGAGCTTTCCTTTCAGTTATTGGACTTATAGTAGCCAGCTGTGAGTCTCTTCCAAGCTTGATGACATCACATCTGTAGCAATTCCACATTCTGAGAGAGAACTACATCTTCTGCTTTGAAGGATCAAGCTTACCAATGTTGATGGGAACCCACTTGCTTGGGTCAAGCAATGCTTTGTGAAAGCAGCTATTAGCTTTAATCTCAGACCTTCCCTAAAAACATTGTGAGGAGTGACCCAAGCACCCTGCCAGTAGCCTCAGCACTGAACTTCTCTCCACAACTAGGAAACTGCATTCTGTAGTTCTTTTAAACCTCGTCCAGGGAGGGAGAAGTCAACATAAGGAGACTCTTACAACAGCATGTATAGGAAGAAAATGAATTTATATTGATGGTCGACTGTTATCTCGACTGATCTTGCTATTTAATAACTGCCTTTAACACGAAAGAAGTATGTAAAACATTTTTAGAAGGATGTCTCCAATGGCATTTTTACATGTCTTAGTCTTCATAGGTTCCTTTTTGGTCTAATTGGAAGGTTGAAAACTAGAAAAAGTGAGCGTGAATACTCAATAAAAAAAATCTCCACCTGATCTTACGCTTTTCCTTGAAAAAATGATAAGACCCCATTTTTACATATCACTTCATTTAAAGAATGCTGGCCACACATATTAGTTTGCCTCTTCAACAGTCAGACATGTTTCGGCAGTGGTTCTGTCATTTTTTTTTTGAAAAATCAAGAGATGTTATTTTTTCATGGAGATGCTCATTAATGTAAATAAAATTGATGATTCTGAAATGCCAAAATTGCATTTTCCTGCCAAAAGTGAACTGTAGACAGATGGTTGTGCAAAAGTGGAGAGAGAGTAGTCTGAATTGAGTTAGGAAACACCTGGGAGCTTTCCTTTCAGTTATTGGACTTATAGTAGCCAGCTGTGAGTCTCTTCCAAGCTTGATGACATCACATCTGTAGCAATTCCACATTTTGAGAGAGAACTACATCTTCTGCTTTGAAGGATCAAGCTTACCAATGTTGATGGGAACCCACTTGCTTGGGTCAAGCAATGCTTTGTGAAAGCAGCTATTAGCTTTAATCTCAGACCTTCCCTAAAAACATTGTGAGGAGTGACCCAAGCACCCTGCCAGTAGCCTCAGCACTGAACTTCTCTCCACAACTAGGAAACTGCATTCTGTAGTTCTTTTAAACCTCGTCCAGGGAGGGAGAAGTCAACATAAGGAGACTCTTACAACAGCATGTATAGGAAGAAAATGAATTTATATTGATGGTCGACTGTTATCTCGACTGATCTTGCTATTTAATAACTGCCTTAAACACGAAAGAAGTATGTAAAACATTTTTAGAAGGATGTCTCCAATGGCATTTTTACATGTCTTAGTCTTCATAGGTTCCTTTTTGGTCTAATTGGAAGGTTGAAAACTAGAAAAAGTGAGCGTGAATACTCAATAAAAAAAATCTCCACCTGATCTTACGCTTTTCCTTGAAAAAATGATAAGACCCCATTTTTACATATCACTTCATTTAAAGAATGCTGGCCACACATATTAGTTTGCCTCTTCAACAGTCAGACATGTTTCGGCAGTGGTTCTGTCATTTTTTTTTTGAAAAATCAAGAGATGTTATTTTTTCATGGAGATGCTCATTAATGTAAATAAAATTGATGATTCTGAAATGCCAAAATTGCATTTTCCTGCCAAAAGTGAACTGTAGACAGATGGTTGTGCAAAAGTGGAGAGAGAGTAGTCTGAATTGAGTTACGAAACACCTGGGAGCTTTCCTTTCAGTTATTGGACTTATAGTAGCCAGCTGTGAGTCTCTTCCAAGCTTGATGACATCACATCTGTAGCAATTCCACATTTTGAGAGAGAACTACATCTTCTGCTTTGAAGGATCAAGCTTACCAATGTTGATGGGAACCCACTTGCTTGGGTCAAGCAATGCTTTGTGAAAGCAGCTATTAAGCTTTAATCTCAGACCTTCCCTGAGAACATTGTGAGGAGTGACCCAAGCACCCTGCCAGTAGCCTCAGCACTGAACTTCTCTCCACAACTAGGAAACTGAATTCTGTAGTTCTTTTAAACCTCGTCCAGGGAGGGAGAAGTCAACATAAGGAGACTCTTACAACAGCATGTATAGGAAGAAAATGAATTTATATTGATGGTCAACTGTTATCTCGACTGATCTTGCTATTTAATAACTGCCTTTAACACGAAAGAAGTATGTAAAACATTTTTAGAAGGATGTCTCCAATGGCATTTTTACATGTCTTAGTCTTCATAGGTTCCTTTTTGGTCTAATTGGAAGGTTGAAAACTAGAAAAAGTGAGCGTGAATACTCAATAAAAAAAATCTCCACCTGATCTTACGCTTTTCCTTGAAAAAATGGTAAGACCCCATTTTTACATATCACTTCATTTAAAGAATGCTGGCCACACATATTAGTTTGCCTCTTCAACAGTCAGACATGTTTCGGCAGTGGTTCTGTCATTTTTTTTTTTTGAAAAATCAAGAGATGTTATTTTTTCATGGAGATGCTCATTAATGTAAATAAAATTGATGATTCTGAAATGCTAAAATTGCATTTTCCTGCCAAAAGTGAACTGTAGACAGATGGTTGTGCAAAAGTGGAGAGAGAGTAGTCTGAATTAAGTTAGGAAACACCTGGGAGCTTTCCTTTCAGTTATTGGACTTATAGTAGCCAGGGGTGAGTCTCTTCCAAGCTTGATAACATCACATCTGTAGCAATTCCACATTCTGAGAGAGAACTACGTCTTCTGCTTTGAAGGATCAAGCTTACCAATGTTGATGGGAACCCACTTGCTTGGGTCAAGAAATGCTTTGTGAAAGCAGCTATTAGCTTTAATCTCAGACCTTCCCTGAGAACATTGTGAGAAGTGACCCAAGCACCCTGCCAGTATCCTCAGCACTGAACTTCTCTCCACATCTAGGAAACTGCATTCTGTAGTTCTTTTAAACCTCGTCCAGGGAGGGAGAAGTCAACATAAGGAGACTCTTACAACAGCATGTATAGGAAAAAAATGAATTTATATTGATGGTCGACTGTTATCTCGACTGATCTTGCTATTTAATAACTGCCTTTAACACAAAAGAAGTATGTAAAACATTTTTAGAAGGATGTCTCCAATGGCATTTTTACATGTCTTAGTCTTCATAGGTTCCTTTTTGGTCTAATTGGAAGGTTGAAAACTAGAAAAAGTGAGCGTGAATACTCCATAAAAAAAATCTCCACCTGATCTTACGCTTTTCCTTGAATTAATGGTAAGACCCCATTTTTACATATCACTTCATTTAAAGAATGCTGGCCACACATATTAGTTTGCCTCTTCAACAGTCAGACATGTTTCGGCAGTGGTTCTGTCATTTTTTTTTTTGAAAAAATCAAGAGATGTTATTTTTTCATGGAGATGCTCATTAATGTGAATAAAATTGATGATTCTGAAATGCCAAAATTGCATTTTCCTGCCAAAAGTGAACTGTAGACAGATGGTTGTGCAAAAGTGGAGAGAGAGTAGTCTGAATTAAGTTAGGAAACACCTGGGAGCTTTCCTTTCAGTTATTGGACTTATAGTAGCCAGGGGTGAGTCTCTTCCAAGCTTGATGACATCACATCTGTAGCAATTCCACATTCTGAGAGAGAACTATGTCTTCTGCTTTGAAGGATCAAGCTTACCAATGTTGATGGGAACCCACTTGCTTGGGTCAAGAAATGCTTTGTGAAAGCAGCTATTAGCTTTAATCTCAGACCTTCCCTGAGAACATTGTGAGGAGTGACCCAAGCACCCTGCCAGTAGCCTCAGCACTGAACTTCTCTCCACAACTAGGAAACTGCATTCTGTAGTTCTTTTAAACCTCGTCCAGGGAGGGAGAAGTCAACATAAGGAGACTCTTACAACAGCATGTATAGGAAGAAAATGAATTTATATTGATGGTCGACTGTTATCTCGACTGTTATCTCGACTGATCTTGCTATTTAATAACTGCCTTTAACACGAAAGAAGTATGTAAAACATTTTTAGAAGGATGTCTCCAATGGCATTTTTACATGTCTTAGTCTTCATAGTTTCCTTTTTGGTCTAATTGGAAGGTTGAAAACTAGAAAAAGTGAGCGTGAATACTCAATAAAAAAAAAATCTCCACCTGATCTTACGCTTTTCCTTGAAAAAATGGTAAGACCCCATTTTTACATATCACTTCATTTAAAGAATGCTGGCCACACATATTAGTTTGCCTCTTCAACAGTCAGACATGTTTCGGCAGTGGTTCTGTCATTTTTTTTTTTTTAAAAATCAAGAGATGTTATTTTTTCATGGAGATGCTCATTAATGTAAATAAAATTGATGATTCTGAAATGCCAAAATTGCATTTTCCTGCCAAAAGTGAACTGTAGACAGATGGTTGTGCAAAAGTGGAGAGAGAGTAGTCTGAAATAAGTTAGGAAACACCTGGGAGCTTTCCTTTCAGTTATTGGACTTATAGTAGCCAGGGGTGAGTCTCTTCCAAGCTTGATGACATCACATCTGTAGCAATTCCACATTCTGAGAGAGAACTACGTCTTCTGCTTTGAAGGATCAAGCTTACCAATGTTGATGGGAACCCACTTGCTTGGGTCAAGAAATGCTTTGCGAAAGCAGCTATTCGCTTTAATCTCAGACCTTCCCTGAGAACATTGTGAGGAGTGACCCAAGCACCCTGCCAGTAGCCTCAGCACTGAACTTCTCTCCACAACTAGGAAACTGCATTCTGTAGTTCTTTTAAACCTCGTCCAGGGAGGGAGAAGTCAACATAAGGAGACTCTTACAACAGCATGTATAGGAAAAAAATGAATTTATATTGATGGTCGACTGTTATCTCGACTGATCTTGCTATTTAATAACTGCCTTTAACACAAAAGAAGTATGTAAAACATTTTTAGAAGGATGTCTCCAATGGCATTTTTACATGTCTTAGTCTTCATAGGTTCCTTTTTGGTCTAATTGGAAGGTTGAAAACTAGAAAAAGTGAGCGTGAATACTCAATAAAAAAAATCTCCACCTGATCTTACGCTTTTCCTTGAAAAAATGGTAAGACCCCATTTTTACATATCACTTCATTTAAAGAATGCTGGCCACACATATTAGTTTGCCTCTTCAACAGTCAGACATGTTTCGGCAGTGGTTCTGTCATTTTTTTTTTTTTTTAAATCAAGAGATGTTATTTTTTCATGGAGATGCTCATTAATGTAAATAAAATTGATGATTCTGAAATGCCAAAATTGCATTTTCCTGCCAAAAGTGAACTGTAGACAGATGGTTGTGCAAAAGTGGAGAGAGAGTAGTCTGAATTAAGTTAGGAAACACCTGGGAGCTTTCCTTTCAGTTATTGGACTTATAGTAGCCAGCTGTGAGTCTTTTCCAAGCTTGATGACATCACATCTGTAGCAATTCCACATTCTGAGAGAGAACTACGTCTTCTGCTTTGAAGGATCAAGCTTACCAATGTTGATGGGAACCCACTTGCTTGGGTCAAGAAATGCTTTGTAAAAGCAGCTATTAGCTTTAATCTCAGACCTTCCCTGAGAACATTGTGAGGAGTGACCCAAGCACCCTGCCAGTAGCCTCAGCACTGAACTTCTCTCCACAACTAGGAAACTCCATTCTGTAGTTCTTTTAAACCGCGTCCAGGGAGGGAGAAGTCAACATAAGGAGACTCTTACAACAGCATGTATAGGAAGAAAATGAATTTATATTGATGGTCGACTGTTATCTCAACTGATCTTGCTATTTAATAACTGCCTTTAACACGAAAGAAGTATGTAAAACATTTTTAGAAGGATGTCTCCAATGGCATTTTTACATGTCTTAGTCTTCATAGGTTCCTTTTTGATCTAATTGGAAGGTTGAAAACTAGAAAAAGTGAGCGTGAATACTCAATAAAAAAAATCTCCACCTGATCTTACGCTTTTCCTTGAAAAAATGGTAAGACCCCATTTTTACATATCACTTCATTTAAAGAATGCTGGCCACACATATTAGTTTGCCTCTTCAACAGTCAGACATGTTTCGGCAGTGGTTCTGTCATTTTTCTTTTTGAAAAATCAAGAGATGTTTTTTTTTTCATGTAGATGCTCATTAATGTAAATAAAATTGATGATTCTGAAATGCCAAAATTGCATTTTCCTGCCAAAAGTGAACTGTAGACAGATGTGGTTGTGCAAAAGTGGAGAGAGTGAATTGAGTTAGGAAACACCTGGGAGCTTTCCTTTCAGTTATTGGACTTATAGTAGCCAGCTGTGAGTCTCTTCCAAGCTTGATGACATCACATCTGTAGCAATTCCACATTTTGAGAGAGAACTACATCTTCTGCTTTGAAGGATCAAGCTTACCAATGTTGATGGGTACCCACTTGCTTGGGTCAAGCAATGCTTTGTGAAAGCAGCTATTAAGCTTTAATCTCAGACCTTCCCTGAGAACATTGTGAGGAGTGACCCAAGCACCCTGCCAGTAGCCTCAGCACTGAACTTCTCTCCACAACTAGGAAACTGAATTCTGTAGTTCTTTTAAACCTCGTCCAGGGAGGGAGAAGTCAACATAAGGAGACTCTTACAACAGCATGTATAGGAAGAAAATGAATTTATATTGATGGTCGACTGTTATCTCGACTGATCTTGCTATTTAATAACTGCCTTTAACACGAAAGAAGTATGTAAAACATTTTTAGAAGGATGTCTCCAATGGCATTTTTACATGTCTTAGTCTTCATAGGTTCCTTTTTGGTCTAATTGGAAGGTTGAAAACTAGAAAAAGTGAGCGTGAATACTCAATAAAAAAAATCTCCACCTGATCTTACGCTTTTCCTTGAAAAAATGGTAAGACCCCATTTTTACATATCACTTCATTTAAAGAATGCTGGCCACACATATTAGTTTGCCTCTTCAACAGTCAGACATGTTTCGGCAGTGGTTCTGTCATTTTTCTTTTTGAAAAATCAAGAGATGTTTTTTTTTTCATGTAGATGCTCATTAATGTAAATAAAATTGATGATTCTGAAATGACAAAATTGCATTTTCCTGCCAAAAGTGAACTGTAGACAGATGGTTGTGCAAAAGTGGAGAGAGAGTAGTCTGAATTGAGTTAGGAAACACCTGGGAGCTTTCCTTTCAGTTATTGGACTTATAGTAGCCAGCTGTGAGTCTCTTCCAAGCTTGATGACATCACATCTGTAGCAATTCCACATTCTGAGAGAGAACTACATCTTCTGCTTTGAAGGATCAAGCTTACCAATGTTGATGGGAACCCACTTGCTTGGGTCAAGCAATGCTTTGTGAAAGCAGCTATTAGCTTTAATCTCAGACCTTCCCTAAAAACATTGTGAGGAGTGACCCAAGCACCCTGCCAGTAGCCTCAGCACTGAACTTCTCTCCACAACTAGGAAACTGCATTCTGTAGTTCTTTTAAACCTCGTCCAGGGAGGGAGAAGTCAACATAAGGAGACTCTTACAACAGCATGTATAGGAAGAAAATGAATTTATATTGATGGTCGACTGTTATCTCGACTGATCTTGCTATTTAATAACTGCCTTTAACACGAAAGAAGTATGTAAAACATTTTTAGAAGGATGTCTCCAATGGCATTTTTACATGTCTTAGTCTTCATAGGTTCCTTTTTGGTCTAATTGGAAGGTTGAAAACTAGAAAAAGTGAGCGTGAATACTCAATAAAAAAAATCTCCACCTGATCTTACGCTTTTCCTTGAAAAAATGATAAGACCCCATTTTTACATATCACTTCATTTAAAGAATGCTGGCCACACATATTAGTTTGCCTCTTCAACAGTCAGACATGTTTCGGCAGTGGTTCTGTCATTTTTTTTTTGAAAAATCAAGAGATGTTATTTTTTCATGGAGATGCTCATTAATGTAAATAAAATTGATGATTCTGAAATGCCAAAATTGCATTTTCCTGCCAAAAGTGAACTGTAGACAGATGGTTGTGCAAAAGTGGAGAGAGAGTAGTCTGAATTGAGTTAGGAAACACCTGGGAGCTTTCCTTTCAGTTATTGGACTTATAGTAGCCAGCTGTGAGTCTCTTCCAAGCTTGATGACATCACATCTGTAGCAATTCCACATTTTGAGAGAGAACTACATCTTCTGCTTTGAAGGATCAAGCTTACCAATGTTGATGGGAACCCACTTGCTTGGGTCAAGCAATGCTTTGTGAAAGCAGCTATTAAGCTTTAATCTCAGACCTTCCCTGAGAACATTGTGAGGAGTGACCCAAGCACCCTGCCAGTAGCCTCAGCACTGAACTTCTCTCCACAACTAGGAAACTGAATTCTGTAGTTCTTTTAAACCTCGTCCAGGGAGGGAGAAGTCAACATAAGGAGACTCTTACAACAGCATGTATAGGAAGAAAATGAATTTATATTGATGGTCGACTGTTATCTCGACTGATCTTGCTATTTAATAACTGCCTTTAACACGAAAGAAGTATGTAAAACATTTTTAGAAGGATGTCTCCAATGGCATTTTTACATGTCTTAGTCTTCATAGGTTCCTTTTTGGTCTAATTGGAAGGTTGAAAACTAGAAAAAGTGAGCGTGAATACTCAATAAAAAAAATCTCCACCTGATCTTACGCTTTTCCTTGAAAAAATGGTAAGACCCCATTTTTACATATCACTTCATTTAAAGAATGCTGGCCACACATATTAGTTTGCCTCTTCAACAGTCAGACATGTTTCGGCAGTGGTTCTGTCATTTTTTTTTTTTGAAAAATCAAGAGATGTTATTTTTTCATGGAGATGCTCATTAATGTAAATAAAATTGATGATTCTGAAATGCCAAAATTGCATTTTCCTGCCAAAAGTGAACTGTAGACAGATGGTTGTGAAAAAGTGGAGAGAGAGTAGTCTGAATTAAGTTAGGAAACACCTGGGAGCTTTCCTTTCAGTTATTGGACTTATAGTAGCCAGGGGTGAGTCTCTTCCAAGCTTGATGACATCACATCTGTAGCAATTCTACATTCTGAGAGAGAACTACGTCTTCTGCTTTGAAGGATCAAGCTTACCAATGTTGATGGGAACCCAGTTGCTTGGGTCAAGAAATGCTTTGTGAAAGCAGCTATTAGCTTTAATCTCAGACCTTCCCTGAGAACATTGTGAGGAGTGACCCAAGCACCCTGCTAGTAGCCTCAGCACTGAACTTCTCTCCACATATAGGAAACTGCATTCTGTAGTTCTTTTAAACCTCGTCCAGGGAGGGAGAAGTCAACATAAGGAGACTCTTACAACAGCATGTATAGGAAAAAAATGAATTTATATTGATGGTCGACTGTTATCTCGACTGATCTTGCTATTTAATAACTGCCTTTAACACAAAAGAAGTATGTAAAACATTTTTAGAAGGATGTCTCCAATGGCATTTTTACATGTCTTAGTCTTCATAGGTTCCTTTTTGGTCTAATTGGAAGGTTGAAAACTAGAAAAAGTGAGCGTGAATACTCAATAAAAAAAATCTCCACCTGATCTTACGCTTTTCCTTGAATTAATGGTAAGACCCCATTTTTACATATCACTTCATTTAAAGAATGCTGGCCACACATATTAGTTTGCCTCTTCAACAGTCATACATGTTTCGGCAGTGGTTCTGTCATTTTTCTTTTTGAAAAATCAAGAGATGTTTTTTTTTCATGTAGATGCTCATTAATGTAAATAAAATTGATGATTCTGAAATGCCAAAATTGCATTTTCCAGCCAAAAGTGAACTGTAGACAGATGGTTGTGCAAAAGTGGAGAGAGAGTAGTCTGAATTAAGTTAGGAAACACCTGGGAGCTTTCCTTTCAGTTATTGGACTTATAGTAGCCAGGGGTGAGTCTCTTCCAAGCTTGATGACATCACATCTGTAGCAATTCCACATTCTGAGAGAGAACTATGTCTTCTGCTTTGAAGGATCAAGCTTACCAATGTTGATGGGAACCCACTTGCTTGGGTCAAGAAATGCTTTGTGAAAGCAGCTATTAGCTTTAATCTCAAACCTTCCCTGAGAACATTGTGAGGAGTGACCCAAGCACCCTGCCAGTAGCCTCAGCACTGAACTTCTCTCCACAACTAGGACACTCCATTCTGTAGTTCTTTTAAACCTCGTCCAGGGAGGGAGAAGTCAACATAAGGAGACTCTTACAACAGCATGTATAGGAAGAAAATGAATTTATATTGATGGTCGACTGTTATCTCAACTGATCTTGCTATTTAATAACTGCCTTTAACACGAAAGAAGTATGTAAAACATTTTTAGAAGGATGTCTCCAATGGCATTTTTACATGTCTTAGTCTTCATAGGTTCCTTTTTGATCTAATTGGAAGGTTGAAAACTAGAAAAAGTGAGCGTGAATACTCAATAAAAAAAATCTCCACCTGATCTTACGCTTTTCCTTGAAAAAATGATAAGACCCCATTTTTACATATCACTTCATTTAACCACTTGCTTACTGGGCACTTAAACCCCCCTCAGTCCCAGACCAATTTTCAGCTTTCAGCGCTGATGCACTTTGAGTGACAATTGCGCGGGCATACAACACTGTACCCAAATGAAATTTTTATCATTTTTTTCCCACAAATAGAGCTTTCTTTTGGTGGTATTTAGTTACAGCTCGGAGTTTTATTTTTTGCTAAACAAACAAAAAAAGATGCAAAAAAAAAAATCATGTTTTAATAGTTTGTTATAAAATTTTGCAAACGGGTCATTTTTCTCCTTCATTGAAGTGCGCTGATTAGGCGGCACTGATAGGCTGCATTGGTGGGCACTGATGGGCTGCATTGGTGGGCACTGATGGGCTGCATTGGTGGGCACTGATAGGCTGCACTGGTGGGCACTGATAGGCATAGTTAAGGCGGCACTAATAGGCACAGATAAGGCGGCACCGATGGGCACAGATAAGGCGGCACTGATGGGCAAAGATGGGCACAGATAAGATGGCACGGATGGGTGGCACGGATAAGTGGCACGGATGGGTGGCACGGATGGGCACTGATAGGTACCACAGATAGATGGGACTGATGGGCACTGATAGGTGGCACTGATAGGTGGCTCTGATAGGTGGCACTGCTGGGCACTGATGGGCGGCACTGCTGGGCACTGATGGGCGGCACTGCTGGGCACTGATGGGCGGCACTGGGGTGCAGCACCTGAGGCAGATTTTGGGTGGCACTGTGGGTGGCACTGCTGGGTGGCACTGTGGGTGGCACTGTGGGCACTGCTGGGTGGCACTGTGGGCACTGCTGGGTGGCACTGTGGGCACTATGGGCACTGCTGGGTGGCACTGACAGGGGGGCACTTACTTTATTCAGGATGGCACTGCGGGTGGCAGGTGGGCACTGGCAGGGGGCAGGTGTCCTTTTATATTGCTGGCCGTGATCGGGACTGATGTCCCGAACACGGCCGCCGGCGATCGGCTTTTTTTTTTTCTCCTCGCGCTGTCAGCGCGAGGAGGAATACTAGCCGATTACCGGCTCCGTTTTATCACATGATCAGCTGTCATTGGCTGACAGCTGATCACGTGATAAGGGGTCGGGATCGACCCCTTACACGGATCGGTGATCAGGCGAGTCTCACGGACTCGCCGATCACAGAGCGCGCCGCGCGCGCCCCTCAGGGGGCGCGCAGGCCGCTCGTAACCAGGACTACGTCAATAGACGTAGTCCCGGAAATGTGGGTCCGCGCTATTGCCGTCATTTTGCAATAGCGCGGATCCCAAGTGGTTAAAGAATGCTGGCCACACATATTAGTTTGCCTCTTCAACAGTCAGACATGTTTCGGCAGTGGTTCTGTCATTTTTTTTTTGAAAAATCAAGAGATGTTATTTTTTCATGGAGATGCTCATTAATGTAAATAAAATTGATGATTCTGAAATGCCAAAATTGCATTTTCCTGCCAAAAGTGAACTGTAGACAGATGGTTGTGCAAAAGTGGAGAGAGAGTAGTCTGAATTGAGTTAGGAAACACCTGGGAGCTTTCCTTTCAGTTATTGGACTTATAGTAGCCAGCTGTGAGTCTCTTCCAAGCTTGATGACATCACATCTGTAGCAATTCCACATTCTGAGAGAGAACTACATCTTCTGCTTTGAAGGATCAAGCTTACCAATGTTGATGGGAACCCACTTGCTTGGGTCAAGCAATGCTTTGTGAAAGCAGCTATTAGCTTTAATCTCAGACCTTCCCTAAAAACATTGTGAGGAGTGACCCAAGCACCCTGCCAGTAGCCTCAGCACTGAACTTCTCTCCACAACTAGGAAACTGCATTCTGTAGTTCTTTTAAACCTCGTCCAGGGAGGGAGAAGTCAACATAAGGAGACTCTTACAACAGCATGTATAGGAAGAAAATGAATTTATATTGATGGTCGACTGTTATCTCGACTGATCTTGCTATTTAATAACTGCCTTTAACACGAAAGAAGTATGTAAAACATTTTTAGAAGGATGTCTCCAATGGCATTTTTACATGTCTTAGTCTTCATAGGTTCCTTTTTGGTCTAATTGGAAGGTTGAAAACTAGAAAAAGTGAGCGTGAATACTCAATAAAAAAAATCTCCACCTGATCTTACGCTTTTCCTTGAAAAAATGATAAGACCCCATTTTTACATATCACTTCATTTAACCACTTTCAGACCGGACCATTTTGCTGGTAAATGACCAGAGGTCTTTTTACACTTTGGCACTGCGCTGCTTTAACTGGTAATTGCGCGGTCATGCAATGTTGTACCCAAACAAAATTTGCGTCCTTTTCTTCCCACAAATAGAGCTTTCTTTTGATGGTATTTGATTGCCTCTGCGATTTTTATTTTTTGCGATATAAACGTAAAAAGACCGCAAATTTTGAAAAAAAATGATATTTTCTACTTTTTGTTATTAGAAAAATCCAATAAACTCAATTTTAGTCATACATTTAGGCCAAAATGTATTCAGCCACATGTCTTTGGTAAAAAAAAAGTCAATAATTGTATATTTATTGGTTTGCGCAAAAGTTGTCACATCTACAAACTAAGGTACGTTTTCTGGAATTTACGCAGCTTTTAGTTTACGACTGCCTATCTCATTTCTTGAGGTGCTAAAATGACAGGGCAGTACAAAACCCCCCCAAATGACCCCATTTTGGAAAGTAGACCCCCTAAGGAAATTGATAAGAGGCATGTTGAGCCCATTGAATATTTTATTTTTTTGCCTCAAGCGATTGAATAATGACAAAAAAAAAATTTTTTTTTTTTTTTTACACAAAGTTGTCACTAAATGATATATTGCTCATGCATGCCATGGGCATATGTGAAATGACACCCCAAAATAAATTCTGCTGCTTCTCCTGAGTACGGGGATACCACATATGTGGGACTTTTTGGGAGCCTAGCCGCGTACGGGGCCCCGAAAACCAAGCACCGCCTTCAGGCTTTCTAAGGGCGTAATTTTTTGAGTTCACTTCTCACTACCTATTACAGTTTTGAAGGCCATAAAATGCCAAGATGGCACAAAACCCCCACAAATGACCCCATTTTAGAAAGTAGACACCCCAAGCTATTTGCTGAGAGGCATGTTGAGTCCATGGAATATTTTATATTTTGCCACAAGTTGCGGGAAAATTACAAACTTTTTTTTTTTTTCACAAAGTTGTCACTAAATGATATATTGCTCACGCATGCCATGGGCATATGTGAAATGACACCCCAAAATAAATTCTGCTGCTTCTCCTGAGTACGGGGATACCACATATGTGGGACTTTTTGGGAGCCTAGCCGCGTACGGGGCCCCAAAAACCAAGCACCGCCTTCAGGCTTTCTAAGGGCGTTACAGTTTTGAAGGCCATAAAATGCCAAGATGGCACAAACCCCCCCCCCCAAATGACCCCATTTTAGAAAGTAGACACCCCTAAATTTAGGGGTACACTAGTGAGACTAGGTAATAAATGGCGGGTGCCCTGAAACTATAAAAAAATAACTAACCAACCAGCGTCACCTGTAACAGTTATATGGTGATCACTGGTGAAAGGGTTAACTAGGGGGCAATCAGGGGGCTTTATGCGGTAGTATATGGGGGTCCCTGGCGCTATAAAAAGCTGCGGCGAACCTAAATACCTACCTGCCTAACTAGCGTCACCTGTGACACTAATACAGCGATCAGAAAAACGATCGCTTATTAGGCTGGGTTCACACTGGAGCGATGCGGGAACGCCACGAATGCGCGGCGGGTTCCCGCATCGCATGCCTCCCGGCGGCAGTTCACACTGCCCTATGCGAACTGCTGGGAGTGTCAGTGAAATGTTAATGACACCCCCAGATCAGTTCGCATATCGCAGTGCGATCTGCAAACTTGGATCGCATGGTGTGAACACCCATGCGATCCGATTCTGCTGCGGACCAAAAAAAGGGTCCCGTGCGAGTTTGCGGCGGGTGCGGCGGGTGCGACACGAATTCAGCCATACTATCTGTATAGCTGAACTCGATTCGCACAGAGATCGGATGTGATTTGCACTGCAGTGCGGTGCGAATCACATCCGTTCTCATAAACCGCTGCAATGTGAACCCAGCCTTAGTGACACTGGCGACGGGGGGTGATCACGGGGTTAAACCTTTATTGGGGGGGTTAGGGGGGTACCTTAGAACTAAAGGGGGCTAACCCTAACTGCCCTAACAGTTATTAGTCACAAATGACACCTGCCGGGTGATCAGGGGGTTAAACCTTTATTAGGTAATAAATGGCGGGTGCCCTGAAACTATAAAAAAATAACTAACCAACCAGCGTCACCTGTAACAGTTATATGGTGATCACTGGTGAAAGGGTTAACTAGGGGGCAATCAGGGGGCTTTATGCGGTAGTATATGGGGGTCCCTAGCGCTATAAAAAGCTGCGGCGAACCTAAATACCTACCTGCCTAACTAGCGTCACCTGTGACACTAATACGGCGATCAGAAAAATGATCGCTTATTAGGCTGGGTTCACACTGGAGCGATGCGGAAACGCCGCGAATCCGCGGCGGGTTCCCGCATCGCATGCCTCCCGGCGGCAGTTCACACTGCCCTATGCGAACTGCTGGGAGTGTCAGTGAAATGTTACTGACACCCCCAGATCAGTTCGCATATCGCAGTGCGATCTGCAAACTCGGATCGCATGGTGTGAACACCCATGCGATCCGATTCTGCTGCGGGCCAAAAAAAGGGTCCCGTGCGAATTTGCGGCGGGTGCGGCGGGTGTGGCGGGTGCGGCGGGTGCGGCGAATGGCTGAACTCGAATCGCACAGAGATCGGATGTGATTTGCACTGCAGTGCGGTGCGAATCACATTCGTTCTCATAAACCGCTGCAATGTGAACCCAGCCTTAGTGACACTGGCGACGGGGGGTGATCACGGGGTTAAACCTTTATTGGGGGGGTTAGGGGGGTACATTAGAACTAAAGGGGGCTAACCCTAACTGCCCTAACAGTTATTACAGTCACAAATGACACCAATGCAAAAAAAAAAAAAAAAAAAAAAAATGACATTGGTGTCACTGTGACTGGGGGGGCAGGGGTAATTGGGGGGGTGATCGGGGGGTAAAGGGGGGGTGTGAGTGTGCCTGGCATGTTCTACTGTGTGTGGGATGTGTTGGTGCAACTCACTGATCCGCTCTCCTCCGTGTCGGAACGAAAAATACCGACACGGAGGAGAGAATACATCACTTCCTCTCCTGTGTTTACATTACAGGAGAGGAAGTGATGTCACCGGGGATTTCCATTCGTCGGGAGCGATCGCGAGGGGGTGGCCATGAATGAATGGCCGTCCCCTCGTCCGGGATCGCTCCCGAACGAAAACCGACCGCCGCAGGCACCGGGCGGGGGCCCGATCGGGCCCCCGACCCGCGGGAGGCAAATCACGTACATGTACGTGCTTATGCCTGCCCGTGCCATTCTGCCGACGTACATCGGCGTGAGGCGGTCGGCAAGTGGTTAAAGAATGCTGGCCACACATATTAGTTTGCCTCTTCAACAGTCAGACATGTTTCGGCAGTGGTTCTGTCATTTTTTTTTTGAAAAATCAAGAGATGTTATTTTTTCATGGAGATGCTCATTAATGTAAATAAAATTGATGATTCTGAAATGCCAAAATTGCATTTTCCTGCCAAAAGTGAACTGTAGACAGATGGTTGTGCAAAAGTGGAGAGAGAGTAGTCTGAATTGAGTTAGGAAACACCTGGGAGCTTTCCTTTCAGTTATTGGACTTATAGTAGCCAGCTGTGAGTCTCTTCCAAGCTTGATGACATCACATCTGTAGCAATTCCACATTTTGAGAGAGAACTACATCTTCTGCTTTGAAGGATCAAGCTTACCAATGTTGATGGGAACCCACTTGCTTGGGTCAAGCAATGCTTTGTGAAAGCAGCTATTAAGCTTTAATTTCAGACCTTCCCTGAGAACATTGTGAGGAGTGACCCAAGCACCCTGCCAGTAGCCTCAGCACTGAACTTCTCTCCACAACTAGGAAACTGAATTCTGTAGTTCTTTTAAACCTCGTCCAGGGAGGGAGAAGTCAACATAAGGAGACTCTTACAACAGCATGTATAGGAAGAAAATGAATTTATATTGATGGTCGACTGTTATCTCGACTGATCTTGCAATTTAATAACTGCCTTTAACACGAAAGAAGTATGTAAAACATTTTTAGAAGGATGTCTCCAATGGCATTTTTACATGTCTTAGTCTTCATAGGTTCCTTTTTGGTCTAATTGGAAGGTTGAAAACTAGAAAAAGTGAGCGTGAATACTCAATAAAAAAAATCTCCACCTGATCTTACGCTTTTCCTTGAAAAAATGGTAAGACCCCATTTTTACATATCACTTCATTTAAAGAATGCTGGCCACACATATTAGTTTGCCTCTTCAACAGTCAGACATGTTTCGGCAGTGGTTCTGTCATTTTTTTTTTTTGAAAAATCAAGAGATGTTATTTTTTCATGGAGATGCTCATTAATGTAAATAAAAGTGATGATTCTGAAATGCCAAAATTGCATTTTCCTGCCAAAAGTGAACTGTAGACAGATGGTTGTGCAAAAGTGGAGAGAGAGTAGTCTGAATTAAGTTAGGAAACACCTGGGAGCTTTCCTTTCAGTTATTGGACTTATAGTAGCCAGGGGTGAGTCTCTTCCAAGCTTGATGACATCACATCTGTAGCAATTCCACATTCTGAGAGAGAACTACGTCTTCTGCTTTGAAGGATCAAGCTTACCAATGTTGATGGGAACCCACTTGCTTGGGTCAAGAAATGCTTTGTGAAAGCAGCTATTAGCTTTAATCTCAAACCTTCCCTGAGAACATTGTGAGGAGTGACCCAAGCATCCTGCCAGTAGCCTCAGCACTGAACTTCATCCACAACTAGGAAACTGCATTCTGTAGTTCTTTTAAAAGTCGTCCAGGGAGGGAGAAGTCAACATAAGGAGACTCTTACAACAGCATGTATAGGAAGAAAATGAATTTATATTGATGGTCGACTGTTATCTCGACTGATCTTGCTATTTAATAACTGCCTTTAACACGAAAGAAGTATGTAAAACATTTTTAGAAGGATGTCTCCAATGGCATTTTTACATGTCTTAGTCTTCATAGGTTCCTTTTTGGTCTAATTGGAAGGTTGAAAACTAGAAAAAGTGAGCGTGAATACTCAATAAAAAAATCTCCACCTGATCTTACGCTTTTCCTTGAATTAATGGTAAGACCCCATTTTTACATATCACTTCATTTAAAGAATGCTGGCCACACATATTAGTTTGCCTCTTCAACAGTCATACATGTTTCGGCAGTGGTTCTGTCATTTTTCTTTTTGAAAAATCAAGAGATGTTTTTTTTTCATGTAGATGCTCATTAATGTAAATAAAATTGATGATTCTGAAATGCCAAAATTGCATTTTCCAGCCAAAAGTGAACTGTAGACAGATGGTTGTGCAAAAGTGGAGAGAGAGTAGTCTGAATTAAGTTAGGAAACACCTGGGAGCTTTCCTTTCAGTTATTGGACTTATAGTAGCCAGGGGTGAGTCTCTTCCAAGCTTGATGACATCACATCTGTAGCAATTCCACATTCTGAGAGAGAACTATGTCTTCTGCTTTGAAGGATCAAGCTTACCAATGTTGATGGGAACCCACTTGCTTGGGTCAAGAAATGCTTTGTGAAAGCAGCTATTAGCTTTAATCTCAAACCTTCCCTGAGAACATTGTGAGGAGTGACCCAAGCATCCTGCCAGTAGCCTCAGCACTGAACTTCATCCACAACTAGGAAACTGCATTCTGTAGTTCTTTTAAAAGTCGTCCAGGGAGGGAGAAGTCAACATAAGGAGACTCTTACAACAGCATGTATAGGAAGAAAATGAATTTATATTGATGGTCGACTGTTATCTCGACTGATCTTGCTATTTAATAACTGCCTTTAACACGAAAGAAGTATGTAAAACATTTTTAGAAGGATGTCTCCAATGGCATTTTTACATGTCTTAGTCTTCATAGGTTCCTTTTTGGTCTAATTGGAAGGTTGAAAACTAGAAAAAGTGAGCGTGAATACTCAATAAAAAAAAATCTCCACCTGATCTTACGCTTTTCCTTGAAAAAATGGTAAGACCCCATTTTTACATATCACTTCATTTAAAGAATGCTGGCCACACATATTAGTTTGCCTCTTCAACAGTCAGACATGTTTCGGCAGTGGTTCTGTCATTTTTTTTTTTGAAAAATCAAGAGATGTTATTTTTTCATGGAGATGCTCATTAATGTAAATAAAATTGATGATTCTGAAATGCCAAAATTGCATTTTCCTGCCAAAAGTGAACTGTAGACAGATGGTTGTGCAAAAGGGGAGAGAGAGTAGTCTGAATTAAGTTAGGAAAAACCTGGGAGCTTTCCTTTCAGTTATTGGACTTATAGTAGCCAGCTGTGAGTCTCTTCCAAGCTTGATGACATCACATCTGTAGCAATTCCACATTCTGAGAGAGAACTACGTCTTCTGCTTTGAAGGATCAAGCTTACCAATGTTGATGGGAACCCACTTGCTTGGGTCAAGAAATGCTTTGTGAAAGCAGCTATTAGCTTTAATCTCAGACCTTCCCTGAGAACATTGTGAGGAGTGACCCAAGCACCCTGCCAGTAGCCTCAGCACTGAACTTCTCTCCACAACTAGGAAACTCCATTCTGTAGTTCTTTTAAACCTCGTCCAGGGAGGGAGAAGTCAACATAAGGAGACTCTTACAACAGCATGTATAGGAAGAAAATGAATTTATATTGATGGTCGACTGTTATCTCGACTGATCTTGCTATTTAATAACTGCCTTTAACACGAAAGAAGTATGTAAAACATTTTTAGAAGGATGTCTCCAATGGCATTTTTACATGTCTTAGTCTTCATAGGTTCCTTTTTGGTCTAATTGGAAGGTTGAAAACTAGAAAAAGTGAGCGTGAATACTCAATAAAAAAAATCTCCACCTGATCTTACGCTTTTCCTTGAAAAAATGGTAAGACCCCATTTTTACATATCACTTCATTTAAAGAATGCTGGCCACACATATTAGTTTGCCTCTTCAACAGTCAGACATGTTTCGGCAGTGGTTCTGTCATTTTTCTTTTTGAAAAATCAAGAGATGTTTTTTTTTTCATGTAGATGCTCATTAATGTAAATAAAATTGATGATTCTGAAATGACAAAATTGCATTTTCCTGCCAAAAGTGAACTGTAGACAGATGGTTGTGCAAAAGTGGAGAGAGAGTAGTCTGAATTGAGTTAGGAAACACCTGGGAGCTTTCCTTTCAGTTATTGGACTTATAGTAGCCAGCTGTGAGTCTTTTCCAAGCTTGATGACATCACATCTGTAGCAATTCCACATTCTGAGAGAGAACTACATCTTCTGCTTTGAAGGATCAAGCTTACCAATGTTGATGGGAACCCACTTGCTTGGGTCAAGCAATGCTTTGTGAAAGCAGCTATTAGCTTTAATCTCAGACCTTCCCTAAGAACATTGTGAGGAGTGACCCAAGCACCCTGCCAGTAGCCTCAGCACTGAACTTCTCTCCACAACTAGGAAACTGCATTCTGTAGTTCTTTTAAACCTCGTCCAGGGAGGGAGAAGTCAACATAAGGAGACTCTTACAACAGCATGTATAGGAAGAAAATGAATTTATATTGATGGTCGACTGTTATCTCGACTGATCTTGCTATTTAATAACTGCCTTTAACACGAAAGAAGTATGTAAAACATTTTTAGAAGGATGTCTCCAATGGCATTTTTACATGTCTTAGTCTTCATAGGTTCCTTTTTGGTCTAATTGGAAGGTTGAAAACTAGAAAAAGTGAGCGTGAATACTCAATAAAAAAAATCTCCACCTGATCTTACGCTTTTCCTTGAATTAATGGTAAGACCCCATTTTTACATATCACTTCATTTAAAGAATGCTGGCCACACATATTAGTTTGCCTCTTCAACAGTCAGACATGTTTCGGCAGTGGTTCTGTCATTTTTTTTTTTTGAAAAATCAAGAGATGTTATTTTTTCATGGAGATGCTCATTAATGTAAATAAAATTGATGATTCTGAAATGCCAAAATTGCATTTTCCTGCCAAAAGTGAACTGTAGACAGATGGTTGTGCAAAAGTGGAGAGAGAGTAGTCTGAATTAAGTTAGGAAACACCTGGGAGCTTTCCTTTCAGTTATTGGACTTATAGTAGCCAGGGGTGAGTCTCTTCCAAGCTTGATGACATCACATCTGTAGCAATTCCACATTTTGAGAGAGAACTACATCTTCTGCTTTGAAGGATCAAGCTTACCAATGTTGATGGGAACCCACTTGCTTGGGTCAAGCAATGCTTTGTGAAAGCAGCTATTAAGCTTTAATCTCAGACCTTCCCTGAGAACATTGTGAGGAGTGACCCAAGCACCCTGCCAGTAGCCTCAGCACTGAACTTCTCTCCACAACTAGGAAACTGAATTCTGTAGTTCTTTTAAACCTCGTCCAGGGAGGGAGAAGTCAACATAAGGAGACTCTTACAACAGCATGTATAGGAAGAAAATGAATTTATATTGATGGTCGACTGTTATCTCGACTGATCTTGCTATTTAATAACTGCCTTTAACACGAAAGAAGTATGTAAAACATTTTTAGAAGGATGTCTCCAATGGCATTTTTACATGTCTTAGTCTTCATAGGTTCCTTTTTGGTCTAATTGGAAGGTTGAAAACTAGAAAAAGTGAGCGTGAATACTCAATAAAAAAAATCTCCACCTGATCTTACGCTTTTCCTTGAAAAAATGGTAAGACCCCATTTTTACATATCACTTCATTTAAAGAATGCTGGCCACACATATTAGTTTGCCTCTTCAACAGTCAGACATGTTTCGGCAGTGGTTCTGTCATTTTTTTTTTTTGAAAAATCAAGAGATGTTATTTTTTCATGGAGATGCTCATTAATGTAAATAAAATTGATGATTCTGAAATGCCAAAATTGCATTTTCCTGCCAAAAGTGAACTGTAGACAGATGGTTGTGCAAAAGTGGAGAGAGAGTAGTCTGAATTAAGTTAGGAAACACCTGGGAGCTTTCCTTTCAGTTATTGGACTTATAGTAGCCAGGGGTGAGTCTCTTCCAAGCTTGATGACATCACATCTGTAGCAATTCCACATTCTGAGAGAGAACTACGTCTTCTGCTTTGAAGGATCAAGCTTACCAATGTTGATGGGAACCCACTTGCTTGGGTCAAGAAATGCTTTGTGAAAGCAGCTATTAGCTTTAATCTCAGACCTTCCCTGAGAACATTGTGAGGAGTGACCCAAGCACCCTGCTAGTAGCCTCAGCACTGAACTTCTCTCCACATCTAGGAAACTGCATTCTGTAGTTCTTTTAAACCTCGTCCAGGGAGGGAGAAGTCAACATAAGGAGACTCTTACAACAGCATGTATAGGAAAAAAATGAATTTATATTGATGGTCGACTGTTATCTCGACTGATCTTGCTATTTAATAACTGCCTTTAACACAAAAGAAGTATGTAAAACATTTTTAGAAGGATGTCTCCAATGGCATTTTTACATGTCTTAGTCTTCATAGGTTCCTTTTTGGTCTAATTGGAAGGTTGAAAACTAGAAAAAGTGAGCGTGAATACTCAATAAAAAAAATCTCCACCTGATCTTACGCTTTTCCTTGAATTAATGGTAAGACCCCATTTTTACATATCACTTCATTTAAAGAATGCTGGCCACACATATTAGTTTGCCTCTTCAACAGTCATACATGTTTCGGCAGTGGTTCTGTCATTTTTCTTTTTGAAAAATCAAGAGATGTTTTTTTTTCATGTAGATGCTCATTAATGTAAATAAAATTGATGATTCTGAAATGCCAAAATTGCATTTTCCAGCCAAAAGTGAACTGTAGACAGATGGTTGTGCAAAAGTGGAGAGAGAGTAGTCTGAATTAAGTTAGGAAACACCTGGGAGCTTTCCTTTCAGTTATTGGACTTATAGTAGCCAGGGGTGAGTCTCTTCCAAGCTTGATGACATCACATCTGTAGCAATTCCACATTCTGAGAGAGAACTATGTCTTCTGCTTTGAAGGATCAAGCTTACCAATGTTGATGGGAACCCACTTGCTTGGGTCAAGAAATGCTTTGTGGAAGCAGCTATTAGCTTTAATCTCAGACCTTCCCTGAGAACATTGTGAGGAGTGACCCAAGCACCCTGCCAGTAGCCTCAGCACTGAACTTCTCTCCACAACTAGGAAACTCCATTCTGTAGTTCTTTTAAACCTCGTCCAGGGAGGGAGAAGTCAACATAAGGAGACTCTTACAACAGCATGTATAGGAAGAAAATGAATTTATATTGATGGTCGACTGTTATCTCAACTGATCTTGCTATTTAATAACTGCCTTTAACACGAAAGAAGTATGTAAAACATTTTTAGAAGGATGTCTCCAATGGCATTTTTACATGTCTTAGTCTTCATAGGTTCCTTTTTGATCTAATTGGAAGGTTGAAAACTAGAAAAAGTGAGCGTGAATACTCAATTAAAAAAATCTCCACCTGATCTTACGCTTTTCCTTGAAAAAATGGTAAGACCCCATTTTTACATATCACTTCATTTAAAGAATGCTGGCCACACATATTAGTTTGCCTCTTCAACAGTCAGACATGTTTCGGCAGTGGTTCTGTCATTTTTTTTTTTGAAAAATCAAGAGATGTTATTTTTTCATGGAGATGCTCATTAATGTAAATAAAATTGATGATTCTGAAATGCCAAAATTGCATTTTCCTGCCAAAAGTGAACTGTAGACAGATGGTTGTGAAAAAGTGGAGAGAGAGTAGTCTGAATTAAGTTAGGAAACACCTGGGAGCTTTCCTTTCAGTTATTGGACTTATAGTAGCCAGGGGTGAGTCTCTTCCAAGCTTGATGACATCACATCTGTGGCAATTCCACATTCTGAGAGAGAACTAAGTCTTCTGCTTTGAAGGATCAAGCTTACCAATGTTGATGGGAACCCACTTGCTTGGGTCAAGCAATGCTTTGTGAAAGCAGCTATTAGCTTTAATCTCAGACCTTCCCTCAGAACATTGTGAGGAGTAACCCAAGCACCCTGCCAGTAGCCTCAGCACTGAACTTCTCTCCACAACTAGGAAACTGCATTCTGTAGTTCTTTTAAACCTCGTCCAGGGAGGGAGAAGTCAACATAAGGAGACTCTTACAACAGCATGTATAGGAAGAAAATGAATTTATATTGATGGTCGACTGTTATCTCGACTGATCTTGCTATTTAATAACTGCCTTTAACACGAAAGAAGTATGTAAAACATTTTTAGAAGGATGTCTCCAATGGCATTTTTACATGTCTTAGTCTTCATAGGTTCCTTTTTGGTCTAATTGGAAGGTTGAAAACTAGAAAAAGTGAGCGTGAATACTCAATAAAAAAAATCTCCACCTGATCTTACGCTTTTCCTTGAATTAATGGTAAGACCCCATTTTTACATATCACTTCATTTAAAGAATGCTGGCCACACATATTAGTTTGCCTCTTCAACAGTCAGACATGTTTCGGCAGTGGTTCTGTCATTTTTTTTTTTTGAAAAATCAAGAGATGTTATTTTTTCATGGAGATGCTCATTAATGTAAATAAAATTGATGATTCTGAAATGCCAAAATTGCATTTTCCTGCCAAAAGTGAACTGTAGACAGATGGTTGTGCAAAAGTGGAGAGAGAGTAGTCTGAATTAAGTTAGGAAACACCTGGGAGCTTTCCTTTCAGTTATTGGACTTATAGTAGCCAGGGGTGAGTCTCTTCCAAGCTTGATGACATCACATCTGTAGCAATTCCACATTTTGAGAGAGAACTACATCTTCTGCTTTGAAGGATCAAGCTTACCAATGTTGATGGGAACCCACTTGCTTGGGTCAAGCAATGCTTTGTGAAAGCAGCTATTAAGCTTTAATCTCAGACCTTCCCTGAGAACATTGTGAGGAGTGACCCAAGCACCCTGCCAGTAGCCTCAGCACTGAACTTCTCTCCACAACTAGGAAACTGAATTCTGTAGTTCTTTTAAACCTCGTCCAGGGAGGGAGAAGTCAACATAAGGAGACTCTTACAACAGCATGTATAGGAAGAAAATGAATTTATATTGATGGTCGACTGTTATCTCGACTGATCTTGCTATTTAATAACTGCCTTTAACACGAAAGAAGTATGTAAAACATTTTTAGAAGGATGTCTCCAATGGCATTTTTACATGTCTTAGTCTTCATAGGTTCCTTTTTGGTCTAATTGGAAGGTTGAAAACTAGAAAAAGTGAGCGTGAATACTCAATAAAAAAAATCTCCACCTGATCATACGCTTTTCCTTGAAAAAATGGTAAGACCCCATTTTTACATATCACTTCATTTAAAGAATGCTGGCCACACATATTAGTTTGCCTCTTCAACAGTCAGACATGTTTCGGCAGTGGTTCTGTCATTTTTTTTTTTTGAAAAATCAAGAGATGTTATTTTTTCATGGAGATGCTCATTAATGTAAATAAAATTGATGATTCTGAAATGCCAAAATTGCATTTTCCTGCCAAAAGTGAACTGTAGACAGATGGTTGTGCAAAAGTGGAGAGAGAGTAGTCTGAATTAAGTTAGGAAACACCTGGGAGCTTTCCTTTCAGTTATTGGACTTATAGTAGCCAGGGGTGAGTCTCTTCCAAGCTTGATGACATCACATCTGTAGCAATTCCACATTCTGAGAGAGAACTACGTCTTCTGCTTTGAAGGATCAAGCTTACCAATGTTGATGGGAACCCACTTGCTTGGGTCAAGAAATGCTTTGTGAAAGCAGCTATTAGCTTTAATCTCAGACCTTCCCTGAGAACATTGTGAGGAGTGACCCAAGCACCCTGCTAGTAGCCTCAGCACTGAACTTCTCTCCACATCTAGGAAACTGCATTCTGTAGTTCTTTTAAACCTCGTCCAGGGAGGGAGAAGTCAACATAAGGAGACTCTTACAACAGCATGTATAGGAAAAAAATGAATTTATATTGATGGTCGACTGTTATCTCGACTGATCTTGCTATTTAATAAATGCCTTTAACACAAAAGAAGTATGTAAAACATTTTTAGAAGGATGTCTCCAATGGCATTTTTACATGTCTTAGTCTTCATAGGTTCCTTTTTGGTCTAATTGGAAGGTTGAAAACTAGAAAAAGTGAGCGTGAATACTCAATAAAAAAAATCTCCACCTGATCTTACGCTTTTCCTTGAATTAATGGTAAGACCCCATTTTTACATATCACTTCATTTAAAGAATGCTGGCCACACATATTAGTTTGCCTCTTCAACAGTCATACATGTTTCGGCAGTGGTTCTGTCATTTTTCTTTTTGAAAAATCAAGAGATGTTTTTTTTTCATGTAGATGCTCATTAATGTAAATAAAATTGATGATTCTGAAATGCCAAAATTGCATTTTCCAGCCAAAAGTGAACTGTAGACAGATGGTTGTGCAAAAGTGGAGAGAGAGTAGTCTGAATTAAGTTAGGAAACACCTGGGAGCTTTCCTTTCAGTTATTGGACTTATAGTAGCCAGGGGTGAGTCTCTTCCAAGCTTGATGACATCACATCTGTAGCAATTCCACATTCTGAGAGAGAACTATGTCTTCTGCTTTGAAGGATCAAGCTTACCAATGTTGATGGGAACCCACTTGCTTGGGTCAAGAAATGCTTTGTGAAAGCAGCTATTAGCTTTAATCTCAGACCTTCCCTGAGAACATTGTGAGGAGTGACCCAAGCACCCTGCCAGTAGCCTCAGCACTGAACTTCTCTCCACAACTAGGAAACTCCATTCTGTAGTTCTTTTAAACCTCGTCCAGGGAGGGAGAAGTCAACATAAGGAGACTCTTACAACAGCATGTATAGGAAGAAAATGAATTTATATTGATGGTCGACTGTTATCTCAACTGATCTTGCTATTTAATAACTGCCTTTAACACGAAAGAAGTATGTAAAACATTTTTAGAAGGATGTCTCCAATGGCATTTTTACATGTCTTAGTCTTCATAGGTTCCTTTTTGATCTAATTGGAAGGTTGAAAACTAGAAAAAGTGAGCGTGAATACTCAATTAAAAAAATCTCCACCTGATCTTACGCTTTTCCTTGAAAAAATGATAAGACCCCATTTTTACATATCACTTCATTTAAAGAATGCTGGCCACACATATTAGTTTGCCTCTTCAACAGTCAGACATGTTTCGGCAGTGGTTCTGTCATTTTTTTTTTTGAAAAATCAAGAGATGTTATTTTTTCATGGAGATGCTCATTAATGTAAATAAAATTGATGATTCTGAAATGCCAAAATTGCATTTTCCTGCCAAAAGTGAACTGTAGACAGATGGTTGTGAAAAAGTGGAGAGAGAGTAGTCTGAATTAAGTTAGGAAACACCTGGGAGCTTTCCTTTCAGTTATTGGACTTATAGTAGCCAGGGGTGAGTCTCTTCCAAGCTTGATGACATCACATCTGTGGCAATTCCACATTCTGAGAGAGAACTAAGTCTTCTGCTTTGAAGGATCAAGCTTACCAATGTTGATGGGAACCCACTTGCTTGGGTCAAGCAATGCTTTGTGAAAGCAGCTATTAGCTTTAATCTCAGACCTTCCCTCAGAACATTGTGAGGAGTAACCCAAGCACCCTGCCAGTAGCCTCAGCACTGAACTTCTCTCCACAACTAGGAAACTGCATTCTGTAGTTCTTTTAAACCTCGTCCAGGGAGGGAGAAGTCAACATAAGGAGACTCTTACAACAGCATGTATAGGAAGAAAATGAATTTATATTGATGGTCGACTGTTATCTCGACTGATCTTGCTATTTAATAACTGCCTTTAACACAAAAGAAGTATGTAAAACATTTTTAGAAGGATGTCTCCAATGGCATTTTTACATGTCTTAGTCTTCATAGGTTCCTTTTTGGTCTAATTGGAAGGTTGAAAACTAGAAAAAGTGAGCGTGAATATTCACTAAAAAAAATCTCCACCTGATCTTACGCTTTTCCTTGAAAAAATGGTAAGACCCCATTTTTACATATCACTTCATTTAAAGAATGCTGGCCACACATATTAGTTTGCCTCTTCAACAGTCAGACATGTTTCGGCAGTGGTTCTGTCATTTTTTTTTTGAAAAATCAAGAGATGTTATTTTTTCATGGAGATGCTCATTAATGTAAATAAAATTGATGATTCTGAAATGCCAAAATTGCATTTTCCTGCCAAAAGTGAACTGTAGACAGATGGTTGTGCAAAAGCGGAGAGAGAGTAGTCTGAATTAAGTTAGGAAACACCTGGGAGCTTTCCTTTCAGTTATTGGACTTATAGTAGCCAGCTGTGAGTCTCTTCCAAGCTTGATGACATCACATCTGTAGCAATTCCACATTCTGAGAGAGAACTACATCTTCTGCTTTGAAGGATCAAGCTTACCAATGTTGATGGGAACCCACTTGCTTGGGTCAAGCAATGCTTTGTGAAAGCAGCATTTAGTTTTAATCTCAGACCTTCCCTGAGAACATTGTGAGGAGTGACCCAAGCACCCTGCCAGTAGCCTCAGCACTGAACTTCTCTCCACAACTAGGAAACTGCATTCTGTAGTTCTTTTAAACCTCGTGCAGGGAGGGAGAAGTCAACATAAGGAGACTCTTACAACAGCATGTATAGGAAGAAAATGAATTTATATTGATGGTCGACTGTGATCTCGACTGATCTTGCTATTTAATAACTGCCTTTAACACAAAAGAAGTATGTAAAACATTTTTAGAAGGATGTCTCCAATGGCATTTTCACATGTCTTAGTCTTCATAGGTTCCTTTTTGGTCTAATTGGAAGGTTGAAAACTAGAAAAAGTGAGTGTAAATACTCAATAAAAAAAATCTCCACCTGATCTTACGCTTTTCCTTGAAAAAATGGTAAGACCCCATTTTTACATATCACTTCATTTAAAGAACGCTGGCCACACATATTAGTTTGCCTCTTCAACAGTCAGACATGTTTCGGCAGTGGTTCTGTCATTTTTCTTTTTGAAAAATCAAGAGATGTTTTTTTTTTATGTAGATGCTCATTAATGTAAATACAATTGATGATTCTAAAAGGCCAAAATTGCATTTTCCTGCCAAAAGTGAACTGTAGACAGATGGTTGTGCCAAAGTGGAGAGAGAGTAGTTGGAACTGAGTTAGGAAACAAGTGGGAGCTTTCCTTTCAGTTATTGGACTTATAGTAGCCAGCTGAGGAGTCTCTTCCAAGCTTGATGACATCACATCTGTAGCAATTCCACATTCTGAGAGAGAACTACATCTTCTGCTTTGAAGGATCAGGCTTACCAATGTTGATGGGAACCCACTTGCTAGTGTCAAGTAATGCTTTGGGAAAGCAGCTATTTAGCTTTAATCTCAGACCTTCCCTGAGAACATTGTGAGGAGTAATACAAGCACCTTGCCAGTAGCCTCAGCACTGAACTTCTCTCCACAACTAGGAAACTGCATTCTGTAGTTCTTTTAAACCTCCTCCAGGGAGGGTGAAGTCAACATAAGGAGACTCTTACAACAGCATGTATAGGAAGAAAATGAATTTATATTGATGGTCCACTGTTATCTCGACTGATCTTGCTATTTAATAACTGCCTTTAACACGAAAGAAGTATGTAAAACATTTTTAGAAGGATGTCTCCAATGGCATTTTTACATGTCTTCGTCTTCATAGGTTCCTTTTTGGTCTAATTGGAAGGTTGAAAACTAGAAAAAGTGAGCGTGAATACTCAATAAAAAAAATCTCCACCTGATCTTACGCTTTTCCTTGAAAAAATGGTAAGACCCCATTTTTACATATCACTTCATTTAAAGAATGCTGGCCACACATATTAGTTTGCCTCTTCAACAGTCAGATATGTTTCGGCAGTGGTTCTGTCATTTTTCTTTTTGAAAAATCAAGAGATGTTTTTTTTTATGTAGATGCTGATTAATGTAAATAAAATTGATGATTCTGAAATGCCAAAATTGCATTTTCCTGCCAAAAGTGAACTGTAGACAGATGGTTGTGCAAAAGTGGAGAGAGAGTAGTCTGAATTGAGTTAGGAAACACCTGGGAGCTTTCCTTTCAGTTATTGGACTTACAGTAGCCAGCTGTGAGTCTCTTCCAAGCTTGATGACATCACATCTGTGGCAATTCCACATTCTGAGAGAGAACTACATCTTCTGCTTTGAAGGATCAAGCTTACCAATGTTGATGGGAACCCACTTGCTTGGGTCAAGCAATGCTTTGTGAAAGCAGCATTTAGCTTTAATCTCAGACCTTCCCTGAGAACATTGTGAGGAGTGACCCAAGCACCCTGCCAGGAGCCTCAGCACTGAACTTCTCTCCACAAATAGGAAACTCAATTCTGTAGTTCTTTTAAACCTCGTGCAGGGAGGGAGAAGTCAACATAAGGAGACTCTTACAACAGCATGTATAGGAAGAAAATGAATTTATATTGATGGTCGACTGTGATCTCGACTGATCTTGCTATTTAATAACTGCCTTTAACACGAAAGAAGTATGTAAAACATTTTTAGAAGGATGTCTCCAATGGCATTTTCACATGTCTTAGTCTTCATAGGTTCCTTTTTGGTCTAATTGGAAGGTTGAAAACTAGAAAAAGTGAGTGTAAATACTCAATAAAAAAAATCTCCACCTGATCTTACGCTTTTCCTTGAAAAAATGGTAAGACCCCATTTTTACATATCACTTCATTTAAAGAACGCTGGCCACACATATTAGTTTGCCTCTTCAACAGTCAGACATGTTTCGGCAGTGGTTCTGTCATTTTTCTTTTTGAAAAATCAAGAGATGTTTTTTTTTTTATGTAGATGCTCATTAATGTAAATACAATTGATGATTCTAAAAGGCCAAAATTGCATTTTCCTGCCAAAAGTGAACTGTAGACAGATGGTTGAGCTAAAGTGGAGAGAGAGTAGTCTGAATTGAGTTAGGAAACACCTGGGAGCTTTCCTTTCAGTTATTGGACTTATAGTAGCCAGCTGTGAGTCTCTTCCAAGCTTGATGACATCACATCTGTAGCAATTCCACGTTCTGAAAGAGAACTACATCTTCTGCTTTGAAGGATCAAGCTTACCAATGTTGATGGGAACCCACTTGCTTGGGTCAAGCAATGCTTTGTGAAAGCAGCTATTAGCTTTAATCTCAGACCTTCCCTGAGAACATTGTGAGGAGAGACCAAAGCACCCTGCCAGTAGCCTCAGCACTGAACTTCTCTCCACAGCTAGGAAACTGCATTCTGTAGTTCTTTTAAACCTCGTCCAGGGAGGGAGAAGTCAACATAAGGAGACTCTTACAACAGCATGTATAGGAAGAAAATGAATTTATATTGATGGTCGACTGTTATCTCGACTGATCTTGCTATTTAATAACTGCCTTTAACACGAAAGAAGTATGTAAAACATTTTTAGAAGGATGTCTCCAATGGCATTTTTACATGTCTTAGTCTTCATAGGTTCCTTTTTGGTCTAATTGGAAGGTTGAAAACTAGAAAAAGTGAGCGTGAATACTCAATAAAAAAAATCTCCACCTGATCTTACGCTTTTCCTTGAATTAATGGTAAGACCCCATTTTTACATATCACTTCATTTAAAGAATGCTGGCCACACATATTAGTTTGCCTCTTCAACAGTCAGACATGTTTCGGCAGTGGTTCTGTCATTTTTTTTTTTTGAAAAATCAAGAGATGTTATTTTTTCATGGAGATGCTCATTAATGTAAATAAAATTGATGATTCTGAAATGCCAAAATTGCATTTTCCTGCCAAAAGTGAACTGTAGACAGATGGTTGTGCAAAAGTGGAGAGAGAGTAGTCTGAATTAAGTTAGGAAACACCTGGGAGCTTTCCTTTCAGTTATTGGACTTATAGTAGCCAGGGGTGAGTCTCTTCCAAGCTTGATGACATCACATCTGTAGCAATTCCATATTTTGAGAGAGAACTACATCTTCTGCTTTGAAGGATCAAGCTTACCAATGTTGATGGGAACCCACTTGCTTGGGTCAAGCAATGCTTTGTGAAAGCAGCTATTAAGCTTTAATCTCAGACCTTCCCTGAGAACATTGTGAGGAGTGACCCAAGCACCCTGCCAGTAGCCTCAGCACTGAACTTCTCTCCACAACTAGGAAACTGAATTCTGTAGTTCTTTTAAACCTCGTCCAGGGAGGGAGAAGTCAACATAAGGAGACTCTTACAACAGCATGTATAGGAAGAAAATGAATTTATATTGATGGTCGACTGTTATCTCGACTGATCTTGCTATTTAATAACTGCCTTTAACACGAAAGAAGTATGTAAAACATTTTTAGAAGGATGTCTCCAATGGCATTTTTACATGTCTTAGTCTTCATAGGTTCCTTTTTGGTCTAATTGGAAGGTTGAAAACTAGAAAAAGTGAGCGTGAATACTCAATAAAAAAAATCTCCACCTGATCTTACGCTTTTCCTTGAAAAAATGGTAAGACCCCATTTTTACATATCACTTAATTTAAAGAATGCTGGCCACACATATTAGTTTGCCTCTTCAACAGTCAGACATGTTTCGGCAGTGGTTCTGTCATTTTTCTTTTTGAAAAATCAAGAGATGTTTTTTTTTTCATGTAGATGCTCATTAATGTAAATAAAATTGATGATTCTGAAATGACAAAATTGCATTTTCCTGCCAAAAGTGAACTGTAGACAGATGGTTGTGCAAAAGAGGAGAGAGAGTAGTCTGAATTGAGTTAGGAAACACCTGGGAGCTTTCCTTTCAGTTATTGGACTTATAGTAGCCAGCTGTGAGTCTCTTCCAAGCTTGATGACATCACATCTGTAGCAATTCCACATTCTGAGAGAGAACTACATCTTCTGCTTTGAAGGATCAAGCTTACCAATGTTGATGGGAACCCACTTGCTTGGGTCAAGCAATGCTTTGTGAAAGCAGCTATTAGCTTTAATCTCAGACCTTCCCTAAGAACATTGTGAGGAGTGACCCAAGCACCCTGCCAGTAGCCTCAGCACTGAACTTCTCTCCACAACTAGGAAACTGCATTCTGTAGTTCTTTTAAACCTCGTCCAGGGAGGGAGAAGTCAACATAAGGAGACTCTTACAACAGCATGTATAGGAAGAAAATGAATTTATATTGATGGTCGACTGTTATCTCGACTGATCTTGCTATTTAATAACTGCCTTTAACACGAAAGAAGTATGTAAAACATTTTTAGAAGGATGTCTCCAATGGCATTTTTACATGTCTTAGTCTTCATAGGTTCCTTTTTGGTCTAATTGGAAGGTTGAAAACTAGAAAAAGTGAGCGTGAATACTCAATAAAAAAAATCTCCACCTGATCTTACGCTTTTCCTTGAATTAATGGTAAGACCCCATTTTTACATATCACTTCATTTAAAGAATGCTGGCCACACATATTAGTTTGCCTCTTCAACAGTCAGACATGTTTCGGCAGTGGTTCTGTCATTTTTTTTTTTTGAAAAATCAAGAGATGTTATTTTTTCATGGAGATGCTCATTAATGTAAATAAAATTGATGATTCTGAAATGCCAAAATTGCATTTTCCTGCCAAAAGTGAACTGTAGACAGATGGTTGTGCAAAAGTGGAGAGAGAGTAGTCTGAATTAAGTTAGGAAACACCTGGGAGCTTTCCTTTCAGTTATTGGACTTATAGTAGCCAGGGGTGAGTCTCTTCCAAGCTTGATGACATCACATCTGTAGCAATTCCACATTTTGAGAGAGAACTACATCTTCTGCTTTGAAGGATCAAGCTTACCAATGTTGATGGGAACCCACTTGCTTGGGTCAAGCAATGCTTTGTGAAAGCAGCTATTAAGCTTTAATCTCAGACCTTCCCTGAGAACATTGTGAGGAGTGACCCAAGCACCCTGCCAGTAGCCTCAGCACTGAACTTCTCACCACAACTAGGAAACTGAATTCTGTAGTTCTTTTAAACCTCGTCCAGGGAGGGAGAAGTCAACATAAGGAGACTCTTACAACAGCATGTATAGGAAGAAAATGAATTTATATTGATGGTCGACTGTTATCTCGACTGATCTTGCTATTTAATAACTGCCTTTAACACGAAAGAAGTATGTAAAACATTTTTAGAAGGATGTCTCCAATGGCATTTTTACATGTCTTAGTCTTCATAGGTTCCTTTTTGGTCTAATTGGAAGGTTGAAAACTAGAAAAAGTGAGCGTGAATACTCAATAAAAAAAATCTCCACCTGATCTTACGCTTTTCCTTGAAAAAATGGTAAGACCCCATTTTTACATATCACTTCATTTAAAGAATGCTGGCCACACATATTAGTTTGCCTCTTCAACAGTCAGACATGTTTCGGCAGTGGTTCTGTCATTTTTTTTTTTTGAAAAATCAAGAGATGTTATTTTTTCATGGAGATGCTCATTAATGTAAATAAAATTGATGATTCTGAAATGCCAAAATTGAATTTTCCTGCCAAAAGTGAACTGTAGACAGATGGTTGTGCAAAAGTGGAGAGAGAGTAGTCTGAATTAAGTTAGGAAACACCTGGGAGCTTTCCTTTCAGTTATTGGACTTATAGTAGCCAGTAGTGATGGCCGAACGGTTCGCCCGGCGGTCGTTTCGCGGCGAATTTCCGACATTCGCGGTCCGCACGTTCGAACGCCTTTTTCCGTCGTTCGCCGCGGCGGACTTACGTGTTTAATGTATACAAGAACTTTAACCTTTGGTGACACGTTTATCATGTGATACAGGACAGCCAATTGAGACATGACAGCACATGGACACTTGTACATTCCCCCTAACCTATAAATACACCCGATCCGGTGGCCATTTTACATTCTTTCTTCTGTTACGATAGGGACAGGTTCCTGTGTGGAGTAGGGAGAGATAAACCACTAGCTATTTGGTACACAAAAGTTCTTTTCAGGACTGGTATAGGTGTTAGGTGTTGATAGGTTTGCTGTGCTGCTGATTCTTGCAGCAGCCTGAGTGTCTTTTGTTAGTTTAGAGAAAGGGAAAGGACGGTGTATGCTACAGGGACAGCCAGATTAGTCTTTCATCATCATCATCATCATCATCATCATTAGCTGTTACTATCAAGGTCCACAAAAGAGCTGTTCCAGTAACCACTAATCGTTCTCTTTTTTTGCCAATTTGTATAGGGACAGGAAGGAAGCAGTGTTGTCAGGCAGTGAGGGTAATTTTAAAGACTTGCTGTTATTATTAGTTCCACAAAGGTTCTTTTCAGGACTGGTATCAGTGGTACAGTAATAGGCTTGTACATGTATAATATTCTTTCTTCCAAATATAGAAAGGATATTATACTTGACTGCTGCCCTTCTGCTGCAGTCTGCTAAACATTCACAACTCACTTGTTCCACAAAAGTTCTTATAAGGACTGGTAACTTGGTATAGGGTGCTACGGTACATAGGCTTGAGTGCGGTACAGTCTGCTGTTCTGTAAGGACCGCTATCGGTCCACAATAGATAGGGTTGACGTGCACCACTGCTGACCGCTGCCCTATACTGCAGCAGTCCTTCAGCGGTATAGGGACTGACGTACAGTCTGCTAAACACTAATACACAACCTGCTTGGTCCACAAAAGTTCTTATAAGGACTGGTAACTTGGTATAGGGTGCTACGGTACATAGGCTTGAGTGCGGTACAGTCTGCTGTTCTGTAAGGACCGCTATCGGTCCACAATAGATAGGGTTGACGTGCACCACTGCTGACCGCTGCCCTATACTGCAGCAGTCCTTCAGCGGTATAGGGACTGACGTACAGTCTGCTAAACACTAATACACAACCTGCTTGGTCCACAAAAGTTCTTATAAGGACTGGTAACTTGGTATAGGGTGCTACGGTACATAGGCTTGAGTGCGGTACAGTCTGCTGTTCTGTAAGGACCGCTATAGGTCCACAATAGATAGGGTTGACGTGCACCACTGCTGACCGCTCACCTATACTGCAGCAGTCCTTCAGCGGTATAGGGACTGACGTACAGTCTGCTAATCACTAACACACAACCTGCTTGTTCCACAAAAGTTCTTATAAGGACTGGTAACTTGGTATAGGGTGCTACGGTACATAGGCTTGAGTGCGGTACAGTCTGCTGTTCTGTAAGGACCGCTATCGGTCCACAATAGATAGGGTTGACGTGCACCACTGCTGACCGCTGCCCTATACTGCAGCAGTCCTTCAGCGGTATAGGGACTGACGTACAGTCTGCTAAACACTAATACACAACCTGCTTGGTCCACAAAAGTTCTTATAAGGACTGGTAACTTGGTATAGGGTGCTACGGTACATAGGCTTGAGTGCGGTACAGTCTGCTGTTCTGTAAGGACCGCTATAGGTCCACAATAGATAGGGTTGACGTGCACCACTGCTGACCGCTCACCTATACTGCAGCAGTCCTTCAGCGGTATAGGGACTGACGTACAGTCTGCTAATCACTAACACACAACCTGCTTGTTCCACAAAAGTTCTTATAAGGACTGGTAACTTGGTATAGGGTGCTACGGTACATAGGCTTGAGTGCGGTACAGTCTGCTGTTCTGTAAGGACCGCTATCGGTCCACAATAGATAGGGTTGACGTGCACCACTGCTGACCGCTGCCCTATACTGCAGCAGTCCTTCAGCGGTATAGGGACTGACGTACAGTCTGCTAAACACTAATACACAACCTGCTTGGTCCACAAAAGTTCTTATAAGGACTGGTAACTTGGTATAGGGTGCTACGGTACATAGGCTTGAGTGCGGTACAGTCTGCTGTTCTGTAAGGACCGCTATCGGTCCACAATAGATAGGGTTGACGTGCACCACTGCTGACCGCTGCCCTATACTGCAGCAGTCCTTCAGCGGTATAGGGACTGACGTACAGTCTGCTAAACACGAATACACAACCTGCTTGGTCCACAAAAGTTCTTATAAGGACTGGTAACTTGGTATAGGGTGCTACGGTACATAGGCTTGAGTGCGGTACAGTCTGCTGTTCTGTAAGGACCGCTATAGGTCCACAATAGATAGGGTTGACGTGCACCACTGCTGACCGCTCACCTATACTGCAGCAGTCCTTCAGCGGTATAGGGACTGACGTACAGTCTGCTAATCACTAACACACAACCTGCTTGTTCCACAAAAGTTCTTATAAGGACTGGTAACTTGGTATAGGGTGCTACGGTACATAGGCTTGAGTGCGGTACAGTCTGCTGTTCTGTAAGGACCGCTATCGGTCCACAATAGATAGGGTTGACGTGCACCACTGCTGACCGCTGCCCTATACTGCAGCAGTCCTTCAGCGGTATAGGGACTGACGTACAGTCTGCTAAACACTAATACACAACCTGCTTGGTCCACAAAAGTTCTTATAAGGACTGGTAACTTGGTATAGGGTGCTACGGTACATAGGCTTGAGTGCGGTACAGTCTGCTGTTCTGTAAGGACCGCTATCGGTCCACAATAGATAGGGTTGACGTGCACCACTGCTGACCGCTGCCCTATACTGCAGCAGTCCTTCAGCGGTATAGGGACTGACGTACAGTCTGCTAAACACGAATACACAACCTGCTTGGTCCACAAAAGTTCTTATAAGGACTGGTAACTTGGTATAGGGTGCTACGGTACATAGGCTTGAGTGCGGTACAGTCTGCTGTTCTGTAAGGACCGCTATCGGTCCACAATAGATAGGGTTGACGTGCACCACTGCTGACCGCTCACCTATACTGCAGCAGTCCTTCAGCGGTATAGGGACTGACGTACAGTCTGCTAATCACTAACACACAACCTGCTTGTTCCACAAAAGTTCTTATAAGGACTGGTAACTTGGTATAGGGTGCTACGGTACATAGGCTTGAGTGCGGTACAGTCTGCTGTTCTGTAAGGACCGCTATAGGTCCACAATAGATAGGGTTGACGTGCACCACTGCTGACCGCTCACCTATACTGCAGCAGTCCTTCAGCGGTATAGGGACTGACGTACAGTCTGCTAATCACTAACACACAACCTGCTTGTTCCACAAAAGTTCTTATAAGGACTGGTAACTTGGTATAGGGTGCTACGGTACATAGGCTTGAGTGCGGTACAGTCTGCTGTTCTGTAAGGACCGCTATCGGTCCACAATAGATAGGGTTGACGTGCACCACTGCTGACCGCTGCCCTATACTGCAGCAGTCCTTCAGCGGTATAGGGACTGACGTACAGTCTGCTAAACACTAATACACAACCTGCTTGGTCCACAAAAGTTCTTATAAGGACTGGTAACTTGGTATAGGGTGCTACGGTACATAGGCTTGAGTGCGGTACAGTCTGCTGTTCTGTAAGGACCGCTATGGGTCCACAATAGATAGGGTTGACGTGCACCACTGCTGACCGCTGCCCTATACTGCAGCAGTCCTTCATCGGTATAGGGACTAAGAGTTTTGTCACAGGGTCATTTAAAAAATGACAGGCAGAGGAAGAGGCAGGCCCTTCCGCAGGGGTGGTAGGGGTAGGGCAGGAGCAACAGGCTTGAGCCAAAGTGGGAAGTTGCAGAAGGTGCGTTCAATTACTTTAAAGGATGCACCAGACTTGGTTGAGTGGCTCGCTCAGCCTTACTCTTCTGCACCCTCCTCATCCTCTCGATCTGCACCCTCTTCTTCACTCTCTGCTATGTGCACCCCCAAAGACACTACCACCAACAACACGACCACCACCACCACCACCACATACCTTCCGCTTGAGTCACTGGAATTATTTTCCGATCCATATCAAGAGGACATTTCTGATGCGCAGCCACTCTTGGTATTGGATCAGGAAGAGGAGGTAGCAACAAGCGCTACTCAGCAGTCTGACGCCAGTACCCAGATCAGCCCAAGGAGGAGGTTGGTCCCCGGTGTTGCTGCCTACTCCGAGATCTCTACTTATAGCGGTGGGGAAGGTGACGTTGATGATGACGTGTCTAGTGATGTCACGTGGGTGCCCACAAGAGAGGAAGAGGAGGGGAGTTCAGAGGGAGATATGGACCAGCAGATAGGGAGGAGAAGCAGCAATGACTTACATTGCACAGCAGGGACAAAGCAGACTGCAAATGTATCAGGAGCGAGTCATCGACCATGTACGGTCACATCTGGCGCTCCCAGGACACCGGCACATGGCTCCGCAGTGTGGGCTTTTTTTAACGTGTCCGCTGCTGACAATAGCGTTGCCATCTGCAATCTTTGCAGTCAACGCGTTAGTCGCGGTAAGCCCAATACTCACCTAGGGACGACCGCCTTAAGAAGGCACATGAGCAGCCATCACCGAGCCCAGTGGGAGCAACGGAACACACAAAGCCACACTGCAGGCTCTCACCGTCCAGCCTCGTCTTCTACTTCTCCTTCTCCTCTCTCCTCACAATTGTCCTCCACTCCACCTTCCATCACGCCAAGCTCACATTTTTCTGCAAAAAGGCAGGCTTCCGTGGGCCTAATGTTTGAGCGTAAAAAAATGATGACGCCGGATAACCCTCTTGCCCAACGGTTGGCGGCTGGCTTGTCAGAACTCATAGCCCGCCAACTACTGCCATATAAACTGGTGGACTCGGAGGCCTTTCGCAAATTTGTGGCCATTGGAACACCACAATGGAAGGTCCCAGGAAGGAAGTATTTCTCAGAGAAGGGCATCCCAGAGCTATATGGCCATGTTCAGCGGCAAGTGAATGTATCTCTGGCACACAGTGTCGGTGCCAAGATACATCTGACCACAGACACGTGGTCTAGCAAACACGGGCAGGGAAGGTATATCAGTTTTACTGCCCACTGGGTGAACCTTCTGACGGCCGTCAAGCATGTAACCCGTGGCACCCGTGTAGATTTGGTTTTACCGCCACGGATTGCATGCAGGCCTGACTCTTCTTCTCCTCCTCCTACTCCATCCTCCTCCCTCTCCTCCTCAGCTGCCTCCTCCTTTTCCGCTGCTAGCGTCTCTTCCGCTGCACCGCCCAAGCTCCCCAGAACCTATTCCACATGCCAGGTGAGACGTTGCCATGCCGTGCTGCGTCTGTTGTGCCTGGAAGCAAAGAGCCACACTGGCCCGGCACTCCTTTCAGCTTTGCGTTCACAGGCAGATGAGTGGCTAACACCGCTCAATTTGACAGTTGGTAAAGTGGTGTGTGACAACGGTGCCAATCTGCTTAGCGCATTGAAACAGGGCAAAATCACGCACGTGCCGTGCATGGCACACGTCTTAAACTTGGTCGTGCAGCGATTCCTTGTCAAATACCCTGGGGTCCAGGACATCTTGCGGCAGGCAAGGAAAATCTCGGCCCATTTCAGAAGATCTTACACGGCCATGGCTCGCCTTGCTGACATTCAGCGGCGACACCATCTGCCGGTCAGACGTCTTATTTGCGATTGCCCGACGCGATGGAACTCAACCTTCTATATGCTTGATAGGCTGCTCCAGCAGAAACGTGCAGTTAACGTCTACCTGTATGAACTCTGCGAAAGAAACGGTTCTGGGGAGCTGGGTTTTTTTTCACCGCGCCAGTGGCTGCTCATGCGCGACACATGCAGACTTCTGCGGCCATTTGAGGAGATCACCAAACTGGTCAGTCGCAGCCATGGCGCCATCAGTGACATGGTACCTTATGCCTTCTTTCTGGAGCGTGCATTGCGTCGTGTCATTGATCAGGCTGTGGAGGAGCAGGAGCGGGAAGATGAGGAAGTCGCAATGCTGGATGAATTCCCAGGGGGGGCTACTCTATCTGAGACAAGTCAACAACAGGAGTCTGATGAGGAGTCAGAGGAGGATGGTGCCGGGGCGGATGAGCAGGAGCAAGAAGAGCATGCTTTAAACCTTTCTGGGATCCCTGTTGTGCGAGGATGGGGAGAGGAGAATGAAGAGGACGACATTATCCTGGATGATGAGCAGGAGCCAGGCCACCACACCGCTTCCACTTTAGTGCAAATGGGGGCCTTCATGCTCCAGTGTTTTAATAGGGACCCCCGTATAAAAAGCATGAGGGTCAAGGACCAGTACTGGGTGGCAACGTACTTAGACCCCCGGTACAAACACAAAATGGCGGAAATGTTACCGCCGTCGCAGAGGGCTGTCAGAATGCAGCACTTCCAGGCCTTGCTTCGAGAAATGCTGCATTCTGCTTTTGCGTGCGCTGGCAGAGGAGCAATTCCCACTCCCAGAGAAGGATTTGCGGGTACCAATCCAACAGCGCCTGCAAGAAGAGGCCGGTTTGAAGATGTGTTGGTGACTTCGGATATGAGGTCATTCTTTCAGCCGACCCATCGACAGGTGTCATCCGGATCCAGCATCAGGGAACGCCTAGACCGTCAGGTGTCCGACTACATTGGGTTAACGGCCGATGTGGACGCTCTGAGGAGTGATGAACCCCTAGACTACTGGGTGGGCAGGCTTGACCTCTGGCCAGAGCTTGCCCAATTTGCAATCGAACTGTTGGCTTGCCCCTCATCCAGTGTCCTGTCCGAAAGGACGTTCAGCGCAGCAGGGGGGATTGTGACCGATAAGCGTACTCGCCTAGCTCACCACAGTGTTAACTACCTCACATTTCTAAAAATGAATGAGGCATGGATCTCGGAGGAATTCAACACATGTGACCAGTAGACCATGTATATGTCTATAAACTATTTTTTTAATCAAGCACACAGACCTTCTTAATTCATTTGGCTCACTTCCTTGACCCAAAAAAGCACACCGTACTATATGCCCCTACCCTCCTCTTTGAAGAGGTTGAGCGGTGTCATATTTCTACTGGGGCTGCTTATGATATCCCTGTGCTGTGCTGACTTCCTCCTGGGGGTTCTTATTATGAAGAGATCACACTATCCCTGTGCTGTGCTGACTTCCTCCTGGGGGTTCTTATTATGAGGGGATCACACCATCCCTGTGCTGTGCTGACTTCCTCCTGGGGCTGCTTACGGTGCTGCTGTCAGTGCTGTATGTCACGGTGCTGCTGTCAGCGCTGTATGTCACGGTGCTGCTGTCAGCGCTGTATGTCACGGTGCTGCTGTCAGCGCTGTATGTCACGGTGCTGCTGTCAGCGCTGTATGTCACGGTGCTGCTGTCAGCGCTGTATGTCACGGTGCTGCTGTCAGCGCTGTATGTCACGGTGCTGCTGTCAGCGCTGTATGTCACGGTGCTGCTGTCAGCGCTGTATGTCACGGTGCTGCTGTCAGTGCTCTGTATTACGGTGCTGCTGTCAGATGCCTCTATCACGGTGCATGTGTCATTCCGGTATGTCACGCTGCTGGTGATCATCTCCTGCACCCTCTTCTTTGCCTACCCTGGTCCCTGACCTTCCCTCTCCTCCATTGCCTTCATTAGCTCCATAGTCCTGAATTGTTAGAACAATTTCCCAAATAAAATAAAAATGCTTGTAGTTATCGATCCCAAATTCACCTCATACATGTATTATGTCATTGTCCAGATGGTGGGACTACGTTTTACCCCCTAATAATTACCACGTGGCCGCAAATTCGACATGAAGGTTTGCAAAGTTCGCCTCCCATTGAAGTCAATGGGGCCCGCGGCGAACGTTCGGTTTCGCGAACGTTTGGGTCCGTTCGCATTTCGCGTTCGCGAAACGTCCCGTCGGAAGTTCGTCCATCACTAGTAGCCAGGGGTGAGTCTCTTCCAAGCTTGATGACATCACATCTGTAGCAATTCCACATTCTGAGAGAGAACTACGTCTTCTGCTTTGAAGGATCAAGCTTACCAATGTTGATGGGAACCCACTTGCTTGGGTCAAGAAATGCTTTGTGAAAGCAGCTATTAGCTTTAATCTCAGACCTTCCCTGAGAACATTGTGAGGAGTGACCCAAGCACCCTGCTAGTAGCCTCAGCACTGAACTTCTCTCCACATCTAGGAAACTGCATTCTGTAGTTCTTTTAAACCTCGTCCAGGGAGGGAGAAGTCAACATAAGGAGACTCTTACAACAGCATGTATAGGAAAAAAATGAATTTATATTGATGGTCGACTGTTATCTCGACTGATCTTGCTATTTAATAACTGCCTTTAACACAAAAGAAGTATGTAAAACATTTTTAGAAGGATGTCTCCAATGGCATTTTTACATGTCTTAGTCTTCATAGGTTCCTTTTTGGTCTAATTGGAAGGTTGAAAACTAGAAAAAGTGAGCGTGAATACTCAATAAAAAAAATCTCCACCTGATCTTACGCTTTTCCTTGAATTAATGGTAAGACCCCATTTTTACATATCACTTCATTTAAAGAATGCTGGCCACACATATTAGTTTGCCTCTTCAACAGTCATACATGTTTCGGCAGTGGTTCTGTCATTTTTCTTTTTGAAAAATCAAGAGATGTTTTTTTTTCATGTAGATGCTCATTAATGTAAATAAAATTGATGATTCTGAAATGCCAAAATTGCATTTTCCAGCCAAAAGTGAACTGTAGACAGATGGTTGTGCAAAAGTGGAGAGAGAGTAGTCTGAATTAAGTTAGGAAACACCTGGGAGCTTTCCTTTCAGTTATTGGACTTATAGTAGCCAGGGGTGAGTCTCTTCCAAGCTTGATGACATCACATCTGTAGCAATTCCACATTCTGAGAGAGAACTATGTCTTCTGCTTTGAAGGATCAAGCTTACCAATGTTGATGGGAACCCACTTGCTTGGGTCAAGAAATGCTTTGTGAAAGCAGCTATTAGCTTTAATCTCAGACCTTCCCTGAGAACATTGTGAGGAGTGACCCAAGCACCCTGCCAGTAGCCTCAGCACTGAACTTCTCTCCACAACTAGGAAACTCCATTCTGTAGTTCTTTTAAACCTCGTCCAGGGAGGGAGAAGTCAACATAAGGAGACTCTTACAACAGCATGTATAGGAAGAAAATGAATTTATATTGATGGTCGACTGTTATCTCAACTGATCTTGCTATTTAATAACTGCCTTTAACACGAAAGAAGTATGTAAAACATTTTTAGAAGGATGTCTCCAATGGCATTTTTACATGTCTTAGTCTTCATAGGTTCCTTTTTGATCTAATTGGAAGGTTGAAAACTAGAAAAAGTGAGCGTGAATACTCAATTAAAAAAATCTCCACCTGATCTTACGCTTTTCCTTGAAAAAATGGTAAGACCCCATTTTTACATATCACTTCATTTAAAGAATGCTGGCCACACATATTAGTTTGCCTCTTCAACAGTCAGACATGTTTCGGCAGTGGTTCTGTCATTTTTTTTTTTGAAAAATCAAGAGATGTTATTTTTTCATGGAGATGCTCATTAATGTAAATAAAATTGATGATTCTGAAATGCCAAAATTGCATTTTCCTGCCAAAAGTGAACTGTAGACAGATGGTTGTGAAAAAGTGGAGAGAGAGTAGTCTGAATTAAGTTAGGAAACACCTGGGAGCTTTCCTTTCAGTTATTGGACTTATAGTAGCCAGGGGTGAGTCTCTTCCAAGCTTGATGACATCACATCTGTGGCAATTCCACATTCTGAGAGAGAACTAAGTCTTCTGCTTTGAAGGATCAAGCTTACCAATGTTGATGGGAACCCACTTGCTTGGGTCAAGCAATGCTTTGTGAAAGCAGCTATTAGCTTTAATCTCAGACCTTCCCTCAGAACATTGTGAGGAGTAACCCAAGCACCCTGCCAGTAGCCTCAGCACTGAACTTCTCTCCACAACTAGGAAACTGCATTCTGTAGTTCTTTTAAACCTCGTCCAGGGAGGGAGAAGTCAACATAAGGAGACTCTTACAACAGCATGTATAGGAAGAAAATGAATTTATATTGATGGTCGACTGTTATCTCGACTGATCTTGCTATTTAATAACTGCCTTTAACACAAAAGAAGTATGTAAAACATTTTTAGAAGGATGTCTCCAATGGCATTTTTACATGTCTTAGTCTTCATAGGTTCCTTTTTGGTCTAATTGGAAGGTTGAAAACTAGAAAAAGTGAGCGTAAATACTCAATAAAAAAAATCTCCACCTGATCTTACGTTTTTCCTTGAAAAAATGGTAAGACCCCATTTTTACATATCACTTCATTTAAAGAATGCTGGCCACACATATTAGTTTGCCTCTTCAACAGTCAGACATGTTTCGGCAGTGGTTCTGTCATTTTTTTTTTTGAAAAAATCAAGAGATGTTATTTTTTCATGGAGATGCTCATTAATGTAAATAAAATTGATGATTCTGAAATGCCAAAATTGCATTTTCCTGCCAAAAGTGAACTGTAGACAGATGGTTGTGCAAAAGTGGGGAGAGAGTAGTCTGAATTAAGTTAGGAAACACCTGGGAGCTTTCCTTTCAGTTATTGGACTTATAGTAGCCAGGGGTGAGTCTCTTCCAAGCTTGATGACATCACATCTGTAGCAATTCCACATTCTGAGAGAGAACTATGTCTTCTGCTTTGAAGGATCAAGCTTACCAATGTTGATGGGAACCCACTTGCTTGGGTCAAGAAATGCTTTGTGAAAGCAGCTATTAGCTTTAATCTCAGACCTTCCCTGAGAACATTGTGAGGAGTGACCCAAGCACCCTGCCAGTAGCCTTAGCACTGAACTTCTCTCCACAACTAGGAAACTCCATTCTGTAGTTCTTTTAAACCTCGTCCAGGGAGGGAGAAGTCAACATAAGGAGACTCTTACAACAGCATGTATAGGAAGAAAATGAATTTATATTGATGGTCGACTGTTATCTCGACTGATCTTGCTATTTAATAACTGCCTTTAACACGAAAGAAGTATGTAAAACATTTTTAGAAGGATGTCTCCAATGGCATTTTTACATGTCTTAGTCTTCATAGGTTCCTTTTTGGTCTAATTGGAAGGTTGAAAACTAGAAAAAGTGAGCGTGAATACTCAATAAAAAAAATCTCCACCTGATCTTACGCTTTTCCTTGAATTAATGGTAAGACCCCATTTTTACATATCACTTCATTTAAAGAATGCTGGCCACACATATTAGTTTGCCTCTTCAACAGTCAGACATGTTTCGGCAGTGGTTCTGTCATTTTTTTTTTTTGAAAAATCAAGAGATGTTATTTTTTCATGGAGATGCTCATTAATGTAAATAAAATTGATGATTCTGAAATGCCAAAATTGCATTTTCCTGCCAAAAGTGAACTGTAGACAGATGGTTGTGCAAAAGTGGAGAGAGAGTAGTCTGAATTAAGTTAGGAAACACCTGGGAGCTTTCCTTTCAGTTATTGGACTTATAGTAGCCAGGGGTGAGTCTCTTCCAAGCTTGATGACATCACATCTGTAGCAATTCCACATTTTGAGAGAGAACTACATCTTCTGCTTTGAAGGATCAAGCTTACCAATGTTGATGGGAACCCACTTGCTTGGGTCAAGCAATGCTTTGTGAAAGCAGCTATTAAGCTTTAATCTCAGACCTTCCCTGAGAACATTGTGAGGAGTGACCCAAGCACCCTGCCAGTAGCCTCAGCACTGAACTTCTCTCCACAACTAGGAAACTGAATTCTGTAGTTCTTTTAAACCTCGTCCAGGGAGGGAGAAGTCAACATAAGGAGACTCTTACAACAGCATGTATAGGAAGAAAATGAATTTATATTGATGGTCGACTGTTATCTCGACTGATCTTGCTATTTAATAACTGCCTTTAACACAAAAGAAGTATGTAAAACATTTTTAGAAGGATGTCTCCAATGGCATTTTTACATGTCTTAGTCTTCATAGGTTCCTTTTTGGTCTAATTGGAAGGTTGAAAACTAGAAAAAGTGAGCGTGAATACTCAATAAAAAAAATCTCCACCTGATCTTACGCTTTTCCTTGAAAAAATGGTAAGACCCCATTTTTACATATCACTTCATTTAAAGAATGCTGGCCACACATATTAGTTTGCCTCTTCAACAGTCAGACATGTTTCGGCAGTGGTTCTGTCATTTTTTTTTTGAAAAATCAAGAGATGTTATTTTTTCATGGAGATGCTCATTAATGTAAATAAAATTGATGATTCTGAAATGCCAAAATTGCATTTTCCTGCCAAAAGTGAACTGTAGACAGATGGTTGTGCAAAAGCGGAGAGAGAGTAGTCTGAATTAAGTTAGGAAACACCTGGGAGCTTTCCTTTCAGTTATTGGACTTATAGTAGCCAGCTGTGAGTCTCTTCCAAGCTTGATGACATCACATCTGTAGCAATTCCACATTCTGAGAGAGAACTACATCTTCTGCTTTGAAGGATCAAGCTTACCAATGTTGATGGGAACCCACTTGCTTGGGTCAAGCAATGCTTTGTGAAAGCAGCATTTAGTTTTAATCTCAGACCTTCCCTGAGAACATTGTGAGGAGTGACCCAAGCACCCTGCCAGTAGCCTCAGCACTGAACTTCTCTCCACAACTAGGAAACTGCATTCTGTAGTTCTTTTAAACCTCGTGCAGGGAGGGAGAAGTCAACATAAGGAGACTCTTACAACAGCATGTATAGGAAGAAAATGAATTTATATTGATGGTCGACTGTGATCTCGACTGATCTTGCTATTTAATAACTGCCTTTAACACAAAAGAAGTATGTAAAACATTTTTAGAAGGATGTCTCCAATGGCATTTTCACATGTCTTAGTCTTCATAGGTTCCTTTTTGGTCTAATTGGAAGGTTGAAAACTAGAAAAAGTGAGCGTGAATACTCAATAAAAAAAATCTCCACCTGATCTTACGCTTTTCCTTGAATTAATGGTAAGACCCCATTTTTACATATCACTTCATTTAAAGAATGCTGGCCACACATATTAGTTTGCCTCTTCAACAGTCATACATGTTTCGGCAGTGGTTCTGTCATTTTTCTTTTTGAAAAATCAAGAGATGTTTTTTTTTCATGTAGATGCTCATTAATGTAAATAAAATTGATGATTCTGAAATGCCAAAATTGCATTTTCCAGCCAAAAGTGAACTGTAGACAGATGGTTGTGCAAAAGTGGAGAGAGAGTAGTCTGAATTAAGTTAGGAAACACCTGGGAGCTTTCCTTTCAGTTATTGGACTTATAGTAGCCAGGGGTGAGTCTCTTCCAAGCTTGATGACATCACATCTGTAGCAATTCCACATTCTGAGAGAGAACTATGTCTTCTGCTTTGAAGGATCAAGCTTACCAATGTTGATGGGAACCCACTTGCTTGGGTCAAGAAATGCTTTGTGAAAGCAGCTATTAGCTTTAATCTCAGGCCTTCCCTGAGAACATTGTGAGGAGTGACCCAAGCACCCTGCCAGTAGCCTCAGCACTGAACTTTTCTCCACAACTAGGAAACTCCATTCTGTAGTTCTTTTAAACCTCGTCCAGGGAGGGAGAAGTCAACATAAGGAGACTCTTACAACAGCATGTATAGGAAGAAAATGAATTTATATTGATGGTCGACTGTTATCTCAACTGATCTTGCTATTTAATAACTGCCTTTAACACGAAAGAAGTATGTAAAACATTTTTAGAAGGATGTCTCCAATGGCATTTTTACATGTCTTAGTCTTCATAGGTTCCTTTTTGATCTAATTGGAAGGTTGAAAACTAGAAAAAGTGAGCGTGAATACTCAATTAAAAAAATCTCCACCTGATCTTACGCTTTTCCTTGAAAAAATGGTAAGACCCCATTTTTACATATCACTTCATTTAAAGAATGCTGGCCACACATATTAGTTTGCCTCTTCAACAGTCAGACATGTTTCGGCAGTGGTTCTGTCATTTTTTTTTTTGAAAAATCAAGAGATGTTATTTTTTCATGGAGATGCTCATTAATGTAAATAAAATTGATGATTCTGAAAGGCCAAAATTGCATTTTCCTGCCAAAAGTGAACTGTAGACAGATGGTTGTGAAAAAGTGGAGAGAGAGTAGTCTGAATTAAGTTAGGAAACACCTGGGAGCTTTCCTTTCAGTTATTGGACTTATAGTAGCCAGGGGTGAGTCTCTTCCAAGCTTGATGACATCACATCTGTGGCAATTCCACATTCTGAGAGAGAACTAAGTCTTCTGCTTTGAAGGATCAAGCTTACCAATGTTGATGGGAACCCACTTGCTTGGGTCAAGCAATGCTTTGTGAAAGCAGCTATTAGCTTTAATCTCAGACCTTCCCTCAGAACATTGTGAGGAGTAACCCAAGCACCCTGCCAGTAGCCTCAGCACTGAACTTCTCTCCACAACTAGGAAACTGCATTCTGTAGTTCTTTTAAACCTCGTCCAGGGAGGGAGAAGTCAACATAAGGAGACTCTTACAACAGCATGTATAGGAAGAAAATGAATTTATATTGATGGTCGACTGTTATCTCGACTGATCTTGCTATTTAATAACTGCCTTTAACACAAAAGAAGTATGTAAAACATTTTTAGAAGGATGTCTCCAATGGCATTTTTACATGTCTTAGTCTTCATAGGTTCCTTTTTGGTCTAATTGGAAGGTTGAAAACTAGAAAAAGTGAGCGTAAATACTCAATAAAAAAAATCTCCACCTGATCTTACGTTTTTCCTTGAAAAAATGGTAAGACCCCATTTTTACATATCACTTCATTTAAAGAATGCTGGCCACACATATTAGTTTGCCTCTTCAACAGTCAGACATGTTTCGGCAGTGGTTCTGTCATTTTTTTTTTTGAAAAAATCAAGAGATGTTATTTTTTCATGGAGATGCTCATTAATGTAAATAAAATTGATGATTCTGAAATGCCAAAATTGCATTTTCCTGCCAAAAGTGAACTGTAGACAGATGGTTGTGCAAAAGTGGGGAGAGAGTAGTCTGAATTAAGTTAGGAAACACCTGGGAGCTTTCCTTTCAGTTATTGGACTTATAGTAGCCAGGGGTGAGTCTCTTCCAAGCTTGATGACATCACATCTGTAGCAATTCCACATTCTGAGAGAGAACTATGTCTTCTGCTTTGAAGGATCAAGCTTACCAATGTTGATGGGAACCCACTTGCTTGGGTCAAGAAATGCTTTGTGAAAGCAGCTATTAGCTTTAATCTCAGACCTTCCCTGAGAACATTGTGAGGAGTGACCCAAGCACCCTGCCAGTAGCCTTAGCACTGAACTTCTCTCCACAACTAGGAAACTCCATTCTGTAGTTCTTTTAAACCTCGTCCAGGGAGGGAGAAGTCAACATAAGGAGACTCTTACAACAGCATGTATAGGAAGAAAATGAATTTATATTGATGGTCGACTGTTATCTCAACTGATCTTGCTATTTAATAACTGCCTTTAACACGAAAGAAGTATGTAAAACATTTTTAGAAGGATGTCTCCAATGGCATTTTTACATGTCTTAGTCTTCATAGGTTCCTTTTTGATCTAATTGGAAGGTTGAAAACTAGAAAAAGTGAGCGTGAATACTCACTAAAAAAAATCTCCACCTGATCTTATGCTTTTCCTTGAAAAAATGGTAAGACCCCATTTTTACATATCACTTCATTTAAAGAATGCTGGCCACACATATTAGTTTGCCTCTTCAACAGTCAGACATGTTTCGGCAGTGGTTCTGTCATTTTTTTTTTGAAAAATCAAGAGATGTTATTTTTTCATGGAGATGCTCATTAATGTAAATAAAATTGATGATTCTGAAATGCCAAAATTGCATTTTCCTGCCAAAAGTGAACTGTAGACAGATGGTTGTGCAAAAGCGGAGAGAGAGTAGTCTGAATTAAGTTAGGAAACACCTGGGAGCTTTCCTTTCAGTTATTGGACTTATAGTAGCCAGCTGTGAGTCTCTTCCAAGCTTGATGACATCACATCTGTAGCAATTCCACATTCTGAGAGAGAACTACATCTTCTGCTTTGAAGGATCAAGCTTACCAATGTTGATGGGAACCCACTTGCTTGGGTCAAGCAATGCTTTGTGAAAGCAGCATTTAGTTTTAATCTCAGACCTTCCCTGAGAACATTGTGAGGAGTGACCCAAGCACCCTGCCAGTAGCCTCAACACTGAACTTCTCTCCACAACTAGGAAACTGCATTCTGTAGTTCTTTTAAACCTCGTGCAGGGAGGGAGAAGTCAACATAAGGAGACTCTTACAACAGCATGTATAGGAAGAAAATGAATTTATATTGATGGTCGACTGTGATCTCGACTGATCTTGCTATTTAATAACTGCCTTTAACACAAAAGAAGTATGTAAAACATTTTTAGAAGGATGTCTCCAATGGCATTTTCACATGTCTTAGTCTTCATAGGTTCCTTTTTGGTCTAATTGGAAGGTTGAAAACTAGAAAAAGTGAGTGTAAATACTCAATAAAAAAAATTTCCACCTGATCTTACGCTTTTCCTTGAAAAAATGGTAAGACCCCATTTTTACATATCACTTCATTTAAAGAACGCTGGCCACACATATTAGTTTGCCTCTTCAACAGTCAGACATGTTTCGGCAGTGGTTCTGTCATTTTTCTTTTTGAAAAATCAAGAGATGTTTTTTTTTTATGTAGATGCTCATTAATGTAAATACAATTGATGATTCTAAAAGGCCAAAATTGCATTTTCCTGCCAAAAGTGAACTGTAGACAGATGGTTGTGCCAAAGTCGAGAGAGAGTAGTTGGAACTGAGTTAGGAAACAAGTGGGAGCTTTCCTTTCAGTTATTGGACTTATAGTAGCCAGCTGAGGAGTCTCTTCCAAGCTTGATGACATCACATCTGTAGCAATTCCACATTCTGAGAGAGAACTACATCTTCTGCTTTGAAGGATCAGGCTTACCAATGTTGATGGGAACCCACTTGCTAGTGTCAAGTAATGCTTTGGGAAAGCAGCTATTTAGCTTTAATCTCAGACCTTCCCTGAGAACATTGTGAGGAGTAATACAAGCACCTTGCCAGTAGCCTCAGCACTGAACTTCTCTCCACAACTAGGAAACTGCATTCTGTAGTTCTTTTAAACCTCCTCCAGGGAGGGTGAAGTCAACATAAGGAGACTCTTACAACAGCATGTATAGGAAGAAAATGAATTTATATTGATGGTCCACTGTTATCTCGACTGATCTTGCTATTTAATAACTGCCTTTAACACGAAAGAAGTATGTAAAACATTTTTAGAAGGATGTCTCCAATGGCATTTTTACATGTCTTCGTCTTCATAGGTTCCTTTTTGGTCTAATTGGAAGGTTGAAAACTAGAAAAAGTGAGCGTGAATACTCAATAAAAAAAATCTCCACCTGATCTTACGCTTTTCCTTGAAAAAATGGTAAGACCCCATTTTTACATATCACTTCATTTAAAGAATGCTGGCCACACATATTAGTTTGCCTCTTCAACAGTCAGACATGTTTCGGCAGTGGTTCTGTCATTTTTTTTTTGAAAAATCAAGAGATGTTATTTTTTCATGGAGATGCTCATTAATGTAAATAAAATTGATGATTCTGAAATGCCAAAATTGCATTTTCCTGCCAAAAGTGAACTGTAGACAGATGGTTGTGCAAAAGCGGAGAGAGAGTAGTCTGAATTAAGTTAGGAAACACCTGGGAGCTTTCCTTTCAGTTATTGGACTTATAGTAGCCAGCTGTGAGTCTCTTCCAAGCTTGATGACATCACATCTGTAGCAATTCCACATTCTGAGAGAGAACTACATCTTCTGCTTTGAAGGATCAAGCTTACCAATGTTGATGGGAACCCACTTGCTTGGGTCAAGCAATGCTTTGTGAAAGCAGCATTTAGTTTTAATCTCAGACCTTCCCTGAGAACATTGTGAGGAGTGACCCAAGCACCCTGCCAGTAGCCTCAGCACTGAACTTCTCTCCACAACTAGGAAACTGCATTCTGTAGTTCTTTTAAACCTCGTGCAGGGAGGGAGAAGTCAACATAAGGAGACTCTTACAACAGCATGTATAGGAAGAAAATGAATTTATATTGATGGTCGACTGTGATCTCGACTGATCTTGCTATTTAATAACTGCCTTTAACACAAAAGAAGTATGTAAAACATTTTTAGAAGGATGTCTCCAATGGCATTTTCACATGTCTTAGTCTTCATAGGTTCCTTTTTGGTCTAATTGGAAGGTTGAAAACTAGAAAAAGTGAGTGTAAATACTCAATAAAAAAAATTTCCACCTGATCTTACGCTTTTCCTTGAAAAAATGGTAAGACCCCATTTTTACATATCACTTCATTTAAAGAACGCTGGCCACACATATTAGTTTGCCTCTTCAACAGTCAGACATGTTTCGGCAGTGGTTCTGTCATTTTTCTTTTTGAAAAATCAAGAGATGTTTTTTTTTTATGTAGATGCTCATTAATGTAAATACAATTGATGATTCTAAAAGGCCAAAATTGCATTTTCCTGCCAAAAGTGAACTGTAGACAGATGGTTGTGCCAAAGTCGAGAGAGAGTAGTTGGAACTGAGTTAGGAAACAAGTGGGAGCTTTCCTTTCAGTTATTGGACTTATAGTAGCCAGCTGAGGAGTCTCTTCCAAGCTTGATGACATCACATCTGTAGCAATTCCACATTCTGAGAGAGAACTACATCTTCTGCTTTGAAGGATCAGGCTTACCAATGTTGATGGGAACCCACTTGCTAGTGTCAAGTAATGCTTTGGGAAAGCAGCTATTTAGCTTTAATCTCAGACCTTCCCTGAGAACATTGTGAGGAGTAATACAAGCACCTTGCCAGTAGCCTCAGCACTGAACTTCTCTCCACAACTAGGAAACTGCATTCTGTAGTTCTTTTAAACCTCCTCCAGGGAGGGTGAAGTCAACATAAGGAGACTCTTACAACAGCATGTATAGGAAGAAAATGAATTTATATTGATGGTCCACTGTTATCTCGACTGATCTTGCTATTTAATAACTGCCTTTAACACGAAAGAAGTATGTAAAACATTTTTAGAAGGATGTCTCCAATGGCATTTTTACATGTCTTCGTCTTCATAGGTTCCTTTTTGGTCTAATTGGAAGGTTGAAAACTAGAAAAAGTGAGCGTGAATACTCAATAAAAAAAATCTCCACCTGATCTTACGCTTTTCCTTGAAAAAATGGTAAGACCCCATTTTTACATATCACTTCATTTAAAGAATGCTGGCCACACATATTAGTTTGCCTCTTCAACAGTCAGATATGTTTCGGCAGTGGTTCTGTCATTTTTCTTTTTGAAAAATCAAGAGATGTTTTTTTTTATGTAGATGCTGATTAATGTAAATAAAATTGATGATTCTGAAATGCCAAAATTGCATTTTCCTGCCAAAAGTGAACTGTAGACAGATGGTTGTGCAAAAGTGGAGAGAGAGTAGTCTGAATTGAGTTAGGAAACACCTGGGAGCTTTCCTTTCAGTTATTGGACTTACAGTAGCCAGCTGTGAGTCTCTTCCAAGCTTGATGACATCACATCTGTGGCAATTCCACATTCTGAGAGAGAACTACATCTTCTGCTTTGAAGGATCAAGCTTACCAATGTTGATGGGAACCCACTTGCTTGGGTCAAGCAATGCTTTGTGAAAGCAGCATTTAGCTTTAATCTCAGACCTTCCCTGAGAACATTGTGAGGAGTGACCCAAGCACCCTGCCAGGAGCCTCAGCACTGAACTTCTCTCCACAAATAGGAAACTCAATTCTGTAGTTCTTTTAAACCTCGTGCAGGGAGGGAGAAGTCAACATAAGGAGACTCTTACAACAGCATGTATAGGAAGAAAATGAATTTATATTGATGGTCGACTGTGATCTCGACTGATCTTGCTATTTAATAACTGCCTTTAACACGAAAGAAGTATGTAAAACATTTTTAGAAGGATGTCTCCAATGGCATTTTCACATGTCTTAGTCTTCATAGGTTCCTTTTTGGTCTAATTGGAAGGTTGAAAACTAGAAAAAGTGAGTGTAAATACTCAATAAAAAAAATCTCCACCTGATCTTACGCTTTTCCTTGAAAAAATGGTAAGACCCCATTTTTACATATCACTTCATTTAAAGAACGCTGGCCACACATATTAGTTTGCCTCTTCAACAGTCAGACATGTTTCGGCAGTGGTTCTGTCATTTTTCTTTTTGAAAAATCAAGAGATGTTTTTTTTTTTATGTAGATGCTCATTAATGTAAATACAATTGATGATTCTAAAAGGCCAAAATTGCATTTTCCTGCCAAAAGTGAACTGTAGACAGATGGTTGAGCTAAAGTGGAGAGAGAGTAGTCTGAATTGAGTTAGGAAACACCTGGGAGCTTTCCTTTCAGTTATTGGACTTATAGTAGCCAGCTGTGAGTCTCTTCCAAGCTTGATGACATCACATCTGTAGCAATTCCACGTTCTGAAAGAGAACTACATCTTCTGCTTTGAAGGATCAAGCTTACCAATGTTGATGGGAACCCACTTGCTTGGGTCAAGCAATGCTTTGTGAAAGCAGCTATTAGCTTTAATCTCAGACCTTCCCTGAGAACATTGTGAGGAGAGACCAAAGCACCCTGCCAGTAGCCTCAGCACTGAACTTCTCTCCACAGCTAGGAAACTGCATTCTGTAGTTCTTTTAAACCTCGTCCAGGGAGGGAGAAGTCAACATAAGGAGACTCTTACAACAGCATGTATAGGAAGAAAATGAATTTATATTGATGGTCGACTGTTATCTCGACTGATCTTGCTATTTAATAACTGCCTTTAACACGAAAGAAGTATGTAAAACATTTTTAGAAGGATGTATCCAATGGCATTTTTACATGTCTTAGTCTTCATAGGTTCCTTTTTGGTCTAATTGGAAGGTTGAAAACTAGAAAAAGTGAGCGTGAATACTCAATAAAAAAAATCTCCACCTGATCTTACGCTTTTCCTTGAAAAAATGGTAAGACCCCATTTTTACATATCACTTCATTTAAAGAACGCTGACCACACATATTAGTTTGCCTCTTCAACAGTCAGACATGTTTCGGCAGTGGTTCTGTCATTTTTCTTTTTGAAAAATCAAGAGATGTTTTTTTTATGTAGATGCTCATTAATGTAAATAAAATTGATGATTCTGAAATGCCAAAATTGCATTTTCCTGCCTAAAGTGAACTGTAGACAGATGGTTGTGCAAAAGTGGTGAGAGAGTAGTGTGAATTGAGTTAGGAAACACCTGGGAGCTTTCCTTTCAGTTATTGGACTTATAGTAGCCAGGGGTGAGTCTCTTCCAAGCTTGATGACATCACATCTGTAGCAATTCCACATTCTGAGAGAGAACTACGTCTTCTGCTTTGAAGGATCAAGCTTACCAATGTTGATGGGAACCCACTTGCTTGGGTCAAGCAATGCTTTGTGAAAGCAGCTATTAGCTTTAATCTCAGACCTTTCCTGAGAACATTGTGAGGAGTGACCCAAGCACCCTGCCAGTAGCCTCAGCACTGAACTTCTCTCCACAACTAGGAAACTGCATTCTGTAGTTCTTTTAAACCTCGTCCAGGGAGGGAGAAGTCAACATAAGGAGACTCTTACAACAGCATGTATAGGAAGAAAATGAATTTATATTGATGGTCGACTGTTATCTCGACTGATCTTGCTATTTAATAACTGCCTTTAACACGAAAGAAGTATGTAAAACATTTTTAGAAGGATGTCTCCAATGGCATTTTTACATGTCTTAGTCTTCATAGGTTCCTTTTTGGTCTAATTGGAAGGTTGAAAACTAGAAAAAGTGAGCGTGAATACTCAATAAAAAAAATCTCCACCTGATCTTACGTTTTTCCTTGAAAAAATGGTAAGACCCCATTTTTACATATCACTTCATTTAAAGAATGCTGGCCACACATATTAGTTTGCCTCTTCAACAGTCAGACATGTTTCGGCAGTGGTTCTGTCATTTTTCTTTTTGAAAAATCAAGAGATGTTTTTTTTATGTAGATGCTCATTAATGTAAATAAAATTGATGATTCTGAAATGCCAAAATTGCATTTTCCTGCCAAAAGTGAACTGTAGACAGATGGTTGTGCAAAAGTGGAGAGAGAGTAGTGTGAATTGAGTTAGGAAACACCTGGGAGCTTTCCTTTCAGTTATTGGACTTATAGTAGCCAGCTGTGAGTCTCTTCCAAGCTTGATGACATCACATCTGTAGCAATTCCACATTCTGAGAGAGAACTACATCTTCTGCTTTGAAGGATCAAGCTTACCAATGTTGATGGGAACCCACTTGCTTGGGTCAAGCAATGCTTTGTGAAAGCAGCTATTAGCTTTAATCTCAGACCTTCCCTGAGAACATTGTGAGGAGTAACCCAAGCACCCTGCCAGTAGCCTCAGCACTGAACTTCTCTCCACAACTAGGAAACTGTGTTCTGTAGTTCTTTTAAACCTCGTCCAGGGAGGGAGAAGTCAACATAAGGAGACTCTTACAACAGCATGTATAGGAAGAAAATGAATTTATATTGATGGTCGACTGTTATCTCGACTGATCTTGCTATTTAATAACTGCCTTTAACACAAAAGAAGTATGTAAACATTTTTAGAAGGATGTCTCCAATGGCATTTTTACATGTCTTAGTCTTCATAGGTTCCGTTTTGATCTAATTGGAAGGTTGAAAACTAGAAAAAGTGAGCGTGAATACTCAATAAAAAAAATCTCCACCTGATCTTACGCTTTTCCTTGAAAAAATGGTAAGACCCCATTTTTACATATCACTTCATTTAAGGAATGCTGGCCACACATATTAGTTTGCCTCTTCAACAGTCAGACATGTTTTGGCAGTGGTTCTGTCATTTTTCTTTTTGAAAAATCAAGAGATGTTTTTTTTTTCATGTAGATGCTCATTAAAGTAAATAAAATTGATGATTCTGAAATGACAAAATTGCATTTTCCTGCCAAAAGTGAACTGTAGACAGATGATTGTGCAAAAGTGGAGAGAAAGTAGTCTGAATTGAGTTAGGAAACACCTGGGAGCTTTCCTTTCAGTTATTGGACTTATAGTAGCCAGCTGTGAGTCTTTTCCAAGCTTGATAACATCACATCTGTAACAATTCCACATTTTGAGAGAGAACTACATCTTCTGCTTTGAAGGATCAAGCTTACCAATGTTGATGGGAACCCACTTGCTTGGGTCAAGCAATGTTTTGTGAAAGCAGCTATTAGCTTTAATCTCAGACCTTCCCTGAGAACATTGTAAAGAGTGACCCAAGCACCCTGCCAGTAGCCTCAGCACTGAACTTCTCTCCACAGCTAGGAAACTGCATTCTGTAGTTCTTTTAAACCTCGTCCAGGGAGGGAGAAGTCAACATAAGGAGACTCTTACAACAGCATGTATAGGAAGAAAATGAATTTATATTGATGGTCGACTGTTATCTCGACTGATCTTGCTATTTAATAACTGCCTTTAACACGAAAGAAGTATGTAAAACATTTTTAGAAGGATGTATCCAATGGCATTTTTACATGTCTTAGTCTTCATAGGTTCCTTTTTGGTCTAATTGGAAGGTTGAAAACTAGAAAAAGTGAGCGTGAATACTCAATAAAAAAAATCTCCACCTGATCTTACGCTTTTCCTTGAAAAAATGGTAAGACCCCATTTTTACATATCACTTAATTTAAAGAACGCTGACCACACATATTAGTTTGCCTCTTCAACAGTCAGACATGTTTCGGCAGTGGTTCTGTCATTTTTCTTTTTGAAAAATCAAGAGATGTTTTTTTTATGTAGATGCTCATTAATGTAAATAAAATTGATGATTCTGAAATGCCAAAATTGCATTTTCCTGCCAAAAGTGAACTGTAGACAGATGGTTGTGCAAAAGTGGAGAGAGAGTAGTGTGAATTGAGTTAGGAAACACCTGGGAGCTTTCCTTTCAGTTATTGGACTTATAGTAGCCAGCTGTGAGTCTCTTCCAAGCTTGATGACATCACATCTGTAGCAATTCCACATTCTGAGAGAGAACTACATCTTCTGCTTTGAAGGATCAAGCTTACCAATGTTGATGGGAACCCACTTGCTTGGGTCAAGCAATGCTTTGTGAAAGCAGCTATTAGCTTTAATCTCAGACCTTCCCTGAGAACATTGTGAGGAGTAACCCAAGCACCCTGCCAGTAGCCTCAGCACTGAACTTCTCTCCACAACTAGGAAACTGCATTCTGTAGTTCTTTTAAACCTCGTCCAGGGAGGGAGAAGTCAACATAAGGAGACTCTTACAACAGCATGTATAGGAAGAAAATGAATTTATATTGATGGTCGACTGTTATCTCGACTGATCTTGCTATTTAATAACTGCCTTTAACACAAAAGAAGTATGTAAACATTTTTAGAAGGATGTCTCCAATGGCATTTTTACATGTCTTAGTCTTCATAGGTTCCTTTTTGATCTAATTGGAAGGTTGAAAACTAGAAAAAGTGAGCGTGAATACTCAATAAAAAAAATCTCCACCTGATCTTACGCTTTTCCTTGAAAAAATGGTAAGACCCCATTTTTACATATCACTTCATTTAAGGAATGCTGGCCACACATATTAGTTTGCCTCTTCAACAGTCAGACATGTTTTGGCAGTGGTTCTGTCATTTTTCTTTTTGAAAAATCAAGAGATGTTTTTTTTTTCATGTAGATGCTCATTAAAGTAAATAAAATTGATGATTCTGAAATGACAAAATTGCATTTTCCTGCCAAAAGTGAACTGTAGACAGATAATTGTGCAAAAGTGGAGAGAAAGTAGTCTGAATTGAGTTAGGAAACACCTGGGAGCTTTCCTTTCAGTTATTGGACTTATAGTAGCCAGCTGTGAGTCTTTTCCAAGCTTGATAACATCACATCTGTAACAATTCCACATTTTGAGAGAGAACTACATCTTCTGCTTTGAAGGATCAAGCTTACCAATGTTGATGGGAACCCACTTGCTTGGGTCAAGCAATGTTTTGTGAAAGCAGCTATTAGCTTTAATCTCAGACCTTCCCTGAGAACATTGTAAAGAGTGACCCAAGCACCCTGCCAGTAGCCTCAGCACTGAACTTCTCTCCACAACTAGGAAACTGTGTTCTGTAGTTCTTTTAAACCTCGTCCAGGGAGGGAGAAGTCAACATAAGGAGACTCTTACAACAGCATGTATAGGAAGAAAATGAATTTATATTGATGGTCGACTGTGATCTCGACAGATCTTGCTATTTAATAACTGCCTTTAACACAAAAGAAGTATGTAAACATTTTTAGAAGGATGTCTCCAATGGCATTTTTACATGTCTTAGTCTTCATAGGTTCCTTTTTGATCTAATTGGAAGGTTGAAAACTAGAAAAAGTGAGCGTGAATACTCAATAAAAAAAATCTCCACCTGATCTTACGCTTTTCCTTGAAAAAATGGTAAGACCCCATTTTTACATATCACTTCATTTAAGGAATGCTGGCCACACATATTAGTTTGCCTCTTCAACAGTCAGACATGTTTTGGCAGTGGTTCTGTCATTTTTCTTTTTGAAAAATCAAGAGATGTTTTTTTTTTCATGTAGATGCTCATTAACCAGTTGCCGACCGCCGCACGCCGATGTACGTCGGTACAATGGCACGGGCAGGCATAAGGACATACATGTACGTCCCTTGCCTCCCGCGGGTCGGGGGCCCGATCGGGCCCCCGCCCGGTGCCTGCGGCGGTCGGTTTTCGTCCGGGAGCGATCCGGGACGAGGGGGCGGCCATTCATTCATGGCCACCCCCTCGCGATCGCTCCCGACGAATAGAAATCCCCGGTGACATCACTTCCTCTCCTGTAATGTAAACACAGGAGAGGAAGTGATGTATTCTCTCCTCCGTGTCGGTATTTTCCGTTCCGACACGGAGGAGAGCGGATCGGTGAGTTGCACCAACACTCTACACACACAGTAGAACATGCCAGGCACACTCACACCCCCCCTTTACCCCCCGATCACCCCCCCAATTACCCCTGCCCCCCAGTCACAGTGACACCAATGTCATTTTTTTTTTTTTTTTTGCATTGGTGTCATTTGTGACTGTAATAACTGTTAGGGCAGTTAGAGTTAGCCCCCTTTAGTTCTAATGTACCCCCCTAACCCCCCCAATAAAGGTTTAACCCCGTGATCACCCCCCGTCGCCAGTGTCACTAAGGCTGGGTTCACATTGCAGCGGTTTATGAGAACGAATGTGATTCGCACCGCACTGCAGTGCAAATCACATCCGATCTCTGTGCGATTCGAGTTCAGCCATTCGCCGCACCCGCCACACCCGCCGCACCCGCCGCAAATTCGCACGGGACCCTTTTTTTGGCCCGCAGCAGAATCGGATCGCATGGGTGTTCACACCATGCGATCCGAGTTTGCAGATCGCACTGCGATATGCGAACTGATCTGGGGGTGTCAGTAACATTTCACTGACACTCCCAGCAGTTCGCATAGGGCAGTGTGAACTGCCGCCGGGAGGCATGCGATGCGGGAACCCGCCGCGGATTCGTGGCGTTCCCGCATCGCTCCAGTGTGAACCCAGCCGATAATTTTTCTGATCGCCGTATTAGTGTCACAGGTGACGCTAGTTAGGCAGGTAGGTATTTAGGTTCGCCGCAGCTTTTTATAGCGCCAGGGACCCCCATATACTACCGCATAAAGCCCCCTGATTGCCCCCTAGTTAACCCTTTCACCAGTGATCACCATATAACTGTTACAGGTGACGCTGGTTGGTTAGTTATTTTTTTATAGTTTCAGGGCACCCGCCATTTATTACCTAATAAAGGTTTAACCCCCTGATCACCCGGCGGGTGTCATTTGTGACTAATAACTGTTAGGGCAGTTAGGGTTAGCCCCCTTTAGTTCTAAGGTACCCCCCTAACCCCCCCAATAAAGGTTTAACCCCGTGATCACCCCCCGTCGCCAATGTCACTAAGGCTGGGTTCACATTGCAGCGGTTTATGAGAACGGATGTGATTCGCACCGCACTGCAGTGCAAATCACATCCGATCTCTGTGCGATTCGAGTTCAGCCATTCGCCGCACCCGCCGCAAATTCGCACGGGACCCTTTTTTTGGCCCGCAGCAGAATCGGATCGCATGGGTGTTCACACCATGCGATCCGAGTTTGCAGATCGCACTGCGATATGCGAACTGATCTGGGGGTGTCAGTAACATTTCACTGACACTCCCAGCAGTTCGCATAGGGCAGTGTGAACTGCCGCCGGGAGGCATGCGATGCGGGAACCCGCCGCGCATTCGTGGCGTTCCCGCATCGCTCCAGTGTGAACCCAGCCTAATAAGCGATCGTTTTTCTGATCGCTGTATTAGTGTCACAGGTGACGCTAGTTAGGCAGGTAGGTATTTAGGTTCACTGCAGCTTTTTATAGCGCCAGGGACCCCCATATACTACCGCATAAAGCCCTCTAATTGCCCCCTAGTTAACCCTTTCACCAGTGATCACCATATAACTGTTACAGGTGACGCTGGTTGGTTAGTTATTTTTTTTATAGTTTCAGGGCACCCGCCATTTATTACCTAGTCTCACTAGTGTACCCCTAAATTTAGGGGTGTCTACTTTCCAAAATGGGGTCATTTGGGGGGGTTTGTGCCATCTTGGCATTTTATGGCCTTCAAAACTGTAACGCCCTTAGAAAGCCTGAAGGCGGTGCTTGGTTTTCGGGGCCCCGTACGCGGCTAGGCTCCCAAAAAGTCCCACATATGTGGTATCCCCGTACTCAGGAGAAGCAGCAGAATTTATTTTGGGGTGTCATTTTACATATGCCCATGGCATGCGTGAGCAATATATCATTTAGTGACAACTTTGTGAAAAAAAAAAAAAAAAAAAAAAGTTTGTAATTTTCCCGCAACTTGTGGCAAAATATAAAATATTCCATGGACTCAACATGCCTCTCAGCAAATAGCTTGGGGTGTCTACTTTCTAAAATGGGGTCATTTGTGGGGGTTTTGTGCCATCTTGGCATTTTATGGCCTTCAAAACTGTAATAGGTAGTGAGAAGTGAACTCAAAAATTTACGCCCTTAGAAAGCCTGAAGGCGGTGCTTGGTTTTCGGGGCCCCGTACGCGGCTAGGCTCCCAAAAAGTCCCACATATGTGGTATCCCCGTACTCAGGAGAAGCAGCAGAATTTATTTTGGGGTGTCATTTCACATATGCCCATGGCATGCATGAGCAATATATCATTTAGTGACAACTTTGTTAAAAAAAAAAAAAAAAAAAAAAGTTTGTAATTTTCCCGCAACTCGTGGCAAAATATAAAATATTCCATGAACTCAACATGCCTCTCAGCAAATAGCTTGGGGTGTCTACTTTCTAAAATGGGGTCATTTGTGGGGGTTTTGTGCCATCTTGGCATTTTATGGCCTTCAAAACTGTAATAGGTAGTGAGAAGTGAACTCAAAAATTTACGCCCTTAGAAAGCCTGAAGGCGGTGCTTGGTTTTCGGGGCCCCGTACGCGGATAGGCTCCCAAAAAGTCCCACATATGTGGTATCCCCGTACTCAGGAGAAGCAGCAGAATTTATTTTGGGGTGTCATTTCACATACGCCCATAGCATGTGTGAGCAATATATCATTTAGTGACAACTTTGTGTAAAAAAAAAAAAAAATTTTTTTTTTTGTCATTATTCAATCGCTTGAGGCAAAAAAATAAAATATTCAATGGGCTCAACATGCCTCTTATCAATTTCCTTAGGGGGTCTACTTTCCAAAATGGGGTCATTTGGGGGGGTTTTGTACTGCCCTGCCATTTTAGCACCTCAAGAAATGAGATAGGCAGTCGTAAACTAAAAGCTGCGTAAATTCCAGAAAACGTACCTTAGTTTGTAGATGTGACAACTTTTGCGCAAACCAATAAATATACAATTATTGACTTTTTTTTTACCAAAGACATGTGGCTGAATACATTTTGGCCTAAATGTATGACTAAAATTGAGTTTATTGGATTTTTCTAATAACAAAAAGTAGAAAATATCATTTTTTTTCAAAATTTGCGGTCTTTTTACGTTTATATCGCAAAAAATAAAAATCGCAGAGGCAATCAAATACCATCAAAAGAAAGCTCTATTTGTGGGAAGAAAAGGACGCAAATTTTGTTTGGGTACAACATTGCATGACCGCGCAATTACCAGTTAAAGCAGCGCAGTGCCAAAGTGTAAAAAGACCTCTGGTCATTTACCAGCAAAATGGTCCGGTCTGAAAGTGGTTAAAGTAAATAAAATTGATGATTCTGAAATGACAAAATTGCATTTTCCTGCCAAAAGTGAACTGTAGACAGATGGTTGTGCAAAAGTGGAGAGAGAGTAGTCTGAATTGAGTTAGGAAACACCTGGGAGCTTTCCTTTCAGTTATTGGACTTATAGTAGCCAGCTGTGAGTCTCTTCCAAGCTTGATGACATCACATCTGTAGCAATTCCACATTCTGAGAGAGAACTACATCTTCTGCTTTGAAGGATCAAGCTTACCAATGTTGATGGGAACCCACTTGCTTGGGTCAAGCAATGCTTTGTGAAAGCAGCTATTAGCTTTAATCTCAGACCTTCCCTGAGAACATTGTGAGGAGAGACCCAAGCACCCTGCCAGTAGCCTCAGCACTAAACTTCTCTCCACAGCTAGGAAACTGCATTCTGTAGTTCCTTTAAACCTCGTCCAGGGAGGGAGAAGTCAACATAAGGAGACTCTTACAACAGCATGTATAGGAAGAAAATGAATTTATATTGATGGTCGACTGTGATCTCGACTGATCTTGCTATTTAATAACTGCCTTTAACACAAAAGAAGTATGTAAAACATTTTTAGAAGGATGTCTCCAATGGCATTTTCACATGTCTTAGTCTTCATAGGTTCCTTTTTGGTCTAATTGGAAGGTTGAAAACTAGAAAAAGTGAGTGTAAATACTCAATAAAAAAAATCTCCACCTGATCTTACGCTTTTCCTTGAAAAAATGGTAAGACCCCATTTTTACATATCACTTCATTTAAAGAACGCTGGCCACACATATTAGTTTGCCTCTTCAACAGTCAGACATGTTTCGGCAGTGGTTCTGTCATTTTTCTTTTTGAAAAATCAAGAGATGTTTTTTTTTTATGTAGATGCTCATTAATGTAAATACAATTGATGATTCTAAAAGGCCAAAATTGCATTTTCCTGCCAAAAGTGAACTGTAGACAGATGGTTGTGCAAAAGTGGAGAGAGAGTAGTCTGAATTGAGTTAGGAAACACCTGGGAGCTTTCCTTTCAGTTATTGGACTTATAGTAGCCAGCTGTGAGTCTCTTCCAAGCTTGATGACATCACATCTGTAGCAATTCCACATTCTGAGAGAGAACTACATCTTCTGCTTTGAAGGATCAAGCTTACCAATGTTGATGGGAACCCACTTGCTTGGGTCAAGCAATGCTTTGTGAAAGCAGCTATTAGCTTTAATCTCAGACCTTCCCTGAGAACATTGTGAGGAGTAACCCAAGCACCCTGCCAGTAGCCTCAGCACTGAACTTCTCTCCACAACTAGGAAACTGCATTCTGTAGTTCTTTTAAACCTCGTCCAGGGAGGGAGAAGTCAACATAAGGAGACTCTTACAACAGCATGTATAGGAAGAAAATGAATTTATATTGATGGTCGACTGTTATCTCAACTGATCTTGCTATTTAATAACTGCCTTTAACACGAAAGAAGTATGTAAAACATTTTTAGAAGGATGTCTCCAATGGCATTTTTACATGTCTTAGTCTTCATAGGTTCCTTTTTGGTCTAATTGGAAGGTTGAAAACTAGAAAAAGTGAGCGTGAATACTCAATAAAAAAAATCTCCACCTGATCTTACGCTTTTCCTTGAAAAAATGGTAAGACCCCATTTTTACATATCACTTCATTTAAAGAACGCTGGCCACACATATTAGTTTGCCTCTTCAACAGTCAGACATGTTTCGGCAGTGGTTCTGTCATTTTTCTTTTTGAAAAATCAAGAGATGTTTTTTTTTTATGTAGATGCTCATTAATGTAAATACAATTGATGATTCTAAAAGGCCAAAATTGCATTTTCCTGCCAAAAGTGAACTGTAGACAGATGGTTGTGCAAAAGTGGAGAGAGAGTAGTTGGAACTGAGTTAGGAAACAAGTGGGAGCTTTCCTTTCAGTTATTGGACTTATAGTAGCCAGCTGAGGAGTCTCTTCCAAGCTTGATGACATCACATCTGTAGCAATTCCACATTTTGAGAGAGAACTACATGTTCTGCTTTGAAGGATCAGGCTTACCAATGTTGATGGGAACCCACTTGCTTGTGTCAAGTAATGCTTTGGGAAAGCAGCTATTTAGCTTTAATCTCAGACCTTCCCTGAGAACATTGTGAGGAGTGATCCAAACACCTTGCCAGTAGCCTCAGCACTGAACTTCTCTCCACAACTAGGAAACTGCATTCTGTAGTTCTTTTAAACCTCCTCCAGGGAGGGTGAAGCTAACATAAGGAGACTCTTACAACAGCATGTATAGGAAGAAAATGAATTTATATTGATGGTCCACTGTTATCTCGACTGATCTTGCTATTTAATAACTGCCTTTAACATGAAAGAAGTATGTAAAACATTTTTAGAAGGATGTCTCCAATGGCATTTTTACATGTCTTCGTCTTCATAGGTTCCTTTTTGGTCTAATTGGAAGGTTGAAAACTAGAAAAAGTGAGCGTGAATACTCAATAAAAAAAATCTCCACCTGATCTTACGCTTTTCCTTGAAAAAATGGTAAGACCCCATTTTTACATATCACTTCATTTAAAGAATGCTGGCCACACATATTAGTTTGCCTCTTCAACAGTTAGACATGTTTCGGCAGTGGTTCTGTCATTTTTCTTTTTGAAAAATCAAGAGATGTTTTTTTTTATGTAGATGCTCATTAATGTAAATAAAATTGATGATTCTGAAATGCCAAAATTGCATTTTCCTGCCAAAAGTGAACTGTAGACAGATGGTTGTGCAAAAGTGGAGAGAGAGTAGTCTGAATTGAGTTAGGAAACACCTGGGAGCTTTCCTTTCAGTTATTGGACTTATAGTAGCCAGCTGTGAGTCTCTTTGAAGCTTGATGACATCACATCTGTAGCAATTCCACGTTCTGAAAGAGAACTACATCTTCTGCTTTGAAGGATCAAGCTTACCAATGTTGATGGGAACCCACTTGCTTGGGTCAAGCAATGCTTTGTGAAAGCAGCTATTAGCTTTAATCTCAGACCTTCCCTGAGAACATTGTGAGGAGAGACCCAAGCACCCTGCCAGTAGCCTCAGCACTGAACTTCTCTCCACAGCTAGGAAACTGCATTCTGTAGTTCTTTTAAACCTCGTCCAGGGAGGGAGAAGTCAACATAAGGAGACTCTTACAACAGCATGTATAGGAAGAAAATGAATTTATATTGATGGTCGACTGTTATCTCGACTGATCTTGCTATTTAATAACTGCCTTTAACACAAAAGAAGTATGTAAAACATTTTTAGAAGGATGTCTCCAATGGCATTTTTACATGTCTTAGTCTTCATAGGTTCCTTTTTGGTCTAATTGGAAGGTTGAAAACTAGAAAAAGTGAGCGTGAATACTCAATAAAAAAAATCTCCACCTGATCTTACGCTTTTCCTTGAAAAAATGGTAAGACCCCATTTTTACATATCACTTCATTTAAAGAATGCTGGCCACACATATTAGTTTGCCTCTTCAACAGTCAGACATGTTTCGGCAGTGGTTCTGTCATTTTTCTTTTTGAAAAATCAAGAGATGTTATTTTTTCATGGAGATGCTCATTAATGTAAATAAAATTGATGATTCTGAAATGCCAAAATTGCATTTTCCTGCCAAAAGTGAACTGTAGACAGATGGTTGTGCAAAAGCGGAGAGAGAGTAGTCTGAATTAAGTTAGGAAACACCTGGGAGCTTTCCTTTCAGTTATTGGACTTATAGTAGCCAGCTGTGAGTCTCTTCCAAGCTTGATGACATCACATCTGTAGCAATTCCACATTCTGAGAGAGAACTACATCTTCTGCTTTGAAGGATCAAGCTTACCAATGTTGATGGGAACCCACTTGCTTGGGTCAAGCAATGCTTTGTGAAAGCAGCTATTAGCTTTAATCTCAGACCTTCCCTGAGAACATTGTGAGGAGAGACCCAAGCACCCTGCCAGTAGCCTCAGCACTGAACTTCTCTACACAGCTAGGAAACTGCATTCTGTAGTTCTTTTAAACCTCGTCCAGGGAGGGAGAAGTCAACATAAGGAGACTCTTACAACAGCATGTATAGGAAGAAAATGAATTTATATTGATGGTCGACTGTGATCTCGACTGATCTTGCTATTTAATAACTGCCTTTAACACAAAAGAAGTATGTAAAACATTTTTAGAAGGATGTCTCCAATGGCATTTTCACATGTCTTAGTCTTCATAGGTTCCTTTTTGGTCTAATTGGAAGGTTGAAAACTAGAAAAAGTGAGTGTAAATACTCAATAAAAAAAATCTCCACCTGATCTTACGCTTTTCCTTGAAAAAATGGTAAGACCCCATTTTTACATATCACTTCATTTAAAGAACGCTGGCCACACATATTAGTTTGCCTCTTCAACAGTCAGACATGTTTCGGCAGTGGTTCTGTCATTTTTCTTTTTGAAAAATCAAGAGATGTTTTTTTTTTTTTGTAGATGCTCATTAATGTAAATACAATTGATGATTCTAAAAGGCCAAAATTGCATTTTCCTGCCAAAAGTGAACTGTAGACAGATGGTTGTGCAAAAGTGGAGAGAGAGTAGTCGGAACTGAGTTAGGAAACAAGTGGGAGCTTTCCTTTCAGTTATTGGACTTATAGTAGCCAGCTGTGAGTCTCTTCCAAGCTTGATGACATCACATCTGTAGCAATTCCACATTCTGAGAGAGAACTACATCTTCTGCTTTGAAGGATCAAGCTTACCAATGTTGATGGGAACCCACTTGCTTGTGTCAAGTAATGCTTTGGGTAAGCAGCTATTAGCTTTAATCTCAGACCTTCCCTGAGAACATTGTGAGGAGTAACCCAAGCACCCTGCCAGTAGCCTCAGCACTGAACTTCTCTCCACAACTAGGAAACTGCATTCTGTAGTTCTTTTAAACCTCGTCCAGGGAGGGGAGAAGTCAACATAAGGAGACTCTTACAACAGCATGTATAGGAAGAAAATGAATTTATATTGATGGTCGACTGTTATCTCGACTGATCTTGCTATTTAATAACTGCCTTTAACACAAAAGAAGTATGTAAAACATTTTTAGAAGGATGTCTCCAATGGCATTTTTACATGTCTTAGTCTTCATAGGTTCCTTTTTGGTCTAATTGGAAGGTTGAAAACTAGAAAAAGTGAGCGTGAATACTCAATAAAAAAAATTTCCACCTGATCTTACGCTTTTCCTTGAAAAAATGGTAAGACCCCATTTTTACATATCACTTCATTTAAAGAATGCTGGCCACACATATTAGTTTGCCTCTTCAACAGTCAGACATGTTTCGGCAGTGGTTCTGTCATTTTTCTTTTTGAAAAATCAAGAGATGTTATTTTTTCATGGAGATGCTCATTAATGTAAATAAAATTGATGATTCTGAAATGCCAAAATTGCATTTTCCTGCCAAAAGTGAACTGTAGACAGATGGTTGTGCAAAAGCAGAGAGAGAGTAGTCTGAATTAAGTTAGGAAACACCTGGGAGCTTTCCTTTCAGTTATTGGACTTATAGTAGCCAGCTGTGAGTCTCTTCCAAGCTTGATGACATCACATCTGTAGCAATTCCACATTCTGAGAGAGAACTACATCTTCTGCTTTGAAGGATCAAGCTTACCAATGTTGATGGGAACCCACTTGCTTGGGTCAAGCAATGCTTTGTGAAAGCAGCATTTAGCTTTAATCTCAGACCTTCCCTGAGAACATTGTGAGGAGTGACCCAAGCACCCTGCCAGTAGCCTCAGCACTGAACTCCTCTCCACAACTAGGAAACTGCATTCTGTAGTTCTTTTAAACCTCGTGCAGGGAGGGAGAAGTCAACATAAGGAGACTCTTACAACAGCATGTATAGGAAGAAAATGAATTTATATTGATGGTCGACTGTTATCTCAACTGATCTTGCTATTCAATAACTGCCTTTAACACGAAAGAAGTATGTAAAACATTTTTAGAAGAATGTCTCCAATGGCATTTTTACATGTCTTAGTCTTCATAGGTTCCTTTTTGGTCTAATTGGAAGGTTGAAAACTAGAAAAAGTGAGCGTGAATACTCAATAAAAAAAATCTCCACCTGATCTTACGCTTTCCTTGAAAAAATGGTAAGACCCCATTTTTACATATCACTTCATTTAAAGAATGCTGGCCACACATATTAGTTTGCCTTTTCAACAGTCAGACATGTTTCGGCAGTGGTTCTGTCATTTTTCTTTTTGAAAAATCAAGAGATGTTTTTTTTTTCATGTAGATGCTCATTAATGTAAATAAAATTGATGATTCTGAAATGCCAAAATTGCATTTTCCTGCCAAAAGTGAACTGTAGACAGATGGTTGTGCAAAAGCAGAGAGAGAGTAGTCTGAATTGAGTTAGGAAACACCTGGGAGCTTTCCTTTCAGTTATTGGACTTATAGTAGCCAGCTGTGAGTCTCTTTGAAGCTTGATGACATCACATCTGTAGCAATTCCACGTTCTGAAAGAGAACTACATCTTCTGCTTTGAAGGATCAAGCTTACCAATGTTGATGGGAACCCACTTGCTTGGGTCAAGCAATGCTTTGAGAAAGCAGCTATTAGCTTTAATCTCAGACCTTCCCTGAGAACATTGTGAGGAGAGACCCAAGCACCCTGCCAGTAGCCTCAGCACTGAACTTCTCTCCACAGCTAGGAAACTGCATTCTGTAGTTCTTTTAAACCTCGTCCAGGGAGGGAGAAGTCAACATAAGGAGACTCTTACAACAGCATGTATAGGAAGAAAATGAATTTATATTGATGGTCGACTGTTATCTCAACTGATCTTGCTATTTAATAACTGCCTTTAACACGAAAGAAGTATGTAAAACATTTTTAGAAGGATGTCTCCAATGGCATTTTTACATGTCTTAGTCTTCATAGGTTCCTTTTTGGTCTAATTGGAAGGTTGAAAACTAGAAAAAGTGAGCGTGAATACTCAATAAAAAAAATCTCCACCTGATCTTACGCTTTTCCTTGAAAAAATGGTAAGACCCCATTTTTACATATCACTTCATTTAAAGAACGCTGGCCACACATATTAGTTTGCCTCTTCAACAGTCAGACATGTTTCGGCAGTGGTTCTGTCATTTTTCTTTTTGAAAAATCAAGAGATGTTTTTTTTTTATGTAGATGCTCATTAATGTAAATACAATTGATGATTCTAAAAGGCCAAAATTGCATTTTCCTGCCAAAAGTGAACTGTAGACAGATGGTTGTGCAAAAGTGGAGAGAGAGTAGTTGGAACTGAGTTAGGAAACAAGTGGGAGCTTTCCTTTCAGTTATTGGACTTATAGTAGCCAGCTGAGGAGTCTCTTCCAAGCTTGATGACATCACATCTGTAGCAATTCCACATTTTGAGAGAGAACTACATGTTCTGCTTTGAAGGATCAAGCTTACCAATGTTGATGGGAACCCACTTGCTTGGGTCAAGCAACGCTTTGTGAAAGCAGCTAGTAGCTTTAATCTCAGACCTTCCCTGAGAACATTGTGAGGAGTGATCCAAGCACCTTGCCAGTAGCCTCAGCACTGAACTTCTCTCCACAACTAGGAAACTGCATTCTGTAGTTCTTTTAAACCTCCTCCAGGGAGGGTGAAGCTAACATAAGGAGACTCTTACAACAGCATGTATAGGAAGAAAATGAATTTATATTGATGGTCCACTGTTATCTCGACTGATCTTGCTATTTAATAACTGCCTTTAACACGAAAGAAGTATGTAAAACATTTTTAGAAGGATGTCTCCAATGGCATTTTTACATGTCTTCGTCTTCATAGGTTCCTTTTTGGTCTAATTGGAAGGTTGAAAACTAGAAAAAGTGAGCGTGAATACTCAATAAAAAGAATCTCCACCTGATCTTACGCTTTTCCTTGAAAAAATGGTAAGACCCCATTTTTACATATCACTTCATTTAAAGAATGCTGGCCACACATATTAGTTTGCCTCTTCAACAGTTAGACATGTTTCGGCAGTGGTTCTGTCATTTTTCTTTTTGAAAAATCAAGAGATGTTTTTTTTTATGTAGATGCTCATTAATGTAAATAAAATTGATGATTCTGAAATGCCAAAATTGCATTTTCCTGCCAAAAGTGAACTGTAGACAGATGGTTGTGCAAAAGTGGAGAGAGAGTAGTCTGAATTGAGTTAGGAAACACCTGGGAGCTTTCCTTTCAGTTATTGGACTTATAGTAGCCAGCTGTGAGTCTCTTTGAAGCTTGATGACATCACATCTGTAGCAATTCCACGTTCTGAAAGAGAACTACATCTTCTGCTTTGAAGGATCAAGCTTACCAATGTTGATGGGAACCCACTTGCTTGGGTCAAGCAATGCTTTGTGAAAGCAGCTATTAGCTTTAATCTCAGACCTTCCCTGAGAACATTGTGAGGAGAGACCCAAGCACCCTGCCAGTAGCCTCAGCACTGAACTTCTCTCCACAGCTAGGAAACTGCATTCTGTAGTTCTTTTAAACCTCGTCCAGGGAGGGAGAAGTCAACATAAGGAGACTCTTACAACAGCATGTATAGGAAGAAAATGAATTTATATTGATGGTCGACTGTTATCTCGACTGATCTTGCTATTTAATAACTGCCTTTAACACAAAAGAAGTATGTAAAACATTTTTAGAAGGATGTCTCCAATGGCATTTTTACATGTCTTAGTCTTCATAGGTTCCTTTTTGGTCTAATTGGAAGGTTGAAAACTAGAAAAAGTGAGCGTGAATACTCAATAAAAAAAATCTCCACCTGATCTTACGCTTTTCCTTGAAAAAATGGTAAGACCCCATTTTTACATATCACTTCATTTAAAGAATGCTGGCCACACATATTAGTTTGCCTCTTTAACAGTCAGACATGTTTCGGCAGTGGTTCTGTCATTTTTCTTTTTGAAAAATCAAGAGATGTTATTTTTTCATGGAGATGCTCATTAATGTAAATAAAATTGATGATTCTGAAATGCCAAAATTGCATTTTCCTGCCAAAAGTGAACTGTAGACAGATGGTTGTGCAAAAGCAGAGAGATAGTAGTCTGAATTAAGTTAGGAAACACTGGGAGCTTTCCTTTCAGTTATTGGACTTATAGTAGCCAGCTGTGAGTCTCTTCCAAGCTTGATGACATCACATCTGTAGCAATTCCACATTCTGAGAGAGAACTACATCTTCTGCTTTGAAGGATCAGGCTTACCAATGTTGATGGGAACCCACTTGCTTGTGTCAAGTAATGCTTTGGGAAAGCAGCTATTTAGCTTTAATCTCAGACCTTCCCTGAGAACATTGTGAGGAGTGATCCATGCACCTTGCCAGTAGCCTCAGCACTGAACTTCTCTCCACAACTAGGAAACTGCATTCTGTAGTTCTTTTAAACCTCCTCCAGGGAGGGTGAAGCTAACATAAGGAGACTCTTACAACAGCATGTATAGGAAGAAAATGAATTTATATTGATGGTCCACTGTTATCTCGACTGATCTTGCTATTTAATAACTGCCTTTAACACGAAAGAAGTATGTAAAACATTTTTAGAAGGATGTCTCCAATGGCATTTTTACATGTCTTCGTCTTCATAGGTTCCTTTTTGGTCTAATTGGAAGGTTGAAAACTAGAAAAAGTGAGCGTGAATACTCAATAAAAAAAATCTCCACCTGATCTTACGCTTTTCCTTGAAAAAATGGTAAGACCCCATTTTTACATATCACTTCATTTAAAGAATGCTGGCCACACATATTAGTTTGCCTCTTCAACAGTTAGACATGTTTCGGCAGTGGTTCTGTCATTTTTCTTTTTGAAAAATCAAGAGATGTTTTTTTTTATGTAGATGCTCATTAATGTAAATAAAATTGATGATTCTGAAATGCCAAAATTGCATTTTCCTGCCAAAAGTGAACTGTAGACAGATGGTTGTGCAAAAGTGGAGAGAGAGTAGTCTGAATTGAGTTAGGAAACACCTGGGAGCTTTCCTTTCAGTTATTGGACTTACAGTAGCCAGCTGTGAGTCTCTTCCAAGCTTGATGACATCACATCTGTGGCAATTCCACATTCTGAGAGAGAACTACATCTTCTGCTTTGAAGGATCAAGCTTACCAATGTTGATGGGAACCCACTTGCTTGGGTCAAGCAATGCTTTGTGAAAGCAGCATTTAGCTTTAATCTCAGACCTTCCCTGAGAACATTGTGAGGAGTGACCCAAGCACCCTGCCAGGAGCCTCAGCACTGAACTTCTCTCCACAAATAGGAAACTCAATTCTGTAGTTCTTTTAAACCTCGTGCAGGGAGGGAGAAGTCAACATAAGGAGACTCTTACAACAGCATGTATAGGAAGAAAATGAATTTATATTGATGGTCGACTGTTATCTCAACTGATCTTGCTATTTAATAACTGCCTTTAACACGAAAGAAGTATGTAAAACATTTTTAGAAGAATGTCTCCAATGGCATTTTTACATGTCTTAGTCTTCATAGGTTCCTTTTTGGTCTAATTGGAAGGTTGAAAACTAGAAAAAGTGAGCGTGAATACTCAATAAAAAAAATCTCCACCTGATCTTACGCTTTCCTTGAAAAAATGGTAAGACCCCATTTTTACATATCACTTCATTTAAAGAATGCTGGCCACACATATTAGTTTGCCTTTTCAACAGTCAGACATGTTTCGGCAGTGGTTCTGTCATTTTTCTTTTTGAAAAATCAAGAGATGTTTTTTTTTTATGTAGATGCTCATTAATGTAAATACAATTGATGATTCTAAAAGGCCAAAATTGCATTTTCCTGCCAAAAGTGAACTGTAGACAGATGGTTGTGCAAAAGTGGAGAGAGAGTAGTCTGAATTGAGTTAGGAAACACCTGGGAGCTTTCCTTTCAGTTATTGGACTTATAGTAGCCAGCTGTGAGTCTCTTCCAAGCTTGATGACATCACATCTGTAGCAATTCCACATTCTGAGAGAGAACTACATCTTCTGCTTTGAAGGATCAAGCTTACCAATGTTGATGGGAACCCACTTGCTTGGGTCAAGCAATGCTTTGTGAAAGCAGCTATTAGCTTTAATCTCAGACCTTCCCTGAGAACATTGTGAGGAGTAACCCAAGCACCCTGCCAGTAGCCTCAGCACTGAACTTCTCTCCACAACTAGGAAACTGCATTCTGTAGTTCTTTTAAACCTCGTCCAGGGAGGGAGAAGTCAACATAAGGAGACTCTTACAACAGCATGTATAGGAAGAAAATGAATTTATATTGATGGTCGACTGTTATCTCGACTGATCTTGCTATTTAATAACTGCCTTTAACACAAAAGAATTATGTAAAACATTTTTAGAAGGATGTCTCCAATGGCATTTTTACATGTCTTAGTCTTCATAGGTTCCTTTTTGGTCTAATAGGAAGGTTGAAAACTAGAAAAAGTGAGCGTGAATACTCAATAAAAAAAATTTCCACCTGATCTTACGCTTTTCCTTGAAAAAATGGTAAGACCCCATTTTTACATATCACTTCATTTAAAGAATGCTGGCCACACATATTAGTTTGCCTCTTCAACAGTCAGACATGTTTCGGCAGTGGTTCTGTCATTTTTCTTTTTGAAAAATCAAGAGATGTTATTTTTTCATGGAGATGCTCATTAATGTAAATAAAATTGATGATTCTGAAATGCCAAAATTGCATTTTCCTGCCAAAAGTGAACTGTAGACAGATGGTTGTGCAAAAGCAGAGAGAGAGTAGTCTGAATTAAGTTAGGAAACACCTGGGAGCTTTCCTTTCAGTTATTGGACTTATAGTAGCCAGCTGTGAGTCTCTTCCAAGCTTGATGACATCACATCTGTAGCAATTCCACATTCTGAGAGAGAACTACATCTTCTGCTTTGAAGGATCAAGCTTACCAATGTTGATGGGAACCCACTTGCTTGGGTCAAGCAATGCTTTGTGAAAGCAGCATTTAGCTTTAATCTCAGACCTTCCCTGAGAACATTGTGAGGAGTGACCCAAGCACCCTGCCAGTAGCCTCAGCACTGAACTTCTCTCCACAACTAGGAAACTGCATTCTGTAGTTCTTTTAAACCTCGTGCAGGGAGGGAGAAGTCAACATAAGGAGACTCTTACAACAGCATGTATAGGAAGAAAATGAATTTATATTGATGGTCGACTGTTATCTCAACTGATCTTGCTATTCAATAACTGCCTTTAACACGAAAGAAGTATGTAAAACATTTTTAGAAGAATGTCTCCAATGGCATTTTTACATGTCTTAGTCTTCATAGGTTCCTTTTTGGTCTAATTGGAAGGTTGAAAACTAGAAAAAGTGAGCGTGAATACTCAATAAAAAAAATCTCCACCTGATCTTACGCTTTCCTTGAAAAAATGGTAAGACCCCATTTTTACATATCACTTCATTTAAAGAATGCTGGCCACACATATTAGTTTGCCTTTTCAACAGTCAGACATGTTTCGGCAGTGGTTCTGTCATTTTTCTTTTTGAAAAATCAAGAGATGTTATTTTTTCATGGAGATGCTCATTAATGTAAATAAAATTGATGATTCTGAAATGCCAAAATTGCATTTTCCTGCCAAAAGTGAACTGTAGACAGATGGTTGTGCAAAAGCGGAGAGAGAGTAGTCTGAATTAAGTTAGGAAACACCTGGGAGCTTTCCTTTCAGTTATTGGACTTATAGTAGCCAGCTGTGAGTCTCTTCCAAGCTTGATGACATCACATCTGTAGCAATTCCACATTTTGAGAGAGAACTACATGTTCTGCTTTGAAGGATCAGGCTTACCAATGTTGATGGGAACCCACTTGCTTGTGTCAAGTAATGCTTTGGGAAAGCAGCTATTTAGCTTTAATCTCAGACCTTCCCTGAGAACATTGTGAGGAGTGATCCAAGCACCTTGCCAGTAGCCTCAGCACTGAACTTCTCTCCACAACTAGGAAACTGCATTCTGTAGTTCTTTTAAACCTCCTCCAGGGAGGGTGAAGCTAACATAAGGAGACTCTTACAACAGCATGTATAGGAAGAAAATGAATTTATATTGATGGTCCACTGTTATCTCGACTGATCTTGCTATTTAATAACTGCCTTTAACACGAAAGAAGTATGTAAAACATTTTTAGAAGGATGTCTCCAATGGCATTTTTACATGTCTTCGTCTTCATAGGTTCCTTTTTGGTCTAATTGGAAGGTTGAAAACTAGAAAAAGTGAGCGTGAATACTCAATAAAAAAAATCTCCACCTGATCTTACGCTTTTCCTTGAAAAAATGGTAAGACCCCATTTTTACATATCACTTCATTTAAAGAATGCTGGCCACACATATTAGTTTGCCTCTTCAACAGTTAGACATGTTTCGGCAGTGGTTCTGTCATTTTTCTTTTTGAAAAATCAAGAGATGTTTTTTTTTATGTAGATGCTCATTAATGTAAATAAAATTGATGATTCTGAAATGCCAAAATTGCATTTTCCTGCCAAAAGTGAACTGTAGACAGATGGTTGTGCAAAAGTGGAGAGAGAGTAGTCTGAATTGAGTTAGGAAACACCTGGGAGCTTTCCTTTCAGTTATTGGACTTATAGTAGCCAGCTGTGAGTCTCTTTGAAGCTTGATGACATCACATCTGTAGCAATCCCACGTTCTGAAAGAGAACTACATCTTCTGCTTTGAAGGATCAAGCTTACCAATGTTGATGGGAACCCACTTGCTTGTGTCAAGTAATGCTTTGGGAAAGCAGCTATTTAGCTTTAATCTCAGACCTTCCCTGAGAACATTGTGAGGAGTGATCCAAGCACCTTGCCAGTAGCCTCAGCACTGAACTTCTCTCCACAACTAGGAAACTGCATTCTGTAGTTCTTTTAAACCTCCTCCAGGGAGGGTGAAGCTAACATAAGGAGACTCTTACAACAGCATGTATAGGAAGAAAATGAATTTATATTGATGGTCCACTGTTATCTCGACTGATCTTGCTATTTAATAACTGCCTTTAACACGAAAGAAGTATGTAAAACATTTTTAGAAGGATGTCTCCAATGGCATTTTTACATGTCTTCGTCTTCATAGGTTCCTTTTTGGTCTAATTGGAAGGTTGAAAACTAGAAAAAGTGAGCGTGAATACTCAATAAAAAAAATCTCCACCTGATCTTACGCTTTTCCTTGAAAAAATGGTAAGACCCCATTTTTACATATCACTTCATTTAAAGAATGCTGGCCACACATATTAGTTTGCCTCTTCAACAGTTAGACATGTTTCGGCAGTGGTTCTGTCATTTTTCTTTTTGAAAAATCAAGAGATGTTTTTTTGTATGTAGATGCTCATTAATGTAAATAAAATTGATGATTCTGAAATGCCAAAATTGCATTTTCCTGCCAAAAGTGAACTGTAGACAGATGGTTGTGCAAAAGTGGAGAGAGAGTAGTCTGAATTGAGTTAGGAAACACCTGGGAGCTTTCCTTTCAGTTATTGGACTTACAGTAGCCAGCTGTGAGTCTCTTCCAAGCTTGATGACATCACATCTGTAGCAATTCCACATTCTGAGAGAGAACTACATCTTCTGCTTTGAAGGATCAAGCTTACCAATGTTGATGGGAACCCACTTGCTTGGGTCAAGCAATGCTTTGTGAAAGCAGCATTTAGCTTTAATCTCAGACCTTCCCTGAGAACATTGTGAGGAGTGACCCAAGCACCCTGCCAGGAGCCTCAGCACTGAACTTCTCTCCACAAATAGGAAACTCAATTCTGTAGTTCTTTTAAACCTCGTGCAGGGAGGGAGAAGTCAACATAAGGAGACTCTTACAACAGCATGTATAGGAAGAAAATGAATTTATATTGATGGTCGACTGTTATCTCAACTGATCTTGCTATTTAATAACTGCCTTTAACACGAAAGAAGTATGTAAAACATTTTTAGAAGAATGTCTCCAATGGCATTTTTACATGTCTTAGTCTTCATAGGTTCCTTTTTGGTCTAATTGGAAGGTTGAAAACTAGAAAAAGTGAGCGTGAATACTCAATAAAAAAAATCTCCACCTGATCTTACGCTTTTCCTTGAAAAAATGGTAAGACCCCATTTTTACATATCACTTCATTTAAAGAATGCTGGCCACACATATTAGTTTGCCTCTTCAACAGTCAGACATGTTTCGGCAGTGGTTCTGTCATTTTTCTTTTTGAAAAATCAAGAGATGTTATTTTTTCATGGAGATGCTCATTAATGTAAATAAAATTGATGATTCTGAAATGCCAAAATTGCATTTTCCTGCCAAAAGTGAACTGTAGACAGATGGTTGTGCAAAAGCGGAGAGAGAGTAGTCTGAATTAAGTTAGGAAACACCTGGGAGCTTTCCTTTCAGTTATTGGACTTATAGTAGCCAGCTGTGAGTCTCTTCCAAGCTTGATGACATCACATCTGTAGCAATTCCACATTCTGAGAGAGAACTACATCTTCTGCTTTGAAGGATCAAGCTTACCAATGTTGATGGGAACCCACTTGCTTGGGTCAAGCAATGCTTTGTGAAAGCAGCATTTAGCTTTAATCTCAGACCTTCCCTGAGAACATTGTGAGGAGTGACCCAAGCACCCTGCCAGTAGCCTCAGCACTGAACTTCTCTCCACAACTAGGAAACTGCATTCTGTAGTTCTTTTAAACCTCGTGCAGGGAGGGAGAAGTCAACATAAGGAGACTCTTACAACAGCATGTATAGGAAGAAAATGAATTTATATTGATGGTCGACTGTTATCTCGACTGATCTTGCTATTTAATAACTGCCTTTAACACGAAAGAAGTATGTAAAACATTTTTAGAAGGATGTCTCCAATGGCATTTTCACATGTCTTAGTCTTCATAGGTTCCTTTTTGGTCTAATTGGAAGGTTGAAAACTAGAAAAAGTGAGTGTAAATACTCAATAAAAAAAATCTCCACCTGATCTTACGCTTTTCCTTGAAAAAATGGTAAGACCCCATTTTTACATATCACTTCATTTAAAGAACGCTGGCCACACATATTAGTTTGCCTCTTCAACAGTCAGACATGTTTCGGCAGTGGTTCTGTCATTTTTCTTTTTGAAAAATCAAGAGATGTTTTTTTTTTATGTAGATGCTCATTAATGTAAATACAATTAATGATTCTAAAAGGCCAAAATTGCATTTTCCTGCCAAAAGTGAACTGTAGACAGATGGTTGTGCAAAAGTGGAGAGAGAGTAGTTGGAACTGAGTTAGGAAACAAGTGGGAGCTTTCCTTTCAGTTATTGGACTTATAGTAGCCAGCTGAGGAGTCTCTTCCAAGCTTGATGACATCACATCTGTAGCAATTCCACATTCTGAGAGAGAACTACATCTTCTGCTTTGAAGGATCAGGCTTACCAATGTTGATGGGAACCCACTTGCTTGTGTCAAGTAATGCTTTGGGAAAGCAGCTATTTAGCTTTAATCTCAGACCTTCCCTGAGAACATTGTGAGGAGTGATCCAAGCACCTTGCCAGTAGCCTCAGCACTGAACTTCTCTCCACAACTAGGAAACTGCATTCTGTAGTTCTTTTAAACCTCCTCCAGGGAGGGTGAAGCTAACATAAGGAGACTCTTACAACAGCATGTATAGGAAGAAAATGAATTTATATTGATGGTCCACTGTTATCTCGACTGATCTTGCTATTTAATAACTGCCTTTAACACGAAAGAAGTATGTAAAACATTTTTAGAAGGATGTCTCCAATGGCATTTTTACATGTCTTCGTCTTCATAGGTTCCTTTTTGGTCTAATTGGAAGGTTGAAAACTAGAAAAAGTGAGCGTGAATACTCAATAAAAAAAATCTCCACCTGATCTTACGCTTTTCCTTGAAAAAATGGTAAGACCCCATTTTTACATATCACTTCATTTAAAGAATGCTGGCCACACATATTAGTTTGCCTCTTCAACAGTCAGACATGTTTCGGCAGTGGTTCTGTCATTTTTCTTTTTGAAAAATCAAGAGATGTTTTTTTTTATGTAGATGCTCATTAATGTAAATAAAATTGATGATTCTGAAATGCCAAAATTGCATTTTCCTGCCAAAAGTGAACTGTAGACAGATGGTTGTGCAAAAGTGGAGAGAGAGTAGTCTGAATTGAGTTAGGAAACACCTGGGAGCTTTCCTTTCAGTTATTGGACTTACAGTAGCCAGCTGTGAGTCTCTTCCAAGCTTGATGACATCACATCTGTGGCAATTCCACATTCTGAGAGAGAACTACATCTTCTGCTTTGAAGGATCAAGCTTACCAATGTTGATGGGAACCCACTTGCTTGGGTCAAGCAATGCTTTGTGAAAGCAGCATTTAGCTTTAATCTCAGACCTTCCCTGCGAACATTGTGAAGAGTGACCCAAGCACCCTGCCAGGAGCCTCAGCACTGAACTTCTCTCAACAAATAGGAAACTCAATTCTGTAGTTCTTTTAAACCTCGTGCAGGGAGGGAGAAGTCAACATAAGGAGACTCTTACAACAGCATGTATAGGAAGAAATTAATTTATATTGATGGTCGACTGTTATCTCAACTGATCTTGCTATTTAATAACTGCCTTTAACACGAAAGAAGTATGTAAAACATTTTTAGAAGGATGTCTCCAATGGCATTTTACATGTCTTAGTCTTCATAGGTTCCTTTTTGGTCTAATTGGAAGGTTGAAAACTACAAAAAGTGAGCGTGAATACTCAATAAAAAAAATCTCCACCTGATCTTACGCTTTTCCTTGAAAAAATGGTAAGACCCCATTTTTACATATCACTTCATTTAAAGAATGCTGGCCACACATATTAGTTTGCCTTTTCAACAGTCAGACATGTTTCGGCAGTGGTTCTGTCATTTTTCTTTTTGAAAAATCAAGAGATGTTTTTTTTTCATGTAGATGCTCATTAATGTAAATAAAATTGATGATTCTGAAATGATAAAATTGCATTTTCCTGCCAAAAGTGAACTGTAGACAGATGGTTGAGCTAAAGTGGAGAGAGAGTAGTCTGAATTGAGTTAGGAAACACCTGGGAGCTTTCCTTTCAATTATTGGACTTATAGCAGCCAGCTGTGAGTCTCTTCCAAGCTTGATGACATCACATCTGTAGCAATTCCACATTTTGAGAGAGAACTACGTCTTCTGCTTTGAAGGATCAAGCTTACCAATGTTGATGGGAACCCACTTGCTTGGGTCAAGAAATGCTTTGTGAAAGCAGCTATTAGCTTTAATCTCAGACCTTCCCTGAGAACATTGTGAGGAGTGACCCAAGCACCCTGCCAGTAGCCTCAGCACTGAACTTCTCTTCACAACTAGGAAACTGCATTCTGTAGTTCTTATAAACCTCGTCCAGGGACGGAGAAGTCAACATAAGGAGACTCTTACAACAGCATGTATAGGAAGAAAATGAATTTATATTGATGGTCGACTGTTATCTCAACTGATCTTGCTATTTAATAACTGCCTTTAACACGAAAGAAGTATGTAAAATATTTTTAGAAGGATGTCTCCAATGGCATTTTTACATGTCTTAGTCTTCATAGGTTCCTTTTTGGTCTAATTGGAAGGTTGAAAACTAGAAAAAGTGAGCGTGAATACTCAATAAAAAAATATCTCCACCTGATCTTACGCTTTTCCTTGAAAAAATGGTAAGACTCCATTTTTACATATCACTTCATTTAAAGAATGCTGGCCACACATATTAGTTTGCCTCTTCAACAGTCATACATGTTTCGGCAGTGGTTCTGTCATTTTTCTTTTTGAAAAATCAAGAGATGTTTTTTTTTCATGTAGATGCTCATTAATGTAAATAAAATTGATGATTCTGAAATACAAAATTGCATTTTCCTGCCAAAAGTGAACTGTAGACAGATGGTTGTGCAAAAGTGGAGAGAGAGTAGTCTGAATTGAGTTAGGAAACACCTGGGAGCTTTCCTTTCAGTTATTGGACTTATAGTAGCCAGCTGTGAGTCTCTTCCAAGCTTGATGACATCACATCTGTAGCAATTCCACATGTTGAGAGAGAACTACATCTTCTGCTTTGAAGGATCAAGCTTACCAATGTTGATGGGAACCCACTTGCTTGGGTCAAGCAATGCTTTGTGAAAGCAGCTATTAAGCTTTAATCTCAGACCTTCACCTGAGAACATTGTGAAGAGTGACCCAAGCACCCTGCCAGGAGCCTCAGCACTGAACTTCTCTCCACAAATAGGAAACTCAATTCTGTAGTTCTTTTAAACCTCGTGCAGGGAGGGAGAAGTCAACATAAGGAGACTCTTACAACAGCATGTATAGGAAGAAATTAATTTATATTGATGGTCGACTGTTATCTCAACTGATCTTGCTATTTAATAACTGCCTTTAACACGAAAGAAGTATGTAAAACATTTTTAGAAGGATGTCTCCAATGGCATTTTACATGTCTTAGTCTTCATAGGTTCCTTTTTGGTCTAATTGGAAGGTTGAAAACTACAAAAAGTGAGCGTGAATACTCAATAAAAAAAATCTCCACCTGATCTTACGCTTTTCCTTGAAAAAATGGTAAGACCCCATTTTTACATATCACTTCATTTAAAGAATGCTGGCCACACATATTAGTTTGCCTTTTCAACAGTCAGACATGTTTCGGCAGTGGTTCTGTCATTTTTCTTTTTGAAAAATCAAGAGATGTTTTTTTTTCATGTAGATGCTCATTAATGTAAATAAAATTGATGATTCTGAAATGATAAAATTGCATTTTCCTGCCAAAAGTGAACTGTAGACAGATGGTTGAGCTAAAGTGGAGAGAGAGTAGTCTGAATTGAGTTAGGAAACACCTGGGAGCTTTCCTTTCAATTATTGGACTTATAGCAGCCAGCTGTGAGTCTCTTCCAAGCTTGATGACATCACATCTGTAGCAATTCCACATTTTGAGAGAGAACTACATCTTCTGCTTTGAAGGATCAAGCTTACCAATGTTGATGGGAACCCACTTGCTTGGGTCAAGCAATGCTTTGTGAAAGCAGCTATTAAGCTTTAATCTCAGACCTTCACCTGAGAACATTGTGAGGAGTGACCCAAGCACCCTGCCAGTAGCCTCAGCACTGCACTTCTCTCCACAATTAGTAAACTGCATTCTGTAGTTCTTTTAAACCTCGTCCAGGGAGGGAGAAGTCAACATAAGGAGACTCTTACAACAGCATGTATAGGAAGAAAATGAATTTATATTGATGGTCGACTGTTATCTCGACTGATCTTGCTATTTAATAACTGCCTTTAACACGAAAGAAGTATGTAAAACATTTTTAGAAGGATGTCTCCAATGGCATTTTTACATGTCTTAGTCTTCATAGGTTCCTTTTTGGTCTAATTGGAAGGTTGAAAACTAGAAAAAGTGAGCGTGAATACTCAATAAAAAAAATCTCCACCTGATCTTATGCTTTTCCTTGAAAAAATGGTAAGACCCCATTTTTACATATCACTTCATTTAAAGAACGCTGGCCACATATATTAGTTTGCCTCTTCAACAGTCAGACATGTTTCGGCAGTGGTTCTGTCATTTTTCTTTTTGAAAAATCAAGAGATGTTTTTTTTATGTAGATGCTCATTAATGTAAATAAAATTGATGATTCTGAAATGCCAAAATTGCATTTTCCTGCCAAAAGTGAACTGTAGACAGATGGTTGAGCTAAAGTGGAGAGAGAGTAGTCTGAATTGAGTTAGGAAACACCTGGGAGCTTTCCTTTCAGTTATTGGACTTATAGCAGCCAGCTGTGAGTCTCTTCCAAGCTTGATGACATCACATCTGTAGCAATTCCACATTCTGAGAGAGAACTACATCTTCTGCTTTGAAAGATCAGGCTTACCAATGTTGATGGGAACCCACTTGCTTGGGTCAAGCAATGCTTTGTGAAAGCAGCATTTAGCTTTAATCTCAGACCTTACCTGAGAACATTGTGAGGAGTGACCTAAGCACCCTGCCAGAAGCCTCAGCACTGAACTTCTCTCCACAAATAGGAAACTCAATTCTGTAGTTCTTTTAAACCTCGTGCAGGGAGGGAGAAGTCAACATAAGGAGACTCTTACAACAGCATGTATAGGAAGAAAATTAATTTATATTGATGGTCGACTGTTATCTCGACTGATCTTGCTATTTAATAACTGCCTTTAACACAAAAGAAGTATGTAAAACATTTTTAGAAGGATGTCTCCAATGGCATTTTTACATGTCTTAGTCTTCATAGGTTCCTTTTTGGTCTAATTGGAAGGTTGAAAACTAGAAAAAGTGAGCGTGAATACTCAATAAAAAAAATCTCCACCTGATCTTACGCTTTTCCTTGAAAAAATGGTAAGACCCCATTTTTACATATCACTTCATTTAAAGAATGCTGGCCACACATATTAGTTTGCCTCTTCAACAGTCAGACATGTTTCGGCAGTGGTTCTGTCATTTTTCTTTTTGAAAAATCAAGAGATGTTATTTTTTCATGGAGATGCTCATTAATGTAAATAAAATTGATGATTCTGAAATGCCAAAATTGCATTTTCCTGCCAAAAGTGAACTGTAGACAGATGGTTGTGCAAAAGCGGAGAGAGAGTAGTCTGAATTAAGTTAGGAAACACCTGGGAGCTTTCCTTTCAGTTATTGGACTTATAGTAGCCAGCTGTGAGTCTCTTCCAAGCTTGATGACATCACATCTGTAGCAATTCCACATTCTGAGAGAGAACTACATCTTCTGCTTTGAAGGATCAGGCTTACCAATGTTGATGGGAACCCACTTGCTTGTGTCAAGTAATGCTTTGGGAAAGCAGCTATTTAGCTTTAATCTCAGACCTTCCCTGAGAACATTGTGAGGAGTGATCCAAGCACCTTGCCAGTAGCCTCAGCACTGAACTTCTCTCCACAACTAGGAAACTGCATTCTGTAGTTCTTTTAAACCTCCTCCAGGGAGGGTGAAGCTAACATAAGGAGACTCTTACAACAGCATGTATAGGAAGAAAATGAATTTATATTGATGGTCCACTGTTATCTCGACTGATCTTGCTATTTAATAACTGCCTTTAACATGAAAGAAGTATGTAAAACATTTTTAGAAGGATGTCTCCAATGGCATTTTTACATGTCTTCGTCTTCATAGGTTCCTTTTTGGTCTAATTGGAAGGTTGAAAACTAGAAAAAGTGAGCGTGAATACTCAATAAAAAAAATCTCCACCTGATCTTACGCTTTTCCTTGAAAAAATGGTAAGACCCCATTTTTACATATCACTTCATTTAAAGAATGCTGGCCACACATATTAGTTTGCCTCTTCAACAGTTAGACATGTTTCGGCAGTGGTTCTGTCATTTTTCTTTTTGAAAAATCAAGAGATGTTTTTTTTTATGTAGATGCTCATTAATGTAAATAAAATTGATGATTCTGAAATGCCAAAATTGCATTTTCCTGCCAAAAGTGAACTGTAGACAGATGGTTGTGCAAAAGTGGAGAGAGAGTAGTCTGAATTGAGTTAGGAAACACCTGGGAGCTTTCCTTTCAGTTATTGGACTTATAGTAGCCAGCTGTGAGTCTCTTTGAAGCTTGATGACATCACATCTGTAGCAATCCCACGTTCTGAAAGAGAACTACATCTTCTGCTTTGAAGGATCAAGCTTACCAATGTTGATGGGAACCCACTTGCTTGTGTCAAGTAATGCTTTGGGAAAGCAGCTATTTAGCTTTAATCTCAGACCTTCCCTGAGAACATTGTGAGGAGTGATCCAAGCACCTTGCCAGTAGCCTCAGCACTGAACTTCTCTCCACAACTAGGAAACTGCATTCTGTAGTTCTTTTAAACCTCCTCCAGGGAGGGTGAAGCTAACATAAGGAGACTCTTACAACAGCATGTATAGGAAGAAAATGAATTTATATTGATGGTCCACTGTTATCTCGACTGATCTTGCTATTTAATAACTGCCTTTAACACGAAAGAAGTATGTAAAACATTTTTAGAAGGATGTCTCCAATGGCATTTTTACATGTCTTCGTCTTCATAGGTTCCTTTTTGGTCTAATTGGAAGGTTGAAAACTAGAAAAAGTGAGCGTGAATACTCAATAAAAAAAATCTCCACCTGATCTTACGCTTTTCCTTGAAAAAATGGTAAGACCCCATTTTTACATATCACTTCATTTAAAGAATGCTGGCCACACATATTAGTTTGCCTCTTCAACAGTTAGACATGTTTCGGCAGTGGTTCTGTCATTTTTCTTTTTGAAAAATCAAGAGATGTTTTTTTGTATGTAGATGCTCATTAATGTAAATAAAATTGATGATTCTGAAATGCCAAAATTGCATTTTCCTGCCAAAAGTGAACTGTAGACAGATGGTTGTGCAAAAGTGGAGAGAGAGTAGTCTGAATTGAGTTAGGAAACACCTGGGAGCTTTCCTTTCAGTTATTGGACTTACAGTAGCCAGCTGTGAGTCTCTTCCAAGCTTGATGACATCACATCTGTAGCAATTCCACATTCTGAGAGAGAACTACATCTTCTGCTTTGAAGGATCAAGCTTACCAATGTTGATGGGAACCCACTTGCTTGGGTCAAGCAATGCTTTGTGAAAGCAGCATTTAGCTTTAATCTCAGACCTTCCCTGAGAACATTGTGAGGAGTGACCCAAGCACCCTGCCAGGAGCCTCAGCACTGAACTTCTCTCCACAAATAGGAAACTCAATTCTGTAGTTCTTTTAAACCTCGTGCAGGGAGGGAGAAGTCAACATAAGGAGACTCTTACAACAGCATGTATAGGAAGAAAATGAATTTATATTGATGGTCGACTGTTATCTCAACTGATCTTGCTATTTAATAACTGCCTTTAACACGAAAGAAGTATGTAAAACATTTTTAGAAGAATGTCTCCAATGGCATTTTTACATGTCTTAGTCTTCATAGGTTCCTTTTTGGTCTAATTGGAAGGTTGAAAACTAGAAAAAGTGAGCGTGAATACTCAATAAAAAAAATCTCCACCTGATCTTACGCTTTTCCTTGAAAAAATGGTAAGACCCCATTTTTACATATCACTTCATTTAAAGAATGCTGGCCACACATATTAGTTTGCCTCTTCAACAGTCAGACATGTTTCGGCAGTGGTTCTGTCATTTTTCTTTTTGAAAAATCAAGAGATGTTATTTTTTCATGGAGATGCTCATTAATGTAAATAAAATTGATGATTCTGAAATGCCAAAATTGCATTTTCCTGCCAAAAGTGAACTGTAGACAGATGGTTGTGCAAAAGCGGAGAGAGAGTAGTCTGAATTAAGTTAGGAAACACCTGGGAGCTTTCCTTTCAGTTATTGGACTTATAGTAGCCAGCTGTGAGTCTCTTCCAAGCTTGATGACATCACATCTGTAGCAATTCCACATTCTGAGAGAGAACTACATCTTCTGCTTTGAAGGATCAAGCTTACCAATGTTGATGGGAACCCACTTGCTTGGGTCAAGCAATGCTTTGTGAAAGCAGCATTTAGCTTTAATCTCAGACCTTCCCTGAGAACATTGTGAGGAGTGACCCAAGCACCCTGCCAGTAGCCTCAGCACTGAACTTCTCTCCACAACTAGGAAACTGCATTCTGTAGTTCTTTTAAACCTCGTGCAGGGAGGGAGAAGTCAACATAAGGAGACTCTTACAACAGCATGTATAGGAAGAAAATGAATTTATATTGATGGTCGACTGTTATCTCGACTGATCTTGCTATTTAATAACTGCCTTTAACACGAAAGAAGTATGTAAAACATTTTTAGAAGGATGTCTCCAATGGCATTTTCACATGTCTTAGTCTTCATAGGTTCCTTTTTGGTCTAATTGGAAGGTTGAAAACTAGAAAAAGTGAGTGTAAATACTCAATAAAAAAAATCTCCACCTGATCTTACGCTTTTCCTTGAAAAAATGGTAAGACCCCATTTTTACATATCACTTCATTTAAAGAACGCTGGCCACACATATTAGTTTGCCTCTTCAACAGTCAGACATGTTTCGGCAGTGGTTCTGTCATTTTTCTTTTTGAAAAATCAAGAGATGTTTTTTTTTTATGTAGATGCTCATTAATGTAAATACAATTAATGATTCTAAAAGGCCAAAATTGCATTTTCCTGCCAAAAGTGAACTGTAGACAGATGGTTGTGCAAAAGTGGAGAGAGAGTAGTTGGAACTGAGTTAGGAAACAAGTGGGAGCTTTCCTTTCAGTTATTGGACTTATAGTAGCCAGCTGAGGAGTCTCTTCCAAGCTTGATGACATCACATCTGTAGCAATTCCACATTCTGAGAGAGAACTACATCTTCTGCTTTGAAGGATCAGGCTTACCAATGTTGATGGGAACCCACTTGCTTGTGTCAAGTAATGCTTTGGGAAAGCAGCTATTTAGCTTTAATCTCAGACCTTCCCTGAGAACATTGTGAGGAATGATCCAAGCACCTTGCCAGTAGCCTCAGCACTGAACTTCTCTCCACAACTAGGAAACTGCATTCTGTAGTTCTTTTAAACCTCCTCCAGGGAGGGTGAAGCTAACATAAGGAGACTCTTACAACAGCATGTATAGGAAGAAAATGAATTTATATTGATGGTCCACTGTTATCTCGACTGATCTTGCTATTTAATAACTGCCTTTAACACGAAAGAAGTATGTAAAACATTTTTAGAAGGATGTCTCCAATGGCATTTTTACATGTCTTCGTCTTCATAGGTTCCTTTTTGGTCTAATTGGAAGGTTGAAAACTAGAAAAAGTGAGCGTGAATACTCAATAAAAAAAATCTCCACCTGATCTTACGCTTTTCCTTGAAAAAATGGTAAGACCCCATTTTTACATATCACTTCATTTAAAGAATGCTGGCCACACATATTAGTTTGCCTCTTCAACAGTCAGACATGTTTCGGCAGTGGTTCTGTCATTTTTCTTTTTGAAAAATCAAGAGATGTTTTTTTTTATGTAGATGCTCATTAATGTAAATAAAATTGATGATTCTGAAATGCCAAAATTGCATTTTCCTGCCAAAAGTGAACTGTAGACAGATGGTTGTGCAAAAGTGGAGAGAGAGTAGTCTGAATTGAGTTAGGAAACACCTGGGAGCTTTCCTTTCAGTTATTGGACTTACAGTAGCCAGCTGTGAGTCTCTTCCAAGCTTGATGACATCACATCTGTGGCAATTCCACATTCTGAGAGAGAACTACATCTTCTGCTTTGAAGGATCAAGCTTACCAATGTTGATGGGAACCCACTTGCTTGGGTCAAGCAATGCTTTGTGAAAGCAGCATTTAGCTTTAATCTCAGACCTTCCCTGCGAACATTGTGAAGAGTGACCCAAGCACCCTGCCAGGAGCCTCAGCACTGAACTTCTCTCCACAAATAGGAAACTCAATTCTGTAGTTCTTTTAAACCTCGTGCAGGGAGGGAGAAGTCAACATAAGGAGACTCTTACAACAGCATGTATAGGAAGAAATTAATTTATATTGATGGTCGACTGTTATCTCAACTGATCTTGCTATTTAATAACTGCCTTTAACACGAAAGAAGTATGTAAAACATTTTTAGAAGGATGTCTCCAATGGCATTTTACATGTCTTAGTCTTCATAGGTTCCTTTTTGGTCTAATTGGAAGGTTGAAAACTACAAAAAGTGAGCGTGAATACTCAATAAAAAAAATCTCCACCTGATCTTACGCTTTTCCTTGAAAAAATGGTAAGACCCCATTTTTACATATCACTTCATTTAAAGAATGCTGGCCACACATATTAGTTTGCCTTTTCAACAGTCAGACATGTTTCGGCAGTGGTTCTGTCATTTTTCTTTTTGAAAAATCAAGAGATGTTTTTTTTTCATGTAGATGCTCATTAATGTAAATAAAATTGATGATTCTGAAATGATAAAATTGCATTTTCCTGCCAAAAGTGAACTGTAGACAGATGGTTGAGCTAAAGTGGAGAGAGAGTAGTCTGAATTGAGTTAGGAAACACCTGGGAGCTTTCCTTTCAGTTATTGGACTTATAGCAGCCAGCTGTGAGTCTCTTCCAAGCTTGATGACATCACATCTGTAGCAATTCCACATTTTGAGAGAGAACTACGTCTTCTGCTTTGAAGGATCAAGCTTACCAATGTTGATGGGAACCCACTTGCTTGGGTCAAGAAATGCTTTGTGAAAGCAGCTATTAGCTTTAATCTTAGACCTTCCCTGAGAACATTGTGAGGAGTGACCCAAGCACCCTGCCAGTAGCCTCAGCACTGAACTTCTCTTCACAACTAGGAAACTGCATTCTGTAGTTCTTATAAACCTCGTCCAGGGACGGAGAAGTCAACATAAGGAGACTCTTACAACAGCATGTATAGGAAGAAAATGAATTTATATTGATGGTCGACTGTTATCTCAACTGATCTTGCTATTTAATAACTGCCTTTAACACGAAAGAAGTATGTAAAATATTTTTAGAAGGATGTCTCCAATGGCATTTTTACATGTCTTAGTCTTCATAGGTTCCTTTTTGGTCTAATTGGAAGGTTGAAAACTAGAAAAAGTGAGCGTGAATACTCAATAAAAAAATATCTCCACCTGATCTTACGCTTTTCCTTGAAAAAATGGTAAGACTCCATTTTTACATATCACTTCATTTAAAGAATGCTGGCCACACATATTAGTTTGCCTCTTCAACAGTCATACATGTTTCGGCAGTGGTTCTGTCATTTTTCTTTTTGAAAAATCAAGAGATGTTTTTTTTTCATGTAGATGCTCATTAATGTAAATAAAATTGATGATTCTGAAATACAAAATTGCATTTTCCTGCCAAAAGTGAACTGTAGACAGATGGTTGTGCAAAAGTGGAGAGAGAGTAGTCTGAATTGAGTTAGGAAACACCTGGGAGCTTTCCTTTCAGTTATTGGACTTATAGTAGCCAGCTGTGAGTCTCTTCCAAGCTTGATGACATCACATCTGTAGCAATTCCACATGTTGAGAGAGAACTACATCTTCTGCTTTGAAGGATCAAGCTTACCAATGTTGATGGGAACCCACTTGCTTGGGTCAAGCAATGCTTTGTGAAAGCAGCTATTAAGCTTTAATCTCAGACCTTCACCTGAGAACATTGTGAGGAGTGACCCAAGCACCCTGCCAGTAGCCTCAGCACTGAACTTCTCTCCACAATTAGTAAACTGCATTCTGTAGTTCTTTTAAACCTCGTCCAGGGAGGGAGAAGTCAACATAAGGAGACTCTTACAACAGCATGTATAGGAAGAAAATGAATTTATATTGATGGTCGACTGTTATCTCGACTGATCTTGCTATTTAATAACTGCCTTTAACACGAAAGAAGTATGTAAAACATTTTTAGAAGGATGTCTCCAATGGCATTTTTACATGTCTTAGTCTTCATAGGTTCCTTTTTGGTCTAATTGGAAGGTTGAAAACTAGAAAAAGTGAGCGTGAATACTCAATAAAAAAAATCTCCACCTGATCTTATGCTTTTCCTTGAAAAAATGGTAAGACCCCATTTTTACATATCACTTCATTTAAAGAACGCTGGCCACATATATTAGTTTGCCTCTTCAACAGTCAGACATGTTTCGGCAGTGGTTCTGTCATTTTTCTTTTTGAAAAATCAAGAGATGTTTTTTTTATGTAGATGCTCATTAATGTAAATAAAATTGATGATTCTGAAATGCCAAAATTGCATTTTCCTGCCAAAAGTGAACTGTAGACAGATGGTTGAGCTAAAGTGGAGAGAGAGTAGTCTGAATTGAGTTAGGAAACACCTGGGAGCTTTCCTTTCAGTTATTGGACTTATAGCAGCCAGCTGTGAGTCTCTTCCAAGCTTGATGACATCACATCTGTAGCAATTCCACATTCTGAGAGAGAACTACATCTTCTGCTTTGAAAGATCAGGCTTACCAATGTTGATGGGAACCCACTTGCTTGGGTCAAGCAATGCTTTGTGAAAGCAGCATTTAGCTTTAATCTCAGACCTTACCTGAGAACATTGTGAGGAGTGACCTAAGCACCCTGCCAGAAGCCTCAGCACTGAACTTCTCTCCACAAATAGGAAACTCAATTCTGTAGTTCTTTTAAACCTCGTGCAGGGAGGGAGAAGTCAACATAAGGAGACTCTTACAACAGCATGTATAGGAAGAAATTAATTTATATTGATGGTCGACTGTTATCTCAACTGATCTTGCTATTTAATAACTGCCTTTAACATGAAAGAAGTATGTAAAACATTTTTAGAAGGATGTCTCCAATGGCATTTTTACATGTCTTAGTCTTCATAGGTTCCTTTTTGGTCTAATTGGAAGGTTGAAAACTAGAAAAAGTGAGCGTGAATATTCAATAGAAAAAATCTCCACCTGATCTTACGCTTTTCCTTGAAAAAATGGTAAGACCCCATTTTTACATATCACTTCATTTAAAGAATGCTGGCCACACATATTAGTTTGCCTCTTCAACAGTCAGAAATGTTTCGGCAGTGGTTCTGTCATTTTTCTTTTTGAAAAATCAAGAGATGTTTTTTTTTCATGTAGATGCTCATTAATGTAAATAAAATTGATGATTCTGAAATGACAAAATTGCATTTTCCTGCCAAAAGTGAACTGTAGACAGATGGTTGAGCTAAAGTGGAGAGAGAGTAGTCTGAATTGAGTTAGGAAACACCTGGGAGCTTTCCTTTCAGTTATTGGACTTATAGTAGCCAGCTGTGAGTCTCTTCCAAGCTTGATGACATCACATCTGTAGCAATTCCACGTTCTGAGAGAGAACTACATCTTCTGCTTTGAAGGATCAAGCTTACCAATGTTGATGGGAACCCACTTGCTTGGGTCAAGCAATGCTTTGTGAAAGCAGCTATTAGCTTTAATCTCAGACCTTCCCTGAGAACATTGTGAGGAGAGACCCAAGCACCCTGCCAGTAGCCTCAGCACTGAACTTCTCTCCACAACTAGGAAACTGCATTCTGTAGTTCTTTTAAACCTCGTCCAGGGAGGGAGAAGTCAACATAAGGGGGACTCTTACAACAGCATGTATAGGAAGAAAATGAATTTATATTGATGGTCGACTGTTATCTCGACTGATCTTGCTATTTAATAACTGCCTTTAACACGAAAGAAGTATGTAAAACATTTTTAGAAGGATGTCTCCAATGGCATTTTTACATGTCTTAGTCTTCATAGGTTCCTTTTTGGTCTAATTGGAAGGTTGAAAACTAGAAAAAGTGAGCGTGAATACTCAATAAAAAAAATCTCCACCTGATCTTATGCTTTTCCTTGAAAAAATGGTAAGACCCCATTTTTACATATCACTTCATTTAAAGAACGCTGGCCACACATATTAGTTTGCCTCTTCAACAGTCAGACATGTTTCGGCAGTGGTTCTGTCATTTTTCTTTTTGAAAAATCAAGAGATGTTTTTTTTATGTAGATGCTCATTAATGTAAATAAAATTGATGATTCTGAAATGCCAAAATTGCATTTTCCTGCCAAAAGTGAACTGTAGACAGATGGTTGTGCAAAAGTGGAGAGAGAGTAGTCTGAATTGAGTTAGGAAACACCTGGGAGATTTCCTTTCAGTTATTGGACTTATAGTAGCCAGCTGTGAGTCTCTTCCAAGCTTGATGACATCACATCTGTAGCAATTCCACATTCTGAGAGAGAACTACATCTTCTGCTTTGAAGGATCAAGCTTACCAATGTTGATGGGAACCCACTTGCTTGGGTCAAGCAATGCTTTGTGAAAGCAGCATTTAGCTTTAATCTCAGACCTTCCCTGAGAACATTGTGAAGAGTAATCCAAGCACCCTGCCAGCAGCCTCAGCACTGAACTTCTCTCCACAAATAAGAAACTCAATTCTGTAGTTCTTTTAAACCTCGTGCAGGGAGGGAGAAGTCAACATAAGGAGACTCTTACAACAGCATGTATAGGAAGGAATTAATTTATATTGATGGTCGACTGTTATCTCAACTGATCTTGCTATTTAATAACTGCCTTTAACACGAAAGAAGTATGTAAAACATTTTTAGAAGGATGTCTCCAATGGCATTTTTACATGTCTTAGTCTTCATAGGTTCCTTTTTGGTCTAATTGGAAGGTTGAAAACTAGAAAAAGTGAGCGTGAATACTCAATAAAAAAAATCTCCACCTGATCTTACGCTTTTCCTTGAAAAAATGGTAAGACCCCATTTTTACATATCACTTCATTTAAAGAATGCTGGCCACACATATTAGTTTGCCTTTTCAACAGTCAGAAATGTTTCGGCAGTGGTTCTGTCATTTTTCTTTTTGAAAAATCAAGAGATGTTTTTTTTTTCATGTAGATGCTCATTAATGTAAATAAAATTGATGATTCTGAAATGACAAAATTGCATTTTCCTGCCAAAAGTGAACTGTAGACAGATGGTTGAGCTAAAGTGGAGAGAGAGTAGTCTGAATTGAGTTAGGAAACACCTGGGAGCTTTCCTTTCAGTTATTGGACTTATAGTAGCCAGCTGTGAGTCTCTTCCAAGCTTGATGACATCACATCTGTAGCAATTCCACATTCTGAGAGAGAACTACATCTTCTGCTTTGAAGGATCAAGCTTACCAATGTTGATGGGAACCCACTTGCTTGGGTCAAGCAATGCTTTGTGAAAGCAGCTATTAGCTTTAATCTCAGACCTTCCCTGAGAACATTGTGAGGAGTGACCCAAGCACCCTGCCAGTAGCCTCAGCACTGAACTTCTCTCCACAACTAGGAAACTGCATTCTGTAGTTCTTTTAAACCTCGTGCAGGGAGGGAGAAGTCAACATAAGGAGACTCTTACAACAGCATGTATAGGAAGAAATTAATTTATATTGATGGTCGACTGTTATCTCAACTGATCTTGCTATTTAATAACTGCCTTTAACATGAAAGAAGTATGTAAAACATTTTTAGAAGGATGTCTCCAATGGCATTTTTACATGTCTTAGTCTTCATAGGTTCCTTTTTGGTCTAATTGGAAGGTTGAAAACTAGAAAAAGTGAGCGTGAATACTCAATAAAAAAAATCTCCACCTGATCTTACGCTTTTCCTTGAAAAAATGGTAAGACCCCATTTTTACATATCACTTCATTTAAGGAATGCTGCCACACATATTAGTTTGCCTCTTCAACAGTCAGACATGTTTTGGCAGTGGTTCTGTCATTTTTCTTTTTGAAAAATCAAGAGATGTTTTTTTTTCATGTAGATGCTCATTAATATAAATAAAATTGATGATTCTGAAATGACAAAATTGCATTTTCCTGCCAAAAGTGAACTGTAGACAGATGATTGTGCAAAAGTGGAGAGAAAGTAGTCGGAATTGAGTTAGGAAACACCTGGGAGCTTTCCTTTCAGTTATTGGACTTATAGTAGCCAGCTGTGAGTATCTTCCAAGCTTGATAACATCACATCTGTGGCAATTCCACATTCTGAGAGAGAACTACATCTTCTGCTTTGAAGGATCAAGCTTACCAATGTTGATGGGAACCCACTTTTTTGGGTCAAGAAATGCTTTGTGAAAGCAGCTATTAGCTTTAAACTCAGACCTTCCCTGAGAACATTGTGAGGTGTGACCCAAGCACCCTGCCAGTAGCCTCAGAACTGAACTTCTCTCCACAACTAGGAAACTGTGTTCTGTAGTTCTTTTAAACCTCGTCCAGGGAGGGAGAAGTAAACATAAGGAGAATCTTACAACAGCATGTATAGGAAGAAAATGAATTTATATTGATGGTCGACTGTTATCTCGACTGATCTTGCTATTTAATAACTGCCTTTAACACGAAAGAAGTATGTAAAACATTTTTAGAAGGATGTCTCCAATGGCATTTTTACATGTCTTAGTCTTCATAGGTTCCTTTTTGGTCTAATTGGAAGGTTGAAAACTAGAAAAAGTGAGTGTGAATACTCAATAAAAAAAATCTCCACCTGATCTTACGCTTTTCCTTGAAAAAATGGTAAGACCCCATTTTTACATATCACTTCATTTAAAGAACGCTGGCCACACATATTAGTTTGCCTCTTCAACTGTCAGACATGTTTCGGCAGTGGTTCTGTCATTTTTCTTTTTGAAAAATCAAGAGATGTTTTTTTTTTATGTAGATGCTCATTAATGTAAATACAATTGATGAATATATATACATGTCCATACATATATCTTGCACCACTCTTTCTCCCATTTACTCCTCTTCTTCCTGTTTCCATTGTATTTAGTTCTGTGTCCTCACATTATTATGGTCCCCCCGCATTGGTCCGTGCCTTATTAGTTCCTATGCCTGTATATTGGTTCCGGCATCCCCGCCCCATTCCCCTCCCCTGTGTGCTATTTATACCCCTGCCCTGATTCCAAGAGCCCAGCTTGATAAAGGAGCGCAGCCGTCCTGTCATACACGGTCTTGCCAGCTCAAGAAACGCGTTGCATGCCCTGTGACGTCATCTCCCGTCGCCCGGAGTTCCTCGTGCGTTCCATGCCTCGGACTAACACTCACGTCTCTACATCGGCCGGCTCTGCACATCTAATACAGCTAATGTTGTCGATAACAACATGCAGCGATGTCAATTGTTGATAACGCTGTCAAGCGGCAAAAATTGACGTTACGGCTGTCCAGAGACAAAAATTGTCGATAACGACCTCCAGCGATGTCAATTTTCAATAACGCCGTCCAGCGATGTCAATTGTTGATAACGCCGTGCAGCGGCAAAAATTGACGATAACGACATCCAGCATCAAAAATTGTCGATAACGCTATCCAGCGATGTCAATTGTCGATAACGACCTCAAGCAATGAAAATTGACAATAATGCCGTCCAGCAAAGTCAACTGTCGATAACGCCGTCCAGCGATGTCAATTGTCGATAACAACCTCCAGTGAAAATAAAAGTCAATAATGACTTCCAGCAACGAAAAATCTCAATAACGGCGTCCAGCGATGTCAAATGGTGATAACGCCGTCCAGCGATGTCAATTGTCGATAACGACCTCCAGTGACAAAAATTGTTGGTAACACTGCCCAGCGACAAAAATTGACAATAATGACGTCCAGCAACTAAAATTGTCAATAACGCCGTCCAGCGATGTCAATTTTCGATAAAGCCGTCCAGCGATGTCAATCGTTGATAACGCTGCCAGTGACAAAAATGATCAATAACGCCGTCCAGTGATTTCAATTGTCGATAATGACCTCAAGCAACGAAGATTGTCAATAACGCCGTCCAGCGATGTCAATTGTCAATAATTGACCTCCAGCGTCACAAATTGTCAATAACGACTTCCAGCAATGAAAATTCTCAATAACACCGTCCAGCGATGTAAATTTTCGATAATGCCATCCAGCGATGTCAATTGTCGATTACACCGTCCAGCGATGTCAATTGTCAATTACACCGTCCAGCGATGTCAATTGTCGATAACACCGTCCAGCGATGTCAATTGTTAATGGCCTCCAGCAATGAACATTGTCAATAACGGCGTCCAGATATGTCAATTGTCATTAACGACCTCCAGTGACAACAATTGTCAATAATGACTTTCAGCAACAAAAAAATTCTCAATAACGCCGTCCAGCGATGTCAATTGTTGATAACAACCTCCAGCGACAAAAATTGTCAATAACGACTTCCAGCAATGAAAATTCTCAATAACGCCATCCAGCGATGTCAATTGTCGATAACACCGTCCAGCGATGTCAATTGTCGATAACACCGTCCAGCGATGTCAATTGTCGATAACACCATCCAGCTATGTCAATTGTCGTTAACGACCTCCAGTGAAAAAAATATTCAATAACGACTTCCAGCGACGAAAAATCTCAATAACGGCGTCCAGCGATGTCAATTGTTGATAACGCCGTCCAGCGATGTCAATTGTCAATAATGACCTCCAGCAACGAAAATTGTCACTAACTCCATCCAGCGATGTCAATTGTTAACGGCCTCCAGCAATGAAAATTGTCAATAACGGCGTCCAGAGATGTCAATTGTCGATAATTGACCTACAGCGACAAAAATTGTCAATAACGACTTCCAGCAATGAAAATTCTCAATAACGCCGTCCAGCGACAAAAATTGACGATAACGCCATCCAGCATCAAAAATTGTCGATAATGACGTCCAGCGATGTCAATTGTCCATAACGCCGTCCAGCGATGTCAATTGTCCATAACGACCTCCAGCAGTGAAAATTGACAATAATGCCGTCCAGCGATGTCAATTGTCAATAACGACCTCTAGTGAAATAAATTGTCCATAACAACATTCAGTGATGTCAATTGTTGATAACGCTGTCAAGCGGCAAAAATTTACGTTACGGCTGTCCAGAGACAAAAATTGTCGATAACGACCTCCAGTGATGTAAATTTTCAATAACGCCGTCCAGCGATGTCAATTGTTGATAACGCTGCGCAGCGACAAAAATTGACGATAACGCCATCCAGCATCAAAAATTGTCGATAACGCTATCCAGCGATGTCAATTGTCGATAACGACATCAAGCAATGAAAATTGACAATAATGCCGTCCAGTGATGTCAATTGTCGATAACGCCGTCCAGCGATGTCAATTGTCAATAACGACCTCCAGTGAAAAAAAATTAATAACGACTTCCAGCATCAAAAAATCTCAATAACGCCGTCCAGCGATGTCAATTGTTGATACTGCCGTCCAGCGACAAAAATTGACGATAACGCCATCCAGCATCAAATATTGTCGATAACGCCATCCAGCGCTGTCAATAAACGACCTCCAGCAATGAAAAGTGACAATAATGCCGTCCAGCGATGTCAATTGTCAATAACGCTGTCCAGCGATGTCAATTGTCAATAACGACCTCTAGTGACAAAAATTGTCGATAACAACATCCAGCGATGTCAATTGTTGATAACGGCGCGCAGCGACAAAAATTGACGATAACGCCATCCAGCATCAAAAATTGTCGATAATGGTATCCAGTGATGTCAATTGTCGATAACGACATCGAGCAATGAAAATTGACGATAACGCCATCCAGCATCAAAAATTGTCGATAACGCCTTCCAGAGATGTCAATTGTCGATAACCACCTCCAGTGAAAAAAATAGTCAATAACGACTTCCAGCATAAAATCTCAATAACGACGTCCAACAATGTCAGTTGTCAATAACGACCTCCAGTGACAAAAATTGTCGATAACAACATCCAGCGATGTCAATTGTTGATAACGCTGTCAAGCGACAAAAATTGACGTTACGGCTGTCCAGAGACAAAAATTGACGATAACGGCCTCCAGCGATGTCAATTTTCAATAACGCCGTCCAGCGATGTCAATTGTTGATAACGCTGTGCAGCGTCAAAAATTGACGATAACGCCATCCAGCATCAAAAATTGACGATAACGCTATCCAGCGATGTCAATTGTCGATAACGACATCAAGCAATGAATATTGACAATAATGCCGTCCAGCAATGTCAATTGTCGATAACGCCGTCCAGCGAAGTCAATTGTCGATAACGACTTCCAGCAACAAATCTCAATAACGACCTCCAGCGATGTCAATTGTTGATAACACCGTCCAGCGTCAAAAATCGACGATAATGCCATCCAGCATCAAATATTGTCGATAACGCCATCCAGCGATGTCAATTGTCGATAACGAACTCCAGCAATGAAAATTGACAATAATGCAGTCCAGCGATGTCAATTGTCGATAACGCCGTCCAGCGATGTCAATTGTCGATAACCACCTCCAGTGAAAAAAATTGTCAATAACGACTTCCAGCAAAAAATCTCAATAACGACGTCCAGCGATGTCAGTTGTCGATAACGACCTCCAGTAACAAAAATTGTCGATAACGCCGCCCAGCAACAAAAATTGACGATAATGACGTCCAGCAACGAAAATTGTCAATAACGCTGTCCAGCGATGTCAATTGTCAATAACGACCTCTAGTGACAAAAATTGTCGATAACAACATCCAGCGATGTCAATTGTTAATAACGCTGTCAAGCGACAAAAATTGACGTTACGGCTGTCCAGAGACAAAAATTGTCTATTAATATTATTATATGTTATTTTATATATATATATATATATATATATATATATATATATATATATATATATATATATATATAATTTTTTTTTTTTTCCCTTTCATACAGTTGGCTTTACAGGAATAGTATATATTCCGTTGTCAAGTATCCTTTGTATCCATCTTGCTAATATTTAAGAATTCCCACCCACTTTCATCCATTTTTCCTTTTTCATGTATATTTTTTTTTTATTATTATTATTATTATTATTTTTTTTTATTATTATTATTATTATTATTTTTATATTTATTTTAATTTTTATTTATTCTTTTTTTATTTTTATATTTATATATATTTTTATTTTTATTTCCACATCCATCATTTTCATTTTTATTTCTTCTTCATTCTTATATTTTTATTTTTATTTTTAGTTCCTTTTTTTTTCTGTTTTTTTTCACTTGTGTTTTTTTCATTTGTTTCATTATTATCATTTTTCACTTTAGTTTCATTACTAACTCCTCTTACTTCACCACACATATATAAATAAATATATATACATGTCCATACATATATCTTGCACCACTCTTTCTCCCATTTACTCCTCTTCTTCCTGTTTCCATTGTATTTAGTTCTGTGTCCTCACATTATTATGGTCCCCCCGCATTGGTCCATGCCTTATTAGTTCCTATGCCTGTATATTGGTCCGGCATCCCCGCCCCCTTCCCCTCCCCTGTGTGCGATTTATACCCCTGCCCTGATTCCAAGAGCCCAGCTTGATAAAGGAGCGCAGCCGTCCTGTCATACACGGTCTTGCCAGCTCAAGAAACGCGTTGCATGCCCTGTGACGTCATCTCCCGTCGCCCGGAGTTCCTCGTGCGTTCCACGCCTCGGACTAACACTCACGTCTCTACATCGGCCGGCTCTGCACATCTAATACAGCTAATGTTGTCTAATGTTGTCGATAACAACATGCAGCGATGTCAATTGTTGATAACGCTGTCAAGCGGCAAAAATTGACGTTACGGCCCCCCGCTCTCGGAGCACTCCATGCTAGACTTCAGGACGTGGAGTTGATGGAGAGGATGACCGCCAGGATACGGGACAGGCTTGAGGCCCATGATGTGGTCTGGAGCCCATGGAACCTACGGGAGCTCCGGAGGTGAAAATGCCGCAGGGACCACACACGGTGACTATACCCCCTACCTTTCCTTACCCCTCCTTCCCCACGTTCCCCTATCCCTCCTTTTTCTTTTCTCTTCTCTTTATCTCCTTTGCTATTCTCTCTCTCATCCTCCTTACCCCTCTTACTTCCTATCCTTCTCGTCTCTCCTCTTGTTCTTCCTCTCTCTCTACTGCTTGGTACTCCTATATCTCTCTGCCAGTCTCTTTCACCCTTTTCCTCATGGCTGGTGTTCCTATGTGCCTTGCTGCTCCTCTAGCACACTACTTCGTAGATGCTGCTACTCATGAGAGGTTAATACTGTTGGTAGCTGTTTATGATCGGGTGAGGGGCTACCCTACTGGACCCTAAGGTGGGCAACACCACTTGTTGATTAACAGGGTCGGCCCGATTGTTCGCGGGGGGCCCCCCCGGGGCTGGCGGTTGCCGGCCCTGCGGGGCCTACTGGAACGGGCCACTGGTTGGGTGGTCCCTGCAGCCCTCTCTTCTCTGTTCTGACTGTTCTACTATGTTGTAGTAATGCATGACGTGTAATGCACTCTTTGAATATAAATAAATATATTATTTGATTAAAAAAAATTGACGTTACGGCTGTCCAGAGACAAAAATTGTCGATAACGACCTCCAGCGATGTCAATTTTCAATAACGCCGTCCAGCGATGTCAATTGTTGATAACGCCGTGCAGCGGCAAAAATTGACGATAACGCTATCCAGCGATGTCAATTGTCGATAACGACCTCAAGCAATGAAAATTGACAATAATGCCGTCCAGCAAAGTCAACTGTCGATAACGCCGTCCAGCGATGTCAATTGTCGATAACAACCTCCAGTGAAAAAAATAGTCAATAACGACTTCCAGCAACGAAAATCCCAATAACGGCGTCCAGCGATGTCAATTGTTAATAACGCCGTCCAGCGATGTCAATTGTCGATAACGACCTCCAGTGACAAAAATTGTTGGTAACACTGCCCAGCGACAAAAATTTACAATAATGACGTCCAGCAACTAAAATTGTCAATAACGCCGTCCAGCGATGTCAATTTTCGATAAAGCCGTCCAGCGATGTCAATCGTTGATAACGCTGCCAGTGACAAAAATGATCGATAACGCCGCCCAGTGATTTAAATTGTCGATAATGACCTCAAGAAACGAAGATTGTCAATAACGCCGTCCAGCGATGTCAATTGTCGATAACACCATCCAGCGATGTCAATTGTCGTTAACGACCTCCAGCGAAAAAAATAGTCAATAACGACTTCCAGCGACGAAAAATCTCAATAACGGCGTCCAGCGATGTCAATTGTTGATAACGCCGTCCAGCGATGTCAATTGTCAATAATGACCTCCAGCAACGAAAATTGTCACTAACTCCATCCAGCGATGTCAATTGTTAACGGCCTCCAGCAATGAAAATTGTCAATAACGGCGTCCAGAGATGTCAATTGTCGATAATTGACCTACAGCGACAAAAATTGTCAATAACGACTTCCAGCAATGAAAATTCTCAATAACGCCATCCAGCGACAAAAATTGACGATAACGCCATCCAGCATTAAAAATTGTCGATAATGACGTCCAGCGATGTCAATTGTCCATAACGCCGTCCAGCGATGTCAATTGTCCATAACGACCTCCAGCAGTGAAAATTGACAATAATGCCGTCCAGCGATGTCAATTGTCAATAACGACCTCTAGTGAAAAAAATTGTCCATAACAACATTCAGTGATGTCAATTGTTGATAACGCTGTCAAGCGGCAAAAATTTACGTTACGGCTGTCCAGAGACAAAAATTGTCGATAACGACCTCCAGTGATGTAAATTTTCAATAACGCCGTCCAGCGATGTCAATTGTTGATAACGCCGCGCAGCGACAAAAATTGACGATAACGCCATCCAGCATCAAAAATTGTCGATAACGCTATCCAGCGATGTCAATTGTCGATAACGACATCAAGCAATGAAAATTGACAATAATGCCGTCCAGTGATGTCAATTGTCGATAACGCCGTCCAGCGATGTCAATTGTCGATAACGACCTCCAATGAAAAAAAATTAATAACGACTTCCAGCATCAAAAAATCTCAATAACGCCGTCCAGCGATGTCAATTGTTGATACTGCCGTCCAGCGACAAAAATTGATGATAACACCATCCAGCATCAGATATTGTCGATATTGTCCATCCAGCGCTGTCAATTGTGACAATAATGCCGTCCAGCGATGTCAATTGTCGATAACGCCTTCCAGCGATGTCAATTGTCAATAACGACCTCTAGTGACAAAAATTGTCGATAACAACATCCAGCGATGTCAATTGTTGATAACGGCGCGCAGCGACAAAAATTGACGATAAAGCCATCCAGCATCAAAAATTGTCGATAACGCTATCCAGTGATGTCAATTGTCGATAACGACATCAAGCAATGAAAATTGACGATAACGCCATCCAGCATCAAAAATTGTCGATAACGCCGTCCAGAGATGTCAATTGTCGATAACGCTGTCAAGCGACAAAAATTGACGTTACGGCTGTCCAGAGACAAAAATTGACGATAACGGCCTCCAGCGATGTCAATTTTCAATAACGCCGTCCAGCGATGTCAATTGTTGATAACGCTGTGCAGCGTCAAAAATTGACGATAACGCCATCCAGCATCAAAAATTGTCGATAACGCTATCCGGCGATGTCAATTGTCGATAACGACATCAAGCAATGAAAATTGACAATAATGCCATCCAGCAATGTCAATTGTCGATAACGCCGTCCAGCGAAGTCAATTGTCGATAACGACTTCCAGCAACAAATCTCAATAACGACCTCCAGTGATGTCAATTGTTGATAACACCGTCCAGCATCAAAAATTGACGATAATGCCATCCAGCATCAAATATTGTCGATAACGCCATCCAGCGATGTCAATTGTCGATAACGAACTCCAGCAATGAAAATTGACAATAATGCCGTCCAGCGATGTCAATTGTCGATAACGCTGTCCAGCGATGTAAATTGCCGATAACCACCTCCAGTGAAAAAAATTGTCAATAACGACTTCCAGCAAAAAATCTCAATAACGACGTCCAGCGATGTCAGTTGTCGATAACGAACTCCAGTAACAAAAATTGACGATAATGACGTCCAGCAACGAAAATTGTCAATAACGCTGTCCAGCGATGTCAATAACGACCTCTAGTGACAAAAATTGTCGATAACAACATCCAGCGATGTCAATTGTTGATAACGCTGTCAAGCGACAAAAATTGACGTTACGGCTGTCCAGAGACAAAAATTGTATATTAATATTATTATATGTAATATATATATATATATATATATATATATATATATATATATATATATATATATATAGAAAGGCCAGTATGGTGGCCTGGAATTATGGGAGGAGCCCGGTGGGGTATATAACTAGCCCGTTCGCCTGCCTTCCTCGTCGGTTCCGGTGCGCGATATCTGATACGTCAGAAATCAAGGGCCGACTGTTGAGACCAAACGTAGCGAGTTGTGTTCGTGAGTCCCCGTGTTTGTCTTGATTGTGTCCGTGTTGTCAGTCGTCTTATCGTTGGCGTTCGTGTGTTTTCCGTCCGAGTGTCGCAATACTCAAAGAAATTGCCGTTGTCGTACAACGCGTCTGGGCCGGCTGTCGCAGGTAGGGCTTCGGCACCCATATTCTCATTTCATGTGTTACAATGTCACTCAAACACGATATCCTGAACTCACGAACCTCTCACCTTTCATTTCACGAATGTTTTAAACCGTGTCACTCGTACTCGTTACCTCATGTCACTACTCCTGTTTACTGCGAAGGAAAGTTGTTATTTCCTTTCGAGACGCGTCGGTCGTGCCACATCGGGCACTTCATTTCGTAGGCACGTCAGGTCGAGCCGAACGACTTCCCAATCATTACTTAAATATTCAAATCGGTCGAAAGCACTCCGATACCGCAGCTGACTGCTCGTTACGTTAATTCTAGCAGTCCGGATCATTTTGAATGTCGTGTCCTTTCGAATGGTAAACCGGTCCGACCGTTCCAAATACGTTTCATTTCATACATATTGAGTCATTTCGATCATTTCATTCCGTTCGAATTATTTCGATCATTTCATGTCACTTCGCATCATTTCAATCTTTTTGATATCAGATCGATTCATTTCATTTCTGTCACTCACCACGCTCCGGTGCGAATCCTGTCGCATCCCGGATGCACCGATTCGCTTCGGAGTGCCTAGTTATTCGGCCTCATTTCTGTACATGCTCCAGAGACTGAGTCACTCGCAGGTTCAGGCACAATCTCTGATTCTAGTCTTTGTCATGGCATACCATTTCTGTCACTTATTACGCTCCGATTCGAATCCTGTCGCATGCATTAATGCACCGATTCGTTCCGGCGTGCCCAGCTGCTACGCCTCATTTCAGTACATGCTCCAGAGAAGGATTCTTTGTTGTAACCATTTGTCCAGTCGTTGATTCTTGTCTCTGTCATGGCATATAATTTTCTGTCACTTGTCACGCTCCGATTCAAATCCTGTTGCATTTATTGATGCACCGATTTGTTCCGGTGTGCCCAGCTGTCACGCCTCATTTCAGTACATGCTCCAAAGACAGGATTCGTTTGTTTCATTCATGGGCACATCCTCTGATTCTTGTCTTTGTCATGGGTATCATTTCATCTCACCTATCACGCTCCGGTACGAATAGTCACATCCGTGCACCAAATTCGTCTCGGCGTGCCCTAGGACAGGCCTAATTTTCAGTACATGCTCCAGAATCCGTTTCGTGCTCGGTCGCTAGATGGCGGCATGGCGATCCGGACATCTGTCATGGCGGATTCACTCATTTCACGGTCATATCGCTTCCCGGTTCAAGTCCAGTTGATTTTCAAGCTTTGGATTCCTACCGGGGGCCTGCCTCACCGACCTCATTTCACTATAAATTGCTTCAAAGGTTCATACCTGCCAAAAAAAAAAAAAGAAAAAAAAAATCTCACCTCCATGAAATCACTATTTTGGCTAGCATTTCTGTTCAGGTATAGAACTCTCAAACTTCACCTTCATCTCCTCAGGTCAGTCGAGTTTTCAGTAGGTCCACCCAGCACCTGGTGGGACGGTGCCTCCTTAGGTAAGAAAAAAGAAAAAAAAAAAAACATCTTCTGGGAGGAAACGCTCATGAGCGGAAGCAGCCTTCTTGTTAAGCATACATGCTTTTTCAGGATCTCCAACGTGTCTTGTAATCCATGTCACCCTCATATAGGTTCCGCGTAGGAGAAAACCCGAACCCAAGGACCAATAAGGCTCGCCAGGCCTGGATTACGTCACCATGTCTCGGGCTGACAGCGAGGACCTCACTGCCCCATTGTCTCCGTCTCTAGTCTCAGAGAGTGGCAGCCAACGGTCCCTCAGAGCATGGACCATTCCTAGGATGACAGCTGAGCTTAGGCGCAGAGGCGTACCCTTTCCGGCAACAGCCAGGAAAGCCGAGCTGTTCAGGCTCCTCTTTCCTCCCCCCGGCGGCGGCTGAGGCTAGTACCCAGCAGGCCTCACTGGGCTCTATCGCCTCTTCTATTTCGCAGCTCCATACCTTGGTGTCTTCCCTGATGACCTCTATGTCAGAGGTCCTGAATCGGGTGGCCCTCCTCAAGACCCGCCCGCCCGTGTCTCCTCCAGTACCAGCATCCCAGGCAGTGACTAACCCTCTCGCAGGTACCACCGAGCGTACATCAGTGGTGTACCCCTCTCATCTGGTATCAGCTAGCATCAGGAAGGACATCTTAGAGGGCAAGGACGTCAATCTGGCTTCGCTTCTCATCTCCATTCATGAACTGGCAGAAAACAAGGCTTATACATGGGGGGACGTGTCGGTGGTCCTCAAGACCAAAGACCCCAGGCTGGACAGGAAGCTTTCTGTCACCGAATTTACACTGGCCTTCGGCATGATGAGGGACATCATCTGCTCAGTCTCCCCTGGCAGGAGGGAGGAGCTGGATCGCTACCTCCATGTGGTAGTAGATCTAGGTTATAAATACGGCAGGTTTTCATTTTACGACTACCACCGCTCCTTTTCCGCCAAAGCGGCCGCCAGGCTTGTCCAGTTCCAGACGCCTACTGATTGGAGCGTCATGGATACAGAACTATTCTGCCGCTACTTTGCGGGGCTACGGTCTCCTCTTTGTGCGATTTGCCAATCGGCTACTCACACCGCGACTTGGTGCGCTAGCTCAGTGGCAGCCCCGCCCTCAGACGGTCCTTCTACCTCAGGTACCGCTCAGGGCTCACAAGCGCCGGCACGCCTGCCGCAGACGGATAAATTTGGGCGCCCAAACAAGACCATGGGGGGCGCAGCAATCTGCAACAATTTCAATAGCGGCTCATGCAATTTCAGTCAGTGCAGGCTGCTCCACGTATGCACACAGTGTCATAGGGCTCATCCCAGGATCATGTGTGAGGTCAAACCGGTTAAGAAATTTTGACTAGGCCGGGTCAACATCTCGTGGCTCAGCATCTACCTCACCGATCATCCTACCCCCTCACTATCCGTCTACCTTGTTCAGGGCTTCACTCAAGGCTTTCACACTGGACTCATTTCTCTCCCTCACCTCACGCACGAATGCCAGAACCTGCGGTCAGCAGCTTTGGACAAACGAGCCGTTGACTAACTACTACAGTCAGAGTTAGACCGAGACTTCATCATAGGCCCTTTCACACAGCCCCCATTCAACACCTGGAGAGTCAGCCCTATTGGGCTTGTCAAGGGCAAGTTCTCTAATAAACTCAGATTGGTGTACGATTTGTCAGCGCCTCATTCCTCTTCTGTCCCCAGTCTTAATTCCCTTATCCCCTCAGAGGAGTTCTCCCTCAAGTATACATCTGTAGACACGGCCATCCAGGCCATTCTCAAAACAGGCACAGGAACCTGGCTCTCCAAGGCCGACATCTCGGACGCCTTCAAGCTCCTTCCCATCCACCCATCTCTCTGGTGCTGGCATGGCATCAAGTGGAAGGAGCGGTACTATTTTGCCACCAAACTTACATTCGGGTCCAAGAGCAGCCCCTGGCTCTTCGATACTTTCGCTCAGACTCTCACGTGGATCCTGCTACACGTAGCCCAGTGTCGGGGAGTCATACACTATCTGGATGACTTCCTGCTGATCGAGCCACCCGGCTCACCTCCAGGAGATCTGCATAAGTTGAGGGCGGTCTTCAGCAACCTCAACGTCCCCATTGCCGAGCACAAGGTGGACGGTCCGACGCAGACCATCACCTTTCTCGGGGTCAGCCTAGACACCAACACTATGCAGGCCAGCCTCTCCCTGGATAAACTGGCCCGCATCAGGATGGTCCTGAGGGACTTCACCCGTGCCAGAACTTGCACCAAAAGACAGCTACAAGTCCCTACTCGGCATGCTGAATTTCGCTATGCGCATCATCCCTCAGGGTCGCGCATTCGTGTCACGCCTATTAGTCTTACTATCCCTCTCACAGGACCCGGAGCAAGTCCTCAGCCTGGATCCCGCGGCGATAGCAGACCTTGCTATGTGGGAGGAGTTCTTATCCTCTTGGAATGGCGTGTCCCTGTTCATTCCCTCTGTGTCTTCTCTCTCACCCCAGGTGGTGACCGACGCAGCGGCCTCCACAGGCTTTGCGGCTATTTTTGGCCATCTGTGGCTCGCAGCTCCCTGGCCTCCCCAGATACTGGCTATTCCTGGCTTCACCGAGACGTCCTCCCTCTTTGAGTTGTACCCTATCGTAGCTGCAGCTCACACATGGGGCCGCAGTTGGTCGGGGCAAACGGTGACCTTTTCTACAGATAATTTAGCCACTGCGGAGATCATTAATAAAGGCAGATCCAACTCTCTAGCAATTATGTCCTTCCTTCGCCGACTGGTCCAGCTTTCTTTATCATTTCAGTTCAATATCCATTGTTCCTTCATCCCAGGTAAATTCAATCAGGCAGCGGACGCCCTCTCCCGCTTTAACTTTGTTTCTTTTTTTGATCAGGTACCCGGAGCTGGACCAACATCAGCAGCTATCCCGGACTGGTCTCAGCTGACCCTGGATTAGCACCACACCTCCTAGCGGCGACCCAACTCATCGAGCACTCCCTCTCACGCAATACCCTCAAAGCCTATCAATCGGCCTGGAGGGCCTTTAATCGCTTCATGACGTGTCACAGCACAGAGATGTCCCGTGTCAAGCAAGTCCTAGGCTTCATTTCCCACTGCCACTCGAAGTTGGCGTTGTCCTTTAACACAATCCGGCTATATCTGGCCGGTGTACAACATTTCTCGTCCCTCCAGGACCCTACCGAACCTTCCTTATTTTCTTATCACGCCGTACGGGCTCTTATGCGCGGCATCCAGAAGCGCCAGCCAGTGGCCCGCACCAAACGGCTGCCTATTACAGGAGACGTTTTTAGAGATATGTCAGATATTCTGGCCACTTCACCTTTTGGTCTCCGCATAAGTAGCGTCTTGCAAGCAGCCATACACCTGGCCTTCTACGGCTTCTTACGGCCAGGCGAGTTTACTTGTAACGGCCCCTCAGCGCGCATGCTGTGCAAGCACCACCTGATCCGATACGAAGATCATTATATTCTACACTTAGCAGTCTCCAAGACGCAGCAGCTTGGCTCGGGTACTGACACTACATTTCTATAAGACCAACAACCGCTGGTGCCCGGTCGCCATTCTCACCCGCTTGTTAAACCTTCTGGACGGTCAACCAGGGTCTGGCCCGCTTCTGCCATTTCACACTAAACCACTGAACGCTGCCCAGTTTATGGAACATGTCAGGATACTTCTGGGCATCCTTCACCTCAATCCTAATCACTACTCCGGACATTCTTTCCGTATCGGAGCAGCTTCAACCGCCTCCCGCCAAGGGGTCCCGGACCATGTTATCAAGAAGTTGGGCAGATGGAAGTCCACCTGTTTCGCCCGTTACATACCCAACCCGCAAGTGGAGATGGCCCAAGCCTTTGTTAAGCTCACCCAGTCTCAAACTTGAAACAATAAATATAACCCCTACCTGAATGTTTTTGCCCCCTTATTTTGGTATACCGTACGTTAGACCAGGGCACACTTTCAGGTCTATTTCTGGGAAGGGAGTTTATGTTAACCTTGTTTGTCATCCTTATACGTATCGGTCAGAGGGCTCCAGACCATAAATAGAAAGGCCAGTATGGTGGCCTGGAATTATGGGAGGAGCCCGGTGGGGTATATAACTAGCCCGTTTGCCTGCCTTCCTCGTCGGTTCCGGTGCGCGATACCCACCCACCCATCCCCTTTTTAGGGCATTTCTCAGGCATTATACTCCTCATGAGAGTCCTCATTTCACTCCATTTTATATTTATCTCATTTATACCCATTTCTCTATCTAGGGTATGCCCCCTTATTTTGGTATACCGTACGTTAGACCAGGGCACACTTTCAGGTCTATTTCTGGGAAGGGAGTTTATGTTAACCTTGTTTGTCATCCTTATACGTATCGGTCAGAGGGCTCCAGACCATAAATATATATATATATAAAATTATATATACATATATATATATATTTTTTTTTTCCCTTTCATACAGTTGGCTTTACAGGAATAGTATATATTCCGTTGTCAAGTATCCTTTGTATCCATCTTGCTAATATTTACGAATTCCCACCCACTTTCATCCATTTTTCCTTTTTCATATATTTTTTTTTTATTATTATTATTATTATTATTTTTTATTATTATTATTATTATTATTTTTATATTTATTTTAATTTTTATTTATTCTTTTTTTATTTTTATATTTATATATATTTTTATTTTTATTTCCACATCCATCATTTTCATTTTTATTTCTTCTTCATTCTTATATTTTTATTTTTAGTTCCTTTTTTTTCTGTTTTTTTTCACTTGTGTTTTTTTCATTTGTTTCATTATTATCATTTTTCACTTTAGTTTCATTACTAACTCCTCTTACTTCACCACACATATATAAATAAATATATATACATGTCCATACATATATCTTGCACCACTCTTTCTCCCATTTACTCCTCTTCTTCCTGTTTCCATTGTATTTAGTTCTGTGTCCTCACAATATTATGGTCCCCCCGCATTGGTCCGTGCCTTATTAGTTCCTATGCCTGTATATTGGTTCCGGCATCCCCGCCCCCTTCCCCTCCCCTGTGTGCTATTTATACCCCTGCCCTGATTCCAAGAACCCAGCTTGATAAAGGAGCGCAGCCGTCCTGTCATACAAGGTCTTGCCAGCTCAAGAAACGCGCTGCATGCCCTGTGACGTCATCTCCCGTCGCCCGGAGTTCCTCGTGCGTTCCACGCCTCGGACTAACGCTCACGTCTCTACATCGGCCGGCTCTGCACATCTAATACAGCTAATGTTGTCTAATGTTGTCGATAACAACATGCAGCGATGTCAATTGTTGATAACGCTGTCAAGCGGCAAAAATTGACGTTACGGCTGTCCAGAGACAAAAATTGTCGATAACGACCTCCAGCGATGTCAATTTTCAATAACGCTGTCCAGCGATGTCAATTGTTGATAACGCCGTGCAGCGGCAAAAATTGACGATAACGACATCCAGCATCAAAAATTGTCGATAACGCTATCCAGCGATGTCAATTGTCAATAACGACCTCAAGCAATGAAAATTGACAATAATGCCGTCCAGCAAAGTCAACTGTCGATAACGCCGTCCAGCGATGTCAATTGTCGATAACAACCTCCAGTGAAAAAAAAGTCAATAACGACTTCCAGCAATGAAAAATCTCAATAACGGCGTCCAGCGATGTCAATTGTTGATAACGCCGTCCAGCGATGTCAATTGTCGATAACGACCTCCAGTGACAAAAATTGTTGGTAACACTGCCCAGCGACAAAAAATTACAATAATGACGTCCAGCAACTAAAATTGTCAATAACGCCGTCCAGCGATGTCAATTTTCGATAAAGCCGTCCAGCGATGTCAATCGTTGATAACTCTGTCCAGTGACAAAAATGATCGATAACGCCGTCCAGTGATTTCAATTGTCGATAATGACCTCAAGCAACGAAGATTGTCAATAACGCCGTCCAGCGATGTCAATTGTCAATAATTGACCTCCAGCGTCAAAAATTGTCAATAACGACTTCCAGCAATGAAAATTCTCAATAACACCGTCCAGCGATGTCAATTTTCGATAACGCCATCCAGCGATGTCAATTGTCGATTACACCGTCCAGCGATGTCAATTGTCGATTACACCATCCAGCGATGTCAATTGTCGATAAGACCGTCCAGCGATGTCAATTTTCGATAACGACATCAAGCAATGAAAATTGACAATAATGCCGTCCAGTGATGTCAATTGTCGATAACGCCGTCCAGCGATGTCAATTGTCGATAACGACCTCCAGTGAAAAAAAATTAATAACGACTTCCAGCATCAAAAAATCTCAATAACGCCGTCCAGCGATGTCAATTGTTGATACTGCCGTCCAGCGACAAAAATTGACGATAACGCCATCCAGCATCAAATATTGTCGATAACACCATCCAGCGCTGTCAATAAACGACCTCCAGCAATGAAAAGTGACAATAATGCCGTCCAGCGATGTCAATTGTTGATAACGCCTTTCAGCGATGTCAATTATTAATAACGACCTCTAGTGACAAAAATTGTCGATAACAACATCCAGCGATGTCAATTGTTGATAACGCCGCGCAGCGCCAAAAATTGACGATAACGCCATCCAGCATCAAAAATTGTCGATAACGCTATCCAGTGATGTCAATTGTCGATAACGACATCGAGCAATGAAAATTGACGATAACGCCATCCAGCATCAAAAATTGTCGATAACGCCGTCCAGAGATGTCAATTGTCGATAACCACCTCCAGTGAAAAAAATAGTCAATAACGACTTCCAGCATAAATCTCAATAACGACGTCCAGCGATGTCAGTTGTCAATAACGACCTCCAGTGACAAAAATTGTTGATAACAACATCCAGCGATGTCAATTGTTGATAACGCTGTCAAGCGACAAAAATTGACGTTACGGCTGTCCAGAGACAAAAATTGACGATAACGGCCTCCAGCGATGTCAATTTTCAATAACGCCGTCCAGCGATGTCAATTGTTGATAACGCTGTGCAGCGTCAAAAATTGACGATAATGCCAACCAGCATCAAAAATTGTCGATAACGCTATCCAGCGATGTCAATTGTCGATAACGACATCAAGCAATGAAAATTGACAATAATGCCGTCCAGCGAAGTCAATTGTCGATAACGCCGTCCAGCGAAGTCAATTGTTGATAACAACTTCCAGCAACAAATCTCAATAACGACCTCCAGCGATGTCAATTGTTGATAACGGCGTCCAGCGATGTCAATTGTTGATAACACCGTCCAGCGTCAAAAATTGACGATAATGCCATCCAGCATCAAATATTGTCGATAACGCCATCCAGCGATGTCAATTGTCGATAACCACCTCCAGTGCAAAAAATTGTCAATAACGACTTCCAGCAAAAAATCTCAATAACGACGTCCAGCGATGTCAGTTGTCGATAACGACCTCCAGTAACAAAAATTTTCGATAACGCAGCCCAGCGACAAAAATTGACGATAATGACGTCCAGCAACGAAAATTGTCAATAACGCCGTCCAGCGATGTCAATTGTCAATAACGACCTCTAGTGACAAAAATTGTCGATAACAACATCCAGCGATGTCAATTGTTGATAACGCTGTCAAGCGACAAAAATTGACGTTACGGCTGTCCAGAGACAAAAATTGTCTATTAATATTATTATATGTTATTATATATATATATATATATATAATTATATATATATATATATTTTTTTTTTTTTCCCTTTCATACAGTTGGCTTTACAGGAATAGTATATATTCCGTTGTCAAGTATCCTTTGTATCCATCTTGCTAATATTTACGAATTCTCACCCACTTTCATCCATTTTTCCTTTTTAATATATATTTTCTTTATTATTATTATTATTTTTTTTATTATTATTATTATTATTTTTATATTTATTTTAATTTTTATTTATTCTTTTTTTATTTTTATATTTATATATATTTTTATTTTTATTTCCACATCCATCATTTTCATTTTTATTTCTTCTTCATTCTTATATTTTTATTTTTAGTTCCTTTTTTTTTTCTGTTTTTTTTCACTTGTGTTTTTTTCATTTGTTTCATTATTATTATTTTTCACTTTAGTTTCATTACTAACTCCTCTTACTTCACCACACATATATAAATAAATATATATACATGTCCATACATATATCTTGCACCACTCTTTCTCCCATTTACTCCTCTTCTTTAGTGATGGACGAACTTCCGACGGGACGTTTCGCGAACGCGAAACGCGAACGGACACAAACGTTCGCGAAAACGACCGTTCGCCGCGGGCTCCATTGACTTCAATGGGAGGCGAATTTCGCAAACCTTTAGGTCGAATTTGCGGCCACGGGGTAATTATTAGGGGGTAGCACGTAGTCCCACCACCTGGACAATAGCATAATACATGTATGAGGTGAATTTGGGATCGATAACTACAAGCATTTTTTTTTTATTTGGGAAATTGTTCTGACAATTCAGGACTATGGAGCTAATGAAGGCAATGGAGGAGAGGGAAGGTCAGGGACCAGGGTAGGCAAACAAGAGGGTGCAGGAGATACAGAGCACTGACAGCAGCACCGTAATACAGAGCACTGACATCAGCACCGTGACATACAGCGCTGACAGCAGCTCCGTGACATACAGCGCTGACAGCAGCTCCGTGACATACAGCGCTGACAGCAGCTCCGTGACATACAGCGCTGACAGCAGCTCCGTGACATACAGCGCTGACAGCAGCTCCGTGACATACAGCGCTGACAGCAGCACCGTGACATACAGCGCTGACAGCAGCTCCGTGACATACAGCGCTGACAGCAGCTCCGTGACATACAGCGCTGACAGCAGCTCCGTGACATACAGCACTGACAGCAGCTCCGTGACATACAGCGCTGACAGCAGCTCCGTGACATACAGCGCTGACAGCAGCACCGTGACATACAGCGCTGACAGCAGCTCCGTGACATACAGCGCTGACAGCAGCTCCGTGACATACAGCGCTGACAGCAGCTCCGTGACATACAGCGCTGACAGCAGCTCCGTGACATACAGCGCTGACAGCAGCTCCGTGACATACAGCGCTGACAGCAGCACCGTGACATACAGCGCTGACAGCAGCTCCGTGACATACAGCGCTGACAGCAGCTCCGTGACATACAGCGCTGACAGCAGCTCCGTGACATACAGCACTGACAGCAGCTCCGTGACATACAGCGCTGACAGCAGCTCCGTGACATACAGCGCTGACAGCAGCACCGTGACATACAGCGCTGACAGCAGCTCCGTGACATACAGCGCTGACAGCAGCTCCGTGACATACAGCGCTGACAGCAGCTCCGTGACATACAGCGCTGACAGCAGCTCCGTGACATACAGCGCTGACAGCAGCTCCGTGACATACAGCGCTGACAGCAGCTCCGTGACATACAGCGCTGACAGCAGCTCCGTGACATACAGCGCTGACAGCAGCTCCGTGACATACAGCGCTGACAGCAGCTCCGTGACATACAGCGCTGACAGCAGCTCCGTGACATACAGCGCTGACAGCAGCTCCGTGACATACAGCGCTGACAGCAGCTCCGTGACATACAGCGCTGACAGCAGCACCGTAAGCAGCCCCAGGAGGAAGTCAGCACAGCACAGGGATGGTGTGATCCCCTCATAATAAGAACCCCCAGGAGGAAGTCAGCACAGCACAGGGATGGTGGGAGCCCCTCATAATAAGAACACCCAGGAGGAAGTCAGCACAGCACAGGGATGGTGGGAACCCCTCATAATAAGCAGCCCCAGTAGAAATATGACACCGCTCAACCTCTTCAAAGAGGAGGGTAGGGGCATATAGTACGGTGTGCTTTTTTGGGTCAGGGAAGTGAGCCAAATGAATTAAGAAGGTCTGTGTGCTTGATTCCAAAAATTGTTTATAGACATATACATGGTCTACTGATCACATGTGTTGAATTCCTCCGAGATCCATGCCTCATTCATTTTTAGAAATGTGAGGTAGTTAACACTGTGGTGAGCTAGGCGAGTACGCTTATCGGTCACAATCCCCCCTGCTGCGCTGAACGTCCTTTCGGACAGGACACTGGATGAGGGGCAAGCCAACAGTTCGATTGCAAATTGGGCAAGCTCTGGCCAGAGGTCAAGCCTGCCCACCCAGTAGTCTAGGGGTTCATCACTCCTCAGAGCGTCCACATCGGCCGTTAACCCAATGTAGTCGGACACCTGACGGTCTAGGCGTTCCCTGATGCTGGATCCGGATGACACCTGTCGATGGGTCGGCTGAAAGAATGACCTCATATCCGAAGTCACCAACACATCTTCAAACCGGCCTCTTCTTGCAGGCGCTGTTGGATTGGTACCCGCAAATCCTTCTCTGGGAGTGGGAATTGCTCCTCTGCCAGCGCACGCAAAAGCAGAATGCAGCATTTCTCGAAGCAAGGCCTGGAAGTGCTGCATTCTGACAGCCCTCTGCGACGGCGGTAACATTTCCGCCATTTTGTGTTTGTACCGGGGGTCTAAGTACGTTGCCACCCAGTACTGGTCCTTGACCCTCATGCTTTTTATACGGGGGTCCCTATTAAAACACTGGAGCATGAAGGCCCCCATTTGCACTAAAGTGGAAGCGGTGTGGTGGCCTGGCTCCTGCTCATCATCCAGGATAATGTCGTCCTCTTCATTCTCCTCTCCCCATCCTCGCACAACAGGGATCCCAGAAAGGTTTAAAGCATGCTCTTCTTGCTCCTGCTCATCCGCCCCGGCACCATCCTCCTCTGACTCCTCATCAGACTCCTGTTGTTGACTTGTCTCAGATAGAGTAGCCCCCCCTGGGAATTCATCCAGCATTGCGACTTCCTCATCTTCCCGCTCCTGCTCCTCCACAGCCTGATCAATGACACGACGCAATGCACGCTCCAGAAAGAAGGCATAAGGTACCATGTCACTGATGGCGCCATGGCTGCGACTGACCAGTTTGGTGATCTCCTCAAATGGCCGCAGAAGTCTGCATGTGTCGCGCATGAGCAGCCACTGGCGCGGTGAAAAAAAACCCAGCTCCCCAGAACCGTTTCTTTCGCAGAGTTCATACAGGTAGACGTTAACTGCACGTTTCTGCTGGAGCAGCCTATCAAGCATATAGAAGGTTGAGTTCCATCGCGTCGGGCAATCGCAAATAAGACGTCTGACCGGCAGATGGTGTCGCCGCTGAATGTCAGCAAGGCGAGCCATGGCCGTGTAAGATCTTCTGAAATGGGCCGAGATTTTCCTTGCCTGCCGCAAGATGTCCTGGACCCCAGGGTATTTGACAAGGAATCGCTGCACGACCAAGTTTAAGACGTGTGCCATGCACGGCACGTGCGTGATTTTGCCCTGTTTCAATGCGCTAAGCAGATTGGCACCGTTGTCACACACCACTTTACCAACTGTCAAATTGAGCGGTGTTAGCCACTCATCTGCCTGTGAACGCAAAGCTGAAAGGAGTGCCGGGCCAGTGTGGCTCTTTGCTTCCAGGCACAACAGACGCAGCACGGCATGGCAACGTCTCACCTGGCATGTGGAATAGGTTCTGGGGAGCTTGGGCGGTGCAGTGGAAGAGACGCTAGCAGCGGAAAAGGAGGAGGCAGCTGAGGAGGAGAGGGAGGAGGATGGAGTAGGAGGAGGAGAAGAAGAGTCAGGCCTGCATGCAATCCGTGGCGGTAAAACCAAATCTACACGGGTGCCACGGGTTACATGCTTGACGGCCGTCAGAAGGTTCACCCAGTGGGCAGTAAAACTGATATACCTTCCCTGCCCGTGTTTGCTAGACCACGTGTCTGTGGTCAGATGTATCTTGGCACCGACACTGTGTGCCAGAGATACATTCACTTGCCGCTGAACATGGCCATATAGCTCTGGGATGCCCTTCTCTGAGAAATACTTCCTTCCTGGGACCTTCCATTGTGGTGTTCCAATGGCCACAAATTTGCGAAAGGCCTCCGAGTCCACCAGTTTATATGGCAGTAGTTGGCGGGCTATGAGTTCTGACAAGCCAGCCGCCAACCGTTGGGCAAGAGGGTTATCCGGCGTCATCATTTTTTTACGCTCAAACATTAGGCCCACGGAAGCCTGCCTTTTTGCAGAAAAATGTGAGCTTGGCGTGATGGAAGGTGGAGTGGAGGACAATTGTGAGGAGAGAGGAGAAGGAGAAGTAGAAGACGAGGCTGGACGGTGAGAGCCTGCAGTGTGGCTTTGTGTGTTCCGTTGCTCCCACTGGGCTCGGTGATGGCTGCTCATGTGCCTTCTTAAGGCGGTCGTCCCTAGGTGAGTATTGGGCTTACCGCGACTAACGCGTTGACTGCAAAGATTGCAGATGGCAACGCTATTGTCAGCAGCGGACACGTTAAAAAAAGCCCACACTGCGGAGCCATGTGCCGGTGTCCTGGGAGCGCCAGATGTGACCGTACATGGTCGATGACTCGCTCCTGATACATTTGCAGTCTGCTTTGTCCCTGCTGTGCAATGTAAGTCATTGCTGCTTCTCCTCCCTATCTGCTGGTCCATATCTCCCTCTGAACTCCCCTCCTCTTCCTCTCTTGTGGGCACCCACGTGACATCACTAGACACGTCATCATCAACGTCACCTTCCCCACCGCTATAAGTAGAGTAGGCAGCAACACCGGGGACCAACCTCCTCCTTGGGCTGATCTGGGTACTGGCGTCAGACTGCTGAGTAGCGCTTGTTGCTACCTCCTCTTCCTGATCCAATACCAAGAGTGGCTGCGCATCAGAAATGTCCTCTTGATATGGATCGGAAAATAATTCCAGTGACTCAAGCGGAAGGTATGTGGTGGTGGTGGTGGTGGTCGTGTTGTTGGTGGTAGTGTCTTTGGGGGTGCACATAGCAGAGAGTGAAGAAGAGGGTGCAGATCGAGAGGATGAGGAGGGTGCAGAAGAGTAAGGCTGAGCGAGCCACTCAACCAAGTCTGGTGCATCCTTTAAAGTAATTGAACGCACCTTCTGCAACTTCCCACTTTGGCTCAAGCCTGTTGCTCCTGCCCTACCCCTACCACCCCTGCGGAAGGGCCTGCCTCTTCCTCTGCATGTCATTTTTTAAATGACCCTGTGACAAAACTCTTAGTCCCTATACCGCTGAAGGACTGCTGCAGTATAGGTGAGCGGTCAGCAGTGGTGCACGTCAACCCTATCTATTGTGGACCTATAGCGGTCCTTACAGAACAGCAGACTGTACCGCACTCAAGCCTATGTACCGTAGCACCCTATACCAAGTTACCAGTCCTTATAAGAACTTTTGTGGACCAAGCAGGTTGTGTATTAGTGTTTAGCAGACTGTACGTCAGTCCCTATACCGCTGAAGGACTGCTGCAGTATAGGGCAGCGGTCAGCAGTGGTGCACGTCAACCCTATCTATTGTGGACCGATAGCGGTCCTTACAGAACAGCAGACTGTACCGCACTCAAGCCTATGTACCGTAGCACCCTATACCAAGTTACCAGTCCTTATAAGAACTTTTGTGGACCAAGCAGGTTGTGTATTAGTGTTTAGCAGACTGTACGTCAGTCCCTATACCGCTGAAGGACTGCTGCAGTATAGGGCAGCGGTCAGCAGTGGTGCACGTCAACCCTATCTATTGTGGACCGATAGCGGTCCTTACAGAACAGCAGACTGTACCGCACTCAAGCCTATGTACCGTAGCACCCTATACCAAGTTACCAGTCCTTATAAGAACTTTTGTGGAACAAGCAGGTTGTGTGTTAGTGATTAGCAGACTGTACGTCAGTCCCTATACCAATGAAGGACTGCTGCAGTATAGGGCAGCGGTCAGCAGTAGTGCACGGCAACCCTATGTATTGTGGACCGATAGCGGTCCTTACAGAACAGCAGACTGTACCGCACTCAAGCCTATGTACCGTAGCACCCTATACCAAGTTACCAGTCCTTATAAGAACTTTTGTGGACCAAGCAGGTTGTGTATTAGTGTTTAGCAGACTGTACGTCAGTCCCTATACCGCTGAAGGACTGCTGCAGTATAGGGCAGCGGTCAGCAGTGGTGCACGTCAACCCTATCTATTGTGGACCGATAGCGGTCCTTACAGAACAGCAGACTGTACCGCACTCAAGCCTATGTACCGTAGCACCCTATACCAAGTTACCAGTCCTTATAAGAACTTTTGTGGACCAAGCAGGTTGTGTATTAGTGTTTAGCAGACTGTACGTCAGTCCCTATACCGCTGAAGGACTGCTGCAGTATAGGGCAGCGGTCAGCAGTGGTGCACGTCAACCCTATCTATTGTGGACCGATAGCGGTCCTTACAGAACAGCAGACTGTACCGCACTCAAGCCTATGTACCGTAGCACCCTATACCAAGTTACCAGTCCTTATAAGAACTTTTGTGGAACAAGCAGGTTGTGTGTTAGTGATTAGCAGACTGTACGTCAGTCCCTATACCAATGAAGGACTGCTGCAGTATAGGGCAGCGGTCAGCAGTAGTGCACGGCAACCCTATGTATTGTGGACCGATAGCGGTCCTTACAGAACAGCAGACTGTACCGCACTCAAGCCTATGTACCGTAGCACCCTATACCAAGTTACCAGTCCTTATAAGAACTTTTGTGGACCAAGCAGGTTGTGTATTAGTGTTTAGCAGACTGTACGTCAGTCCCTATACCGCTGAAGGACTGCTGCAGTATAGGGCAGCGGTCAGCAGTGGTGCACGTCAACCCTATGTATTGTGGACCGATAGCGGTCCTTACAGAACAGCAGACTGTAACGCACTCAGGCCTATGTACCGTAGCACCCTATACCAAGTTACCAGTCCTTATAAGAACTTTTGTGGACCAAGCAGGTTGTGTGTTAGTGATTAGCAGACTGTACGTCAGTCCCTATACCAATGAAGGACTGCTGCAGTATAGGGCAGCGGTCAGCAGTAGTGCACGGCAACCCTATGTATTGTGGACCGATAGCGGTCCTTACAGAACAGCAGACTGTAACGCACTCAGGCCTATGTACCGTAGCACCCTATACCAAGTTACCAGTCCTTATAAAAACTTTTGTGGACCAAGCAGGTTGTGTGTTAGTGTTTAGCAGACTGTGCGTCAGTCCCTATACCGCTGAAGGACTGCTGCAGTATAGGGCAGCGGTCAGCAGTGGTGCACGTCAACCCTATCTATTGTGGACCGATAGCGGTCCTTACAGAACAGCAGACTGTACCGCACTCAAGCCTATGTACCGTAGCACCCTATACCAAGTTACCAGTCCTTATAAGAACTTTTGTGGACCAAGCAGGTTGTGTATTAGTGTTTAGCAGACTGTACGTCAGTCCCTATACCGCTGAAGGACTGCTGCAGTATAGGGCAGCGGTCAGCAGTGGTGCACGTCAACCCTATGTATTGTGGACCGATAGCGGTCCTTACAGAACAGCAGACTGTAACGCACTCAGGCCTATGTACCGTAGCACCCTATACCAAGTTACCAGTCCTTATAAGAACTTTTGTGGACCAAGCAGGTTGTGTGTTAGTGATTAGCAGACTGTACGTCAGTCCCTATACCAATGAAGGACTGCTGCAGTATAGGGCAGCGGTCAGCAGTAGTGCACGGCAACCCTATGTATTGTGGACCGATAGCGGTCCTTACAGAACAGCAGACTGTACTGCACTCAGGCCTATGTACCGTAGCACCCTATACCAAGTTACCAGTCCTTATAAAAACTTTTGTGGACCAAGCAGGTTGTGTGTTAGTGTTTAGCAGACTGTGCGTCAGTCCCTATACCGCTGAAGGACTGCTGCAGTATAGGGCAGCGGTCAGCAGTAGTGCACGGCAACCCTATGTATTGTGGACCGATAGCGGTCCTTACAGAACAGCAGACTGTAACGCACTCAGGCCTATGTACCGTAGCACCCTATACCAAGTTACCAGTCCTTATAAGAACTTTTGTGGACCAAGCAGGTTGTGTGTTAGTGATTAGCAGACTGTACGTCAGTCCCTATACCAATGAAGGACTGCTGCAGTATAGGGCAGCGGTCAGCAGTAGTGCACGGCAACCCTATGTATTGTGGACCGATAGCGGTCCTTACAGAACAGCAGACTGTACCGCACCCAAGCCTATGTACCGTAGCACCCTAGACAGACCAAGTTACCAGTCCTGATAAAGAGCTTTGTGGAACAAGTGAGTTGTGAATGATTAGCAGACTGCAGCAGAAGGGCAGCAGTCAAGTATAATATTCTTTCTATATTTGGAAGAAAGAATATTATACGTGTACAAGCCTATTACCGTACCACTGATACCAGTCCTGAAAAGAACCTTTGTGGAACTAATAGTAACAGCAAGTCTTTAAAATTATCCTCACTGCCTGACACACTGCTTCCTGCCTGTCCCTATACAAATTGGCAAAAAAGAGTAGGCTGGAACGATTAGCTGGAACAGCTCTTTTGTGGACCTGATAGTAACAGCTAATGATGATGATGATGATGATGATGAAGAAAGACTAATCTGGCTGAGCTGTCCCTAAAATAGCAGCATACAGCGCTCTGTCCCTTTATCTAAACTGACAAAAGAAACTCAGGCTGCTGACCTAACACCTATACCAGTCCTGAAAAGAACTTTTGTGTACCAAATAGCTAGCGTTTTCTCTGTCCCTACTCCACACAGGATCCTTTCCCTACAGTGACAGAAGAAAGAATGTAAAATGGCCACCGGATCGGGTGTATTTATAGGTTAGGGGGAATGTCCAAGTGTCCATGAGCTGTCATGTCTCAATTGGTTGTCCTGTAACACATGATAAACGTGTCACGAAAGGTTAAAGTTCTTGTATACATTAAACACGTAAGTCCGCCGGGGCGAACGACGGAAAAAGGCGTTCGAACCCGCGGACGGCGAAAGTCGGAAATTCGCCGCGAAACGACCGCCGGGCGAACCGTTCGGCCATCACTACTCTTCTTCCTGTTTCCATTGTATTTAGTTCTGTGTCCTCACAATATTATGGTCCCCCCGCATTGGTCCGTGCCTTATTAGTTCCTATGCCTGTATATTGGTTCCGGCATCCCCGCCCCCTTCCCCTCCCCTGTGTGCTATTTATACCCCTGCCCTGATTCCAAGAGCCCAGCTTGATAAAGGAGCGCAGCCGTCCTGTCATACATGGTCTTGCCAGCTCAAGAAACGCGTTGCATGCCCTGCGACGTCATCTCCCGTCGCCCGGAGTTCCTCGTGCGTTCCACGCCTCGGACTAACGCTCACGTCTCTACATCGGCCGGCTCTGCACATCTAATACAGCTAATGTTGTCGATAACAACATGCAGCGATGTCAATTGTTGATAACGCTGTCAAGCGGCAAAAATTGACGTTACGGCTGTCCAGAGACAAAAATTGTCGATAACGACCTCCAGCGATGTCAATTTTCAATAACGCTGTCCAGCGATGTCAATTGTTGATAACGCCGTGCAGTGGCAAAAATTGACGATAACGACATCCAGCATCAAAAATTGTCGATAACACTATCCAGCGATGTCAATTGTCGATAACGAACTCCAGCAATGAAAATTGACAATAATGCCATCCAGCGATGTCAATTGTCGATAACGCCGTCCAGCGATGTCAATTGTCGATAACCACCTCCAGTGAAAAAAATTGTCAAAACGACTTCCAGCAAAAAATCTCAATAACGACGTCCAGCGATGTCAGTTGTCGATAACGACCTCCAGTAACAAAAATTGTCGATAACGCCGCCCAGCAACAAAAATTGACGATAATGACGTCCAGCAACGAAAATTGTCAATAACGCTGTCCAGCGATGTCAATTGTCAAGAACGACCTCTAGTGACAAAAATTGTCGATAACAACATCCAGCGATGTCAATTGTTGATAACGCTGTCAAGCGACAAAAATTGACGTTACAGCTGTCCAGAGACAAAAATTGTCTATTAATATTATTATATGTTATTATATATATATATATATATATATATATATATATATATATTTTTTTTTTTCCCTTTCATACAGTTGGCTTTACAGGAATAGTATATATGACGTTGTCAAGTATCCTTTGTATCCATCTTGCTAATATTTACGAATTCCCACCCACTTTCATCCATTTTTCCTTTTTCATATATATATATTTTTTTATTATTATTATTATTATTATTATTTTTTATTATTATTATTATTTTTATATTTATTTTAATTTTTATTTATTCTTTTTTTATTTTTATATTTATATATATATTTTTTTTTATTTCCACATCCATCATTTTCATTTTTATTTCTTCTTCATTCTTATATTTTTATTTTTAGTTCCTTTTTTTTTTCTCAGTTTTTTTTCACTTGTGTTTTTTTCATTTGTTTCATTATTATTATTTTTCACTTTAGTTTCATTACTAACTCCTCTTAGTTCACCACACATATATAAATAAATATATATACATGTCCATACATATATCTTGCACCACTCTTTCTCCCATTTACTCCTCTTCTTCCTGTTTCCATTGTATTTAGTTCTGTGTCCTCACAATATTATGGTCCCCCCGCATTGGTCCGTGCCTTATTAGTTCCTATGCCTGTATATTGGTTCTGGCATCCCCGCCCCCTTTCCCTCCCCTGTGTGCTATTTATACCCCTGCCCTGATTCCAAGAGCCCAGCTTGATAAAGGAGCGCAGCCGTCCTGTCATACACGGTCTTGCCAGCTCAAGAAACGCGTTGCATGCCCTGTGACGTCATCTCCCGTCGCCCGGAGTTCCTCGTGCGTTCCACGCATCGGACTAACGCTCACGTCTCTACATCGGCCGGCTCTGCACATCTAATACAGCTAAT